>NW_020653852.1:14119624-14174490 GCF_003589595.1 Hyposmocoma kahamanoa | reverse complement strand
GATAACAAACATAAGGTTAAAACTTTACAAAATGATAACAAACATAAGGTTAAAACTTTTCCAGAGTTGTCTTCTCCAATGTGTCAATTCACCGATTCATTGCTCGGCGAAGCCAATAATAACCTACCTGATGATGCTCATGATACTGAGTCATTCATGTTAATATATTTAGATCATTGAATGGTAAAATACTTATTTATATACGTAGGTACTGTTTCTAATTTCTGAGTACGGAAGCCTGGTCAATTGAGTCATAGCTAATTTGATCATTGCTATCACTTGTGGTGTTTCCTAACCTCAATTTGTATCGTTTGATAGGATTGCTTTTAGAGCAAGTAATTAATTTCCTACAAGCATTCAGTGATCGTCTTAAGTCTACAATTCTTCTTATTAACTATTGATTCGGCGACTCGCGTAATTAATTAATTTAGGTACCGTATACAAAGACATTAAAGTGATTAAAACGGCCGCTTTTTTTGCTTATTCATTAATTTTCTTCTCGTGATTAAATTAAAGGTACATTTTTATAAATCTTGCAAGCTGACAATATAAAACAACATAATATATTTAGGAACTGAAACTATTTTTCCGGATTTAAATCGCGTACATTTGTTTTTTCAAACAATCCAACGTTTCGGGTTCTTTACAGGTGCCATGTTCACGGTTGACTGAGGTGGTACAGTCATCAACCAGTTATATCTAATATTAATGCAAACCACCTTATTTTTTCAACATACTTACAAAAATTATTTGTTAAATACCTTATTTTTAATTTTACAAAGAAATATTCCAATTTACGCTACATTGTTTTACAAATTAGTTTATTGTAACATGAATTTTTATTAAGTTAAATTTATTATTAATTAATAATGGAAATAAGAATAATTTAAAACATATTAATTAGTACTGCAGTCTTATGTCTGTTTGGGATTTTTCATCAGAGGAAAACTGGATCCCAAACTGGTGGTACGGAGAAACCATCTTCCCTGTTGAAATTAGGATGTTTTTTAATTTCAATGGCCTCTCGCAGCATACTTCGTCACCACGCGTCAAAGAACATATAGCTGATGTCAAACACCGTCGCGTAAATAAGTCTGCAGTCTGCGAGCATGTCATGGATACACGTTCAATGAAGTGTGACAACCCCAGGTCCTTGCAAAAGAAGTCCGTTATCTCTATCCAGGATACAGCGATTACTTAACTATGTTGAAAAAATAGGGTGGTTTGCATTAATATTAGACATAACTGGTTGATGACTGTACTACCTCAGTCAACCGTGAATATGGGACCTGTAAAGAGCCTGAAACGTTGGTTTGTTTGAAAAAACAAATATACGTGATTTAAATCCGGAAAAATAGTTTCATTTCTTATGTGTTACAATCGCAAAAACCTAAGAAATCGAAACATAATTTATTTTTAAATAGCTACATTTTTTATTGACATCAAGAGACGGGACGAACAAGTCGTGCGCCTGATACTAAACTACACGCCTGTACATAACAGTTACAGTGCCACTCAGAGCTTTAAATTGTAAAGATCAGAGGGGCACTACCACCGCGCCAGTCACCCTGAGACATAAGTTGACAAGTCCCTTGTCCCTGTAATTTCATTAGCACCCATACCCTTTAAAACCGAAACACAGTAACGCTGACATTACTGCTTGGCACTACTACTCTGGAGGAACTCTTTCACAGGGAGCTCTACTGCTATTAAATATCTAAGAAGCTTTCCGTATTTCAATATTTTATACATAGTTTTATTCTCGATATTTTGTTGATGACACTAATACTCTTACAAAGGTCTTTTGAGATTTATTTTTCCGTAAGTATATAATGTGCATAGTACTGAACAAAATGTGATAGTATTCCTTTAAAGCATTGAACGGACAAAGCCTGAAAGAAGGTATGTAGTATAATATTTCGTCTTCTATTCCTGAGATTTGAGTAAAATGTAAGCGTTGAGGTAACCTTTTAGGCATTAGACATCTTTCATTTCTCATGCTCTGAAATGCTCTAATACATACATGGTCCTGTTCAGTTATGTTGTATTTTAAAATTCAAATTTATCCCGTACTAATACGGTTCATTTTGCTTGGGTCGAGTGGCAGGGAGACTTGTTTTATATCTGAATTAATAAATTTTTTTACGAAATTAAAGCCATTTGAAAAATTTATGTCGTATACGTGTTCTATTTAGTTCAGTTGATATAAAAAAAAAATCATTGGTGTATGTAAAGTATCTATTGAATACAGCGGTTTCGTGTAAAATTTCGAGGTAAGTTTTTTTTTCTATCGTGAAAATTTTTAGGAATTGTGTTTTCACACCGTATAGTATATCAGTATCGGTGTATATCCTCAATGTTATTATATATTCTTTCCAAAGTGATTGATTCAACACTTTCACTGTTATTACGGAATTAACCAAAGTCATTTGGGGTTGTATAGACTATTAAGTTCTATGGGATATCGTCTGCTTACTTTCTCAAACTCGTATCTTATAAATAGTGATTATTCAGGAGATGGCAAAACTCCCTATTTATTTTAAAGTTCTTATCAAGGGTGTTAATTTGGACGCATTACTTTAAGAATAGATAAAAGCCAGTGTGTAAATGTGAAGGAAATGTGATGTAAAATCAGCCTGCAAAATTTATATATACAATCCATTTTTTGCATTTCAGTAACTTTGTGCTTTAAAATACGAGTTTGAGAAAGCAAGGCGACGATTATTCAATTCATTAGCTTAAAATTAATTTGAAATCGTGCTACACCGACAACATTGATTTACAATCGTCAATATCAAAATGTTCATTTTACCTAGTTCTTAAAAAAAATCTTAAGAATTACATCTTTCTCCTATCAAACTCACTTACCTTAATTAATACCAAGAGGTTTTCATAGAGAACCGGAAAAAAGGCTTCAGCATTTGCATAATTAAATATCGGAATTAACTCTACGATCCCAACGAAATAATTAAGTGTTCAACAAAGGAATTTGAATTTGAAGGGTTTTTATCAATCTTTTTTTTTTCTTTTTATTCCCGGGAACTTTGTAGAGGTTTATGATTCTCGAAAGATTAAATATTTCATTTTTCGTGTCGCTAATGGATGGATGGATGGTAAAAAAAATAAGGGCTCTTGGGATTAAAACAATGTTATTCTTAATGAGGAGAGTGTTTTCCTATTTCTGAAACTGTATAAAAAAACATTGTTGTGTACGCTATTTTTTAATTATTACCCTGACTAAAAAGGTATATTACCAAGTAGCGTTATATTTTAAAAGATTAGTTAAAACCATTTACCCGAAAAGTGAAAAAACAGTGTGTTATTATGAATAAATGTAACTTTTTCTGGACGTGCTATCTCTATACGAAGAATCCAGGTAGATTAGTATTTCAGTTTCCTGTACCTATTTATTAATAATTTTACTCTATTCATTTGTACAAAGAATACTTCGTGTACATAAAACTACATACACGTATGGCATGTAATTCTATGTATCCATTGAAATATGCAATTTCCAACATGGCAGCGAGATGTTCTCGTTTGTCGCGTGTCGGTTACATAGCTTCTTCTGCATCCCTGGTGTGTTTCGCTTCGCTACACGGTTTCGTGACTTCGCTTCGTGAGCTAAATTGCTATGCTCCTTTACCTGTGAACTTTACTTCAATCCGGAGCGACATCGGTAATGAATTTCACTTTGTGTACCCGTATTATTTTGCTTTAAAAACTCTGCTCCAACATCTGACATTAACTAGTACTTGTACTGTAGAGACACTAATGTATCATTGAGTTTATCTATTGTTTCAGTGAAGGGTATTATTACACTTATTATTGAAAAATAGTTATTAAAAGTATATATTTTTCCGATTTAATTGTTATTATATTATTATATAGGTAGCTTTATATTATTTTGTACCTTGAGATTCTGAAAGTACTTCATAAATTCTGTGTAGGTTTCGAAAATCCTTTAAGCATCTAATTTGCAAATTTTTTTGGTCCTCTAAGGCGATTTATTTTGTAATTTGTTCAATTATTTCGCTCTCAAATTGATCGTAATTTTCCATAGCAATAGGGTATTAGGCGGTATCGAAGCGCAAACGAAAATAAGCAGATAATAATGATGTGCCGTCGTCAATAAAACTCGACATCTTTTGAGGGAGAGGTCCAATCCACGCGCGGCACAAATTGATCATCGTAATTTTCTTTCATTGTAGATATCGGAAGCCGATTGTTGCGCTCGATAACAGGCAATGCAAATAATGTATTTGTATTTTGCCATTTGTCGTTTCGTGCTTTTGATATTATTTTATATATATATTTTAATATTAGCCTTTTTTTAAATTTAATATTGTCGTAGTTTTTATAATTACATACCATCCCAAAATACAAGCTTTTGCTTAGTTTGGGATTCGGAAGCTTAAACATTTTATATAAGTAGCACGTGCATACAATCATTGAAATAAGTTTTTTTTTTATATATATAACGTACCTATTGTTTTTAATTTTACGTGTACATGAATGAAATAAATATTATTATTATTTAAACTCAGCAACGTTTTACAGTAGGCACTTAGTACTTATGCATAAAAGTACCGTTGTATAATTCCTTGTTACATTTTTTCTGTCCATGAATACCGTCCTTGAACCTCACAAACCTGAAAGAATAAAGATCGCGTAAACTGTCTTTGCACCTGTTGTTTATGAAAAGCCAATGCTACTTCGTGGGCACTTTCAAGCAAGAGCTTAGTTTTCACCACGTTCCGTATTTTTGCCTAATTAGGACAAGTGCCGGCTGATAGCCGCTGCAAGCACGGCTTAATGCCAATTACCTGCGCACCCCATTGTTTCAGTGTCAAGTATCGACTGCAGGAGCTCCGTGCCGCTAGCGGTCCGCGGCTTAGTCTGCTGATTTATCAAATACGCAAATATAAATAGCCATGTGAAGTGCCACCGTTATATTCTCGTTATTGTGAAAAAGTGAAATATCGGATATTTAATTATAACACCTTGTTACTTGATATCGCATGTAGCATTAAATAAAAAAACCTAGGTTAAAAATATTGTTCTCTTCCTTTCAAAGCGGCGGATCAAGCAAGCTTTTTACGAAGATTCGTTTCTTCATAATTTATTGCAACTCAGACGCAAGCTATTTTTAAAATCGTTGCACATGAAAAATATCCGAAGAAGCGAGGCATATTGCACATTTTTTAATATCGGCGTACTTTTCTGCTACCAATACTTCACGTAATATGAATCCGGGTAGTAAATCGCATAAAGTACGACGACGCAATGAACGGAACGGGGAA
This sequence comes from Hyposmocoma kahamanoa, assembly GCF_003589595.1. Lineage (NCBI taxonomy): Eukaryota > Metazoa > Arthropoda > Insecta > Lepidoptera > Cosmopterigidae > Hyposmocoma > Hyposmocoma kahamanoa. Next base: position 14,169,187 of record NW_020653852.1, on the reverse strand, counting down.
AGCGACGGCAAAAATTAATTTCATGTGATGAATGATGAACGATGACGTTGCAATTTACAATTTTCAGTGAAAGTATTAAATCGCAACAAACCGAACGGGTTCCACTACAAAACCGACATGACAGCAGGATATGGTTGCGTATCTGAAACATGTTACTGTCGAACATTAAGGTTAACACATTATCAAGTTACAAAAACCCACTATTAGCATCCTAACACGTAGGCAAATCTTTCAGAGATTTGTTTTAGACCGTGTCACGGCGCACCCCTTTATTCAGTTATGCGACATCAAAAGATGTGACATCAGAGGGCGCATATTCGATACGGAAACTGTACCAGGATTATCCCATCGTAAACAAACAACCGTCCACAAAGCCCGACGAACTGAGAGCTCACGTGAACTATGCTAACGAAAAGACGATAAAACCTTTATCTTATTACGGATCTACTCTTACGAAAGCTCCTACGATACGCTTCCTCACTCGGGTCACCATCCCATTTAGTCGTAATTTTTTGGACTGGATAATAGCAGTTAACTTTTTTCGCTCTTAAACGTGTTAACGTAAAGTTTATTTTCAGGAGCACATTTAAAATTTTCAAAGCTTGTTTTAAAAGCCGTGGCGAACGCAGTGTGCACTTTGCCGAGACGGTGTTGGAGTGTTAGTAGACAGGGGAATGGATAAACCATATATTTTTAAAGGTTTCCGTTGTCGGCTCGTAAAGAATGATCCGACGTCTCGGGCGACACCATTACTTCTCGTGGCCCATGAAAAATTCATACAGCAGCCGTTTGATCGCGTTAACGTGCGGTGTCGTCGCGGTGCGCGCATGCCTCGGGGGGGCGTTAAGCACGGCTTATGGCATGATGCTTGCAATACCATTGCCATGCGCACTAGCTGTAAATTTAATTTATCTACACCACGTACTAGCATTTTCCATTCATAAGTAAACGCGGTTTACTATGTATACATTCCCGACCAAAAGTTTAAGACCACTCTTATAAAAGTGGGAAAATGAAATAAAACTAAAAAACTTGAAGGTATACGAAACTTAAAGTTAAATTGTCATAAAATATATAAATGTATATACATTCACATATTACACAGCTTAAAATAATAGTAAAGAATATATATAATTTTTTTCTATTTATTTATAAGGCACCAATAAAGTACACCATAAATACATTACAATCTAGCCAAATACAAGACTAATAAGTAATTTACATTTCACTTAATCTAATATATAAACAAATTATACTAAGAATTCACCCACGGGCAATCTATTAAGGCGAAGACACTTTTATCATGTAATCTTTTTGTTTTGTCCGCTTTAATCGCCTTATGATATTGTGTGGTCAAGGAGTTGAATGGCCTCGACGTCCACATGATGGTGAACCCTGTGTTGATGGGCTTTGGCGTATTTCTGTACGATCTTGTTTACGAATTCCATTTCCAAGTCTCGATGGAGGTCTTCTATTCGTACGTACCAAGGGCCATTCACAATATTCCTAAGTATTTATTCTGGAAACGTTGAATAACATCTATGTTGGTCTTTGCGGTGCAGCCTCTTAGCTGTATACCATAGGTCCAAACTGGAGTTAGGATCTGCCTATACCATAATAGTTTATTGCTTACAGATAGTCTAGATTGTCTGCCAAGCAACCAGTCATTGACTTACTAATAAACAGTACATATTTATGTAACGAATGTCTAGTTCTTCTCTTTTTTTCTTGACGTGGGCTTTCCAGTGAAGCTTAACGTCAAGTGTCATGCCAAGATATTTGGCAGTATTTGCATATGGTATCTGTTTGTTGTTAACAAATACCGGTTGATAATTGGGTTTCTAATAGGTAAAGTCTATATGCACTGACTTTGTTTCGTTGAGCTTAATGCGCCATATTTTTGGCCATTCGTAGAATATATTCAAAGAATGCTGTACCTTTTCTGTTGCTTCATTATGGGTGCTTCCAACAGCCATTATTGCTGTGTCATCAGCGAAGGTAGGTAAGATGCTGTTTTCTAAGTCTGGAATATCATCATTGTATAGCAAGTAAAGAATAGGGCCTAGTACAAGTGTACAAGGAAGTCCTTGAGGTACTCCAGCCTCATTTTTCTTCAGTACAGGGAAGGCTTGCAAATAAATGGATTTTTACAAATGTGAAACGATTTAAATAGTTTCTTTGGCAAAAAATTGTCCTTTGCATTGTATTACTTTCGGCATAAATCTTGACTTACAAACAATTAATTTATTAATATATCTTCGAACATATTGTTCCCGCTTTCGTATAAAGCCTTCCATATTCATGTCTTCCTGGGAAGAGGGACACCTACCACTGATATTCTTTCCGTATCCAGCTTGCTTTTCCTAATACACTTCAATCAAGTTGAGATCGGGAATATGAGGTCGATATATCTTGTTCTTCAAAGTATGTTCCAACTCGTTGCTCTCGAAATAACATCTACATAATTTAAAACTATGTTTCGAATCATTGTGTTGTTGAAAAATAAATCCGTTGCCAACTACATTCAGCCCCGAAGAAAATCAGTTTATTCTACTCTTCTTTCATATTTTTTTCGATTTGTACCAAGTGTCCGGTTTTATTGCCCGAGAAATAACCCGAAACCATAACAGCATCCATCATCAAGCTTGCCGGTTGGCACCACACAATCTGATATCAATTTCCTCCGGTGCTACATTGAACGTAAATGCTTCTTTCTCAACTAAATATTTCAAATCTCGTTTTATAAGTCCAAAAGACTTTAAAATCTTCTTTTGGCCAATATCGACTAGTAAGACCAACATTGCATCTGTTTCTGCTTGTTTTGTTACCTTAAAAGAGGTTTCCAGACGGTCATGCGAATAACTTAGCATTCCTCATTGTCTTTTTACTGTAGTTACTGCCACAGTTTCGATTGAGATTAGTTTGCTTTGACGCATATGTCTTGCATTGACTGTTACGTGCCTATTTCGTTTGGTCGTAACAGCAATGAAATTGTCCTCACTAGAAGTGGTAGCTTTCAGTGCTTCTTGAACTGGGATGATCTCTATTACTGAGAGCTTCCTTGTATCATTATATTACAATTTTAGGTTGACAATCATATGTTACTCGGATGTACCTCCATTCTATGAAACAATAATAACAAATCGTATTTCTGTGCTAAATTTACGTGCTTTTCCCATTTTCAGACCATTTCTGGAAGCCCCAAGTTCGGATTCAGTAAGATTGTCCACTAATTTATAAATAATAGAGTAATCTTTAGAAAATATCTCTGTTAGGAAACAAACACAACGACATATATTTTTTAAATTAGCCTATTATTGTGTCCAATGGACAAAGGTCTCTTCTCTTGATTTCCACAATTCCCGGTTTGACCGGTCCAAGTCATTAGTCCAGTCAGTGTTAAATAAACCCGAAATAATTCGCATCGTGGGTCATAAAAATATAGCTATTCCTCTACTTTATTGACATTGGTTTATGTAAAGAAGCAATGCGCTCTATTGCGCATTTACACGAGGATTGCATAAAACAATGGCTTTTTAGATATTCTTTAATGATAATAACATATACAGGAGCCCAAAAGCTTGTTTTATTAATAACACTTTTAGTATTTTGTAAAGATAACGACAGTTTTTACAAGCGCTATCAAACTTTTGTTCGGCAGTGTATATGCTAGTGAGATAATATGCTTAATGTGAATGTATTTGTTGCAGTGGACCTCCTTCAAATGCTGGAATTCAACGTGACCGTTTCATTTCCCGCCGCTCCTTTACTCACAGTTATTTTGGCGCTAGTCGGTGAGTACATTTGGTTATATTATCGATATTTTATAAGGATCATAAGAACAAACCTTAGCTACTCCTGTCGCCAAGCAGTGATGTGAGCATTACTGCGTTTCGGTTGCTGAGGAAATTACCGGCACATGGGACTTGTCAACTTATATCTCAGAGTGACAGGTGCAGTGGGGCAGTGTCCCTCAGATCTTTGCTATTCAAAGCTCTGAGTGACACTGCAATTGCATGGAAAGCCGTGTCGGCTTTTTCGTCCCGTCACTTGGTATCATAAAAAAAGCAAGTTATAATTTAATATCACCAAATTTACGATAAGAAATGGTGGTAATTAAACAATTTTCACCATTTAAACGAAGTGAATGATGCCGAAGACCTGAGGTGGCGACGTGTGACACTCATGGATCTCTTCTCTTGTCTCTAGTCTCTTTGACACGTTTGCATTGATATGTATGTGCCTCTCCCACTCGCTATTCCTATGTTGACAGCTTATTTGTACAATGTAATCGTACCTTTGGTGTAATGTGGATTTAACATGTTATTACACGTGCTTTTGTCACATGAAAGTCATAAAATAATACGATCTGTTCTAATTATTTCTTTCGCAATCAATCGATAAAACTATCGACATCTACATAGCTATTTAAAATTGTATGAATATTGGCAACTCTGCAAATGTCATTTTACTCCGTCTTCAAAAAAGACAGACTATACGTGAAAGAAATTATGTGAAGTTATCAAACTTCCCCCCCAAAAAGTCCCCTATTGAAGCATAAAAAGCCTTCGACTAATTTCGTTCGTAGAATCTTTAAACCTCTCTCCTGAAAAGTTGTCATTGTGCATATCGTCGGGAATAGTGCAAAGGCGTGTGTGTAGCATTGGTAAAAGGCACGTATCTTCACGAGATCAAAGTTTACAGTAGAGCGTTTAAACAATAGTAACGACTTTCATTTTTGCACAGTAAGCATTAATTGAAGTTATTTACGGAGTGATAACAATAGATTCCAGTATATCAGGCTAATTTGGTTGCCACGACTTTACGCGGATTTGGTTTGGCCACTAATTTACCGAAATGGCAACTTCATGCTAGTTACGCGTAATTAGACTATTCCCAACGATAGTGTTATGAACAATCATGTCTGTTACAATACAAATATACAAAACTGGCTAAAAAGTATTACCAACAAAACTAATTCTGAAAATACACCTCATGCGAACCTTTTTTTTGACATTGATATGCTTTTGACGTAAACACTTCGTGACATTTGTATCTTAACTGTTTGAAATATACATACGATCTTAGAATAATAACGCATAGAATGATAGTTTCATATCAAACGAACTGTCACAAGTGAGGCAAAAATCAAATTCATGTAGGCTAGTTTTAGTAGTAGGTTAATTTTCGGTTTTAGTGACTATTTATATAAAATTACAAGTTGAAACGCGTTACTTCCTTGTAGAATGTGATGTTAGTATCTATTTTATGTTTGCCTGACGTATTTTTACACTCATTTACCGCACATTTCGTCATTTTTAGCTAAAATTCTGGAGCTGTTCGCGGTGCAAGTTGACCTTGAGCACTGAAGCCCGCTCGTGTAGGCCCTTTGGGAGCGCTTCAATTTGCCTCACTTAGCGTGTGCGGACTAGGTTTCTATGCGTTATTATTCTAAGCATGCGATGCCAATAATGATATGTCTTTGTTCATAATTGTGAGTATAGTAGCGGTAAAATATAAAGCATTAGTATGTTATTAAAATTCTTGATTGGGTGTTTCATCCTGCCGTTATCAGGGACCTAATCGTTTCATTTGACATCTCCTTTTAGTCGTATTCTTCATTGCTGAAGGTCGTGTACTCGAAAAATTTGTTTCCGTCTGATTCTGTTTTCGGCTTCTCTTTCGGACCAAGTGATGGTTACTTGGTCACTCCATCGGCTCGGTGATCAACCGCGGAGTCTCTTTCCCTCTATCTTACTCACCACAAGCGTGTTGTCAAGGTTGTCTGGTTATCGGCGAGCAACATGACCAAAATACTTCAGAATTTGCAATCCAACATTCTTAAAATACATGACTCAATGCTTCAGTTTGAAGTTTAGAATTGTTTTTTCAAATATTCGAATTTCACTTTAAACTTCAGACTGTCTTTTAGGTTATGTGATTCGGAGCAAGACAACCTTCGGTGGAACATATTTCATTATAATCTATTTCTTTGAATTTCTATTACTAATATAATCAATAAGGCTAACTGGTAACATCATACAAGGATAATACGCCAGCGAATATAGCTAGCTATGATTAGATCTATGCTGGGCGCCAATAGAGCAATTACGATAATGGAGTGGTGACATTTTTATCCTTATTTAACTTTTTTTTTATATACAGTACACCTCATATTTGTTTCTTTTTCCCTTAACTTGTTATTAATTTAAAATTTAGTTCTATAATATATTGTTAAGCCGAATGCAGTTCTTTCAACAATACTATAATTGGATAATTTTCAGGTTAGTTTCCTGTACCTAATTTCGATGGCAATTTTTATTATTTAAGTATTCGAGTAAATTATCGTGAAATGTTAAATAATATTTCACGTTACGAAACTCGAATATTAAATAATACTTCGAGATAATATTCCACAATATTTAAATAATAGAAATTGCCACCGAAATTAAATAATTAACCTGAAAGCTATCCAATTACGATATTTTAAATTTAATCTGTACAACTATTATCTGTTAGACTGTTCTACAATCTCAATTAAAGACACAAGTCCTTTAAAAGACATACAGTAAAAAGTTGTCTTCCGTTATCAACAGTTATTCGGAAAAGGCGTTGCGATTATTTTTGTGTTGCAGAAATTGGAGTGTCTCGCGTCTTTATGGTTACGTTAGTAGGTCGGTCGATTCAACAAGTAAGTCGGGTGAGCCTGTTGCGCGCGGGCGGGGGGCGGGGCGCCTGTTGCGCCTCGCAGACGCCGCCGCCGCCCACCCTAGTACCGCCCGACCAGGCCCATCCACTCGCCTCTACTCCTGACCCACTTCCACAAAATTCTCTACTTCCCGATCACCCCACTTTAACAACCATCTTGCCGAGCTGGATTTCTTTTCAATCGCCGTTACGGCGATATGCTACGGCTTTACTCATAGGGCACCGTTTATCAAATATCTACGTAACGATTGCTTGTTGCCCAGCAAGTTTTTTTACAACGACATTATTTTTTTAATGCGCTGTATATCCGACAATGTCTATTTGTTTCGCGTCTCGCTTAAATTGCCCAGACTTACGGCCAGTGTGTCAGACACTGGAATTCCTGTTGCGTTCCTGAAATGCCTTGTAATGGTTAACTTGGCGATTTCATATATATTTTTATCGTAACAACAAAACACACGCTATCTGAACACATCGCGACAATTTGTTGTCTTTTGACATTAACATTAAGTTGACAAGACGCAAACACGATTGTTTCGCTAACGATTTGTTTGTTTTCCTCGATACCATCAAATGTAAACTAATGCCTGTTTGGGTTTTATTTTCTTCGAACGATTTCGATCGTGATATTTTCTTTTGCTTAACTTTTAAGAAATTGTAGTCTTGTCTTGTTCGTGAAAACTATTTAGTAAAGTAAGAAAAAAATTAATGAGTCAACTTTTAACTGACTCATTAATTGGGCTTTAATTTAATTGGTTGCTTGGGTAAAAACTTTAATTGGTTGATTTTAATAACTCAACTGCGGTGTACTCAATAAGAGGGTTGTGTTTCCCTGGCGAATGTACTCAAGTTAGCTATTGTATCTACTGGGATTCATTTTACCTGCCTTAATTGTGTAATAGCTGATTTGTAATCAATACCCGCATTATGAACTTCGTCTTGATTTAATTCACGACGTTGAGCAGAATATAAGTTAAAGTAAACAACCTCCGTTTTAAACAATAACAATAGCTGCCTAGAAAGAAGGCATTGCTACAGTATTTAAATATCAACCATAAATCTGACTCTATTTGTTATTTCATCAGCATTATTTAAAGTAATATTTTTTGTTTAAAATTCAAGTGATGTTACGTTATTTATTTTAGCTATGTACTATATAGTCGTTAGCACTAAATTAATATGGCTAGTATTGTAATGTATCAAATTTCAATACAAAATAATACACTGAGGCGTGCAATAGCGTTTCCTCTAGAGTTGTCTTCAAGTTACTTGAATCGAAATACGAAATACGACTGTTTCTTTGACGAGTGAAACGTAAAATTAAATTTGCAACAAATTATTTATAAACTTGGTTGTTCAATTTATTCATGTGAATTTCGTGTTTTTACCAATCTGTTACTATTTTTATATTTAAGTACGTAGTCGATTCCTAATACTTGTCAATTGTATGACCAATAAAAGTAAAATTATCACTTTTATTGGGTGTAATTTTATATCACACGTGATCAGGTTTTTTTTACAAGACACAGATTTCGAGCATAAAACTAAAATCACAAGTTAATTAAATTGGCGTATTATACATACGATGATTACCATTACCCTGTCTGAACCTATGATTTGTTATTATTGATAAGTACATAAAGAGGAAGATTGCTATTCTCCGAATAATTCTTCTCTTTCAAGCACGCTACGTGAGACAGTAACTTAGTTGGACATAATTGTAATGCGTGTTGCCGTTTGCGTTTGCGTCATAATAATAATAACGCACACACTCAACATGGCCTCGCAATAGGGAAACCCTGTGTCACGGGTGCCATGGACACACACATAGACAATCACAAAGTACACCCACACTCACGAGAGAAATAAATGTAGGCCATACAAATATTTCTACCGGCCCGGGAATCGAACCTGAGACGAACAGTCCGGCATGGTAACCGTTCGGCGACAGAGGCAGTTAAAATTCCTATTGTTCACATCACTTTTAGAACAATATTAATGAAGTGAATTCCGAATGTCTGCTATACGCTCCACAGCCAGTCATGGGTTTCCTCGAAATTTAGACCATGGTCACGCTTACCCGGTGCTGGTTGACGACTTTACACGTTTTCTATAGGCTGTGAACTTTCTTAGATATAGCTTTTACTGTTTTCTTTTGAAGAATTGAATATCATAGGTACATACGGCAATAGGGATTCAATTCCTCAATTATCACAAGACTTTCACCGCTTTTGTTATTGTCCTTGTATATTTTATATTAGTTAGACGTGTGTTCTTTATAACGACAACAAGGATGGCACAGTAGTTTTCGTAATTTTTTGTACATTGTATTACATTTCCATTACAGTTTATAGTCTCAATCAATAACATTGCAATTGTGAGACCTGCTATTATTATACACATACAGTACAACTTTATACTCAATATCTCTCGGCGATCAGGCAATCATCGGATTTCCGAACGCACCCGAATATAAATTTCCATGTATAGTAATTATTAACCCGACGAAAAAAAGCGAGGAATTAGACCCCCTAACAGTACGGTGTGGATAGTGTTGTGTTATGCAAAATTTCCATTTTGAAAAAATCATATTTATCAGAAAAAGAAATATTTTCCGGATATAATTCTAATATTTCCTGAAGTTACTGAAGAAAAACGATGGAGCCATTAAAAAGGTTTTTATTCGTTGTTGTGAAATCCTTTTAAATATCGTTTTTCCTATGTGGCTTTACAGGTTTAATGTTTATAATTCTCGCTAAACAAAACTTTAAAAGATATTTCTAAACGTAGAACATAATATGAGCCTTTGAAATTATCTTTTTCTAACTTTAAAATTTTTTTTTAATTTAAAAATTTGCACTACCTGAAATATTTCGGAATATTACCCTACAGTAGATGTGGACGACCAACGATGCCGCGACCAACAGTAAAATGTATTAAGCACATTCAGTGAGAGAGTCATACATCACTACGTAAATAAAGTCCGCGTTGCACTGTTAAGGCCCTTATAACTATGAAGCTTTTGCCTGTCTGTACGTCCGTCTGTCTATGGCATCACAGCTCCCAAATAAATGATCTATTGTCAACTGAAAATCTTTTTACTTAAAATCCTAATTTAATCAGGATGGTTCTTAGCCATTTTTGATGAATAACACTTCAGCTGTTCAAAGATCATCTGCCCCTTTTTATATATATTTTTTTAATTTTTATAATATTTATTTTACTTCCACATGTCCGATCTACTTGAAATGTGGTATACTATAGAAATCCAATGACATTACAATAATTTGGAAACCTTGATCGTGTGCTGCAACTAGGACAATCTGTAAACAACCAAACTCCTCAACTATTTACAGTAGAACTATCATGTTTGGGCCTATCAAATTGGTCTCGACGAGTCGTTTAAATTTAAATTAAATTATTTTATTAAGGAAGCATGGCGAAAGCGGCCCCAATAACGACGAAGAGCCGTTCATGGACTTTGCTAGTGTAATTTTGCATTTTAGCTTATGCCTAGTTATCAATATATTTTTCTATATTTTTAGAAGTCGTAAATAAAAAAATTGTAAAACATTTTATTTTAGTTAAAATGCAAGAACACAACGCAATTGATTCAGTTTGACCATAGATTAGGTAACGTTCTTGTACGTACGTTTCATTTTAAGCATGATTTAATGTTTATCTACCTGAAGTATTGGTTATTTTATAGTACACACATAAAACATTACAGCATAAAGAATACCTTATGAAATAATCAATTAAACGGTAATGACTTGTAGCAAAAAATAAATGTGATGTATATTTAAATGAGAGATAATGGAAGTTGCAAAGGAACGTTTTGACAAGAGACTTCTTGTCAATGTCACATTGATATTGAGAACAGTATGACCATTTATGGCAGATTGCTGCCATTTGGGCAGAACACGATAAGTTACATTAAATGTGGCGGAGTTTAGCAGATGAGAATATTGGGGAAGTTCTTTATTATTTCGGGAATAAACTGAAAACTTGTTGTTTTCTGCTACTACGAACAAACATCTGAAGCGAAATACAGGACAATGTTATAAACATAACCGATATAAACTTTATAACCCCAACTTCTACAGGCTGCACTCAATTAGCTTTTTTGATGCTTTGCTAATGAATCACGAGTATTGATAGGTCTCATTACTGCACTTCGCCAAAAACTCAGGGTCACAAAATACACGGGATTTCGCCATCATTCTTTATCGTCTATAATAATTTGAATTTAAAAGTATGTGCTTTTTTGTTTTGCTTTTTACATGTGAATTATGTAGATATGTAAAACTATTTCCCTATTTATAATAATATTAATTCTTTATTGTTAAGGATATATACTAAGAAAGCTAATAAACTAAATAGTATTTTTCTTCTAAATAAATATTACAAACATAGTTATTAAGTTGAATAATGGTTTAAGTATTTTCAAAACACAAATATTAGTGTAACATAATAGACACTAGTGTACAGACTGTTGTATCTCGATTAAATTCTCGTAAATCACAGGGAGATGTGCGCCACAGCAGCACTACCTCAAAATTCATCACGTCGACGGTTTGTAGTACAAATTTCAGTTGCTCGACTCAATTATTGTTACGAGCGGGGCTGGGAAATTCTAATCTTGAAGTTGTGCGGCTCACGTGTACCCGCATTGCATATCGTCTGATTAATATCGCTCGACTCGTGAGGCTTCTGATAACTTTCGAATTCGAGTTCGTACACGTTCGTAGCCATGAATTAAGCACGCCTAAATAAGCACCATTAGCATTTAAAAAATATAATTAGTACCTTAAGCGTCCTTTACGTCTACTTACGTAGTGAATTTTTACCTAACTGTATTGTTGTTAATAAAACTTGTATGTTACACAGCCCTGGTTCTGCGTTAGCCCAGTTTAAAAATATACATCGTTATTTCACAACTAAAAGGAAATAACATTTGAAATGTAATAATTGTAAGGTTTTCCGCGATAGAAACTTTTGAACGCATTTCTAAGTCATCTTTCAAATATAGTACGGGTATTGTGCAAGTATTTTTCTTAAAGTCAATTGAATACACGTGTATTTTGAGCTTAAGTTACGTGTAACTGAATACAAGGTTTTTTGCAAGACTTAAAAGTTATGCTTTATGCTACTAAATTAATTTCCTAATAACATTCTACGACATGTCAGAGGTGTGTCTTGTTGGAAACCAAGCGACTTTTTGGTCATTCCATTGCGCATGTATAACCAACTTGAAAAAAAAAGGAGGAGGTTATATATTCGGTTGAATGTATATTTTCCGATTTCTCCGTCAATTGTGGACCGATTTTCAAAATTCCTTTTTTTTGTTGGTGTACAGATGGTACCTCTTAAGGTCGTTGGGCCGATGAAGTTGCGGTTCGCAAGACTTTTATTGTACTCATGTTGAACCACCCTGCAACATTTTGGAGGCATGTGGTTTCTACGGCCACGTCTTCTGTGGCCCTGGGTTTTGTCTTTTTTTCCCCGACGGCTTTTTTAATCCAAGTTTTCTGATGACCTCTTTAGTCTAACGGTCTACTATGTGGGCGCTTGATGAGAAGGTTCCAGATTCGATTCCTGGTAGGACCAATTTGGGAAATAAACTTTGGTTCTGACTTGGGTGTTCCGGGTGTCCCAGTGCCCCAGAGTAAATTCCATTTGTTTTAATACAGGGAATTCCCTAGTTTGAGATCAGGTAATTGGTGTGGTTAATAGCATTGAAAAAAAAAATATGTCAGACCGCGGCGTCGTTGAGTTACACACATTCCTGCAATATGTTATATTTTCTCTCACCGCTCATGGGAAGTATTTTTTTTTTTTTTAAATAAATAAATAAATAACGCACACACTCAACATAGCCCCGCACTAGGGAAACCCTGTGTCGCGGGTGCCATGGACACACACATAGACAACCACAAATTACACCCAAACTCACGAGAGAAATAAATGTAGGCCATACAAACATTTCTCCCGGCCCGGGAATCGAACCTGGGACCTCTGCGTGGCAGTCCGGCATGGTAACCGTTCGGCCACGGAGGTAGTTATATAAGGAGGTGTTTAATAGTAGTAGTATTGCTATTAAACATTTGATATCGATGCCTTACTTTCTCAACACTCTATATAATATACGCTATAAAGAGTGATTATACAAGAGATGGCAAAACTTTCTATTTATTTTAAATTTCTGATCAATTTGAATGCATTACTTTAAAAAAAAAGAATAGGTCAAAACCAGTGTGTGAACATGAAGGAAATGTGGTGTGAAATCAGCCTGCAAAATTTGTATATACAATCCATTTTTTGCATTTTCGTACGAGTTTGAGAAAGTAAAGCGACGTTATACAATGGATTTCACTTAGAACTTAAAGTCATTGGTATACGCACCGCCACTGTGGCTTGCAATATGTAGTTGATGTATATTATAATTTGTTGCAAAAATTGACCCTGAATATAATTCTTATACGCCTAGGGAGCTCATTGTGAAAGAGTTCGTTCAGGGAAGTACTGCCACCTCACCTATTTCTGCCGCCAAGAAGTAATGTGATCATGACTGCGTTCCAGTTTTGAAGGGTAATAATGCTGGTGAAATTGAGACGTATAAACTTATGTTCCAAGCTGACGGACGCCGTGTCCGTGCCTCTCAGATCTTTGTGATTTAAAACTCTGAGTGGCATTTCAAATGTTACGGGCAGGCGTGTCGCTTACCATCGGGCGCACGACTTATTCGTCCCGTCACATAAAAAAAAAAACTGAGTGTAATCCTTTACTTAGGGATTGACATATAATCGTATTTAAGAAATACGGAAGTCATAAGAAGGAACAACTGACTTCCAAATTCTGTCATAAGGTACCTATATTTGTGAATCGAAACATATTGACTATATTTGTGGAATATGTGTGTAGTATATTATAAGAACAATAAATTTACAAGAACACCATGTGTTCCTTTTTAACAAAATTTCTCTTTTTAACAAAACAAAATATACAATTTTGTAAAGCGCGCTTCTGTTGAACTTGTCTTACAACATGTCATGTTTTTAATTTTGGTGATGTCTATCCGTAAGTCATTTCGGGGAGGCTTACGCATCTTAAATTTCAATCTGCTTCAGTGATGCTATCGTGCACCATCCGTCGCTCCCGCCGCTCGTGAACTTTGAAAAATGTCTAGAGAAGAGATTAAACTCAATCCGTTCTTGACGACGAGAGGTTCGGCATATTTAATCAGATCTATTATCTACGTCATTCTTTTCCATGGACTCGCAGACGTTTCAATTATATAAGATAGCGAACTTCTAAGATCTCTACTTAAATATTTTGGGGTCTGCCTTTCTCGTTTGGTTGTAAATTTTCAATGATGCAGAATTAATGGGTTACTTAAACGAAATGTAGTTTATAGTATACCTTTTCCCAAAAAGAAAATGCCACTTATTAATTTATTTATACGTGCCGTACGGCCCGTTAGCTACGCCGTGAAATGAGAACGTGGGTCACGTTTTTCCGTAAAGTTAACACGGGACCTCCCAGAGCAAAACAAATCTTGACCCGACCCTACATGCGCTCGCAGTTTTTGACGCGGAAAACAATAACGTTGAACTAGTAAAGGTGACGCGTCGGGATGGGCCTATTTCAGCTGCTCTCGTGTTTTTGTTTGCTCGCATCGCATCACGTTTCCCGCGAGCACGTACGCAAGCCTGTATACTGAATACTAATATACTCGGTGGATAGACGCTGCACAGGTACCGGCCGAAAATTGGATTCGCGTCGCATACACAGCGCCGGCTCCATATTAACGCTTGGTCCATCGAAACAATACCCAATCAAACGGAGTGCAATGACGGCATGCAGTTGTATTTTGATATTCGTGCCTACGTATTAAATGTATATTATTCTCTATATAATACTTTGTTTTCTCTGCGGTCACCGTACAAATGTTTACTTGGAATCTTTGCGTATTAAAGACATGTTTTATTGCATTTCGTATCTGATGATATTGTAAACAGCGGCGTTATTGGTTGCATAAGTAGCAACTTGGCGTGTACGTGACGAATTATAATCTGTTTGGACGATAATCCCTGTGCATTGACCGTCGGCATGAATCGACGCTGTTTGTACTAGACGATTGCGCTATCTTAAATTTTTTGGACTATTTAGTAATTCCTTTTATTTTAGTGATAAATAATACAGAGATTTGAAATATATAGGTCCATTGCTCGTTAGTCACACGTATGTAAATTGACCTTATTCATCTCTATATTGTTTACTCATTCCATGTGTATTCATTGCCGTAGAAATAATTTGGATAACGTTTTTTTAGAAACGATTAAATGTAATTTGATTCTCTAATAAATGTAGTTTTGAAATCAGTATAAAATTATTTTATATCTTTTATATTGGTAGAATAAGCTTGGCAATACCGTTTACCGTATCAAATATACAAAATATGTCATATTGACATGTCAAATGTAATTTTTTATCATAATTTTGTGGACTAGCTACTAAGGAGGCGCTTAAATATTCACGTAAAGTTTTATTCAGTAGCTTCTGTACTTTTTGCGTTATGCTTGTATATCAAATCAAACGGAAAGACGAACAATATATATATTTGGTTCTCGCGATTAGGTTGTCACTATCGCTGCACATTGGAAATAAAACTACATTTTCAGATCTAAATGTAGTATATTTGGTTTTTTCAATACAAACCAACACTGACCGGTCAGCCGTGACCATGGAACCACACCTGTATAGGTTGTGTATTTTGTTTAGATCCGAAAATATAGTTTAATTATCAACATATTTTTGAGTTTGGATTTGTTCATATTTTAATGCTTTCTAATGTATCTTACCAAAATGTTTCTTTGCAGATTAACATTACATACGAAAGTGAAAGAATATAATGTCTTTATTAACTTTCACAAAAGAAACATATATTTGTGTATGCCTATCATATGGTCCTCACATGTTCTTGAATATAGTTTCGTTTGTGAGAGGCTCTCACCTATACATCTCTAAACAGGCATAAGACAGGAAGATGCGTGTACTTAAATAATTACAAAATACAGCCAGAATGAAAATTAACTGTTGTTAAATTAATTTTATTTACATTAGAAAACGATTCTTAGTACGTTTTGTTGGAAGTGTATGTATGTGTATATGCATAGTTTTATGTATTGTCACTGTTTTTTCTTTTTTCATTCATCAGCATATTAACAGTGCGCTGAACCTGCAAATTAATAGCAAAATGTTTTCAAAGCTTTTCAACTCTATCGACAATGACGCCCAAGGTGGATTACTCACTCCGAGCTTTTCTCTTTGTTTAATGGGGATTTAATTTGCCGTATCCGTAAACAACATGGGGCTCTGTTCGCCACTCATTACTGGCCACTCCTGTCTACTGCACGGGGATGTCGTTTTTAATAACAGTTTGGCGTATTCATTTCGTCGAAGCTTTGAGGAAATTTTAAATTCACTTTTAACGGTTAAAATTGAAAAATTTTGGGTCGATCACTAGTTGCAATTTTGTACATCCCAAATTACTTTTTTTTTAAAGAGCGCTCTTGTTTGCTGTTGAAATGTAATTTCGATCTTGTACCATATATTTTTTTGAAAATGATTTCGGGTTTTGCTGTTGAAATGTGATTTCGATCTTGTACCATAATATTTAAAAGCTTTCTGGTTTACTGTTGAAATATAATGTCGATCTTGTACCATATCACTTTGTTTTAAAAGCGCTCTGGTTTGCCGTTGATTTATAATTACGATCTTGTACCGTATTACTTTTTTAGAAAAAGCGTTATGGTTTTCTATTGAAATATGATTTTGATCTTATACTATATTACTTGTTTAGAAGATGCGTTCTGATTTGCTATAGAAATATAATTTTTGATCTTGTACCGCATAACTTTTTAGAAAAATCGTTTTCGTTTGGTGTTGAGAAATAATTTTCGAACTAAATATTAAGTCTTTCATATCCCGCGTAACTTAACTATTGATTATTTGTCAAAGGTCACGGTAACACTCGCATTGTATATTGACCTTCATTCAAAGGTCCGAGGCGGATAATTATGAGGCTTTGAAAGTGAATATTTGGGTCTGCATAAGAATAGATAGGGGTGGGATGACAGTGCGCCGGCGGCCACGCTAGACACCGATGACGCCGCATTAAAATGAAATCCATACGAGAATGATTGATGAGCCCTGCAAACACCGCGCCCGACTCATTCAATTTTCTGTCCCCACATACGCTGCAGCTCTATTATAGACGTGGAACGTTTTTTTTATAATCGGAATATTTCGACGGGCTTTTTATATAATAAAATAGAACCTGTATTGCAATGCTATATTAAGTTAATTTATATAATTTTAGTCACATATTGCCAGATTACAAACTGTACTTATGAAAATTATGAACACATTTATGCTCTCCTTTGGTTTAGAACCAGAAAGTGTCTTTTTGAAAATTTGAAATTGTTCGAACTCCTGATATTACAGCTTATGAATATTTAATTGTGTATTTTTGCATATGTATTCCTATGTAAATACACTATAAATAATTTATTTATGTGTAATTATTGATTAATTGGTCAAGTAGCATTCGTGAATTTCTCTCACACAGTATTATTACCAATTCAGGTACCAACTAACCTCTTAATCTTCAAAAGTCAACTGTAAGAAAACCCTTCGTAGCTGCTGGTCTTTTTATACTATTATAAGCACTTTTATTATAAATTCATACATATATTTGTGGTAAAATAAAGTGTGTGTAATTCTCGGTTTGCACTGTCCTATTTATGATTGACAGTTATTAATGTTTTTTTGTTTAACTTATTTACGATACGAGCTATGATGAGATATTTACGAGATATTCAACATATAAGGTATACGTTCACACACTATATGCACTCCCCAAATGTAACCTCTTTGTCTCTACTACTACACCTATATATGTTTCGGGGTGTAAAATCGTTACCCGTAATATGGTTACTGGACGTATTGGTTTCTCTTATAACACGTCCCTCATTTGTCAACAACCGGACAGAAATGCATTTTGCACCGTTCGCTTACACTCACTTTACATTATAATGTCCATCATCTAGTGTAATAACCTCGCCCAAGATACGCCTGACTGCTTTGACACATTACTCAATTTATTTTTAGTTCCAAAAGCTCGATTACTGCTCTCTGGTGTTTTCGTCATTGAGACTTCGAATTGTACTAATAATAATATTCAAATTCAAATTCAAAATAATCTTTATTTCATAGGTAAGCATTATTACACTTGAAATCGTCACAATGGTTAAACTCTACCGCTCATTCGTAAGGCAGATTTCCCTGAGAAGAATGAGCAAGAAACTCTAGGGGTTGCTCTTTGTAAATAACATTTACAATATTTTTTTTTATTTGAAACATCAGAGGTCGAGACTACCTCCATGAGCTAATCGGGTTACTACCACGGATTTTTGTCATCCAAGTACGCAGAAGTTGTATAATAACCTTTAGTATAAAGTTTTTGTTTCACTATAGTTTTAAGCCTCGTGAAAGGCAAATTTTGTAAATCAACCGGAATCTTGTTATAGAAGCGTATACATTGCCTCTTAAATAATTTTTTGACTTTGTGAAGACGACTATCAAGAAAAGCTAGTTTATTTCTATTCCTCGTATTAATGTTATGTCTGTCACTATTTTTCATAAAGAAATTACTATTCCTTTTAACATAAATTACATTTTCATAAATGTACTGAGAGGCTAGCGTAAGAATGTTAATTTCCTTAAACTTATCTCACAAAGATACTTTGGGGCCCAGATTGTAAATTGCCCTAACTGCACGTTTTTGCAGGACAAAGATTCTATTGATATCGGCGGCATTACCCCAAAGCAAAATGCCGTATGTCATTAGTCTGTGAAAGTAGCTGAAGTAAACCAATCTAGCGGTTTCGACGTCTGAAAGTTTCCTTATTTTTTTAATCGCGTACACTGCAGAGCCGAACCGTTTTGATAACTTACTTATATGGGGACCCCATTGCAATTTAGCATCTAACGTTATACCTAGAAATACAACTGTATCCACAAGATTCATTTTTTCTTTTCTAACTACAATGTTTGTAACCGTCTCTCTAACGTAACGTAAATTTCACACAATGTGTTTTTTTCTCATTAAGAAGTAGGTTATTAACAGCAAACCAATCAACTACTTTAGATATAGCATTGTTCACATCGTCGTAGGAACATTGGTGCCTTTTAACTTTAAATAATAAGGAAGTATCATCAGCAAACAATACTATCTCATGTTTTATACCCTCCATAAGACTAGGTAAGTCATTAATATAAACTAAAAACAAAAATGGGCTTAGAATTGAACCTTGAGGGACACCCATGCTAATTGCAGATCCTGATGATCTCGTACCGTTAATATCGACCCTCTGTACCCTACCACGCAAATACGATTTAAGAAGGTCGAGATCACGTCCCGCCACACCATAATGGCGAAGTTTCCTGACCAGTGTATCATGGTGCACACAATCAAAAGCTTTGGAAAGGTCACAGAATACACCAATAGCATCATGTGAGACTTCCCATGCATCAAATATATGATTAATCAACTCGACACCAGCGTCGGTTGTAGAGCGACCCCGAGTGAAACCAAATTATTTAGGAGACATTAAGTTATTATTACTATAAAAATGTGCACACATCTGATTTAGAATAATTTTTTCAAACATTTTACTGAGAGTTGGTAGTATTGATATAGGTCTGAAATTGGTGGGGTCAGAAATACTACCAGATTTGAAAAGTGGAATAACTTTGCTTTATGAGGTCAGGAAAGACACCATCATTAACACATTTATTAAAGACACAGGCTAAGTAAGGCGCAATACAATCAACTATAGAACTAATTACTCTGACTGAAAGACCCTCAAGATCAGCAGTATTTTTTATGTTTATAGACTTAAAGGCTTTAACAATATCGTTTGAAAATACATGACCGAACCTTAAATTAGAGATACTAACTGCATTATTTTCTTTTAGTAAGGATTCAGCGGTGGTGGGAGATGAATTTAACGACTTAGTAGTCAAAATTGGAATGTCAGTAAAGAAATTTTCAAATATTTTAGCAACTTCTGCGTCTGTGTTTACAATTTTGTCATTAAATCTTAGTTGAAAATCTAAGTTACGAGGTTTGACCCTTCTAGTTTTGCTGTTTATAATATTCCAAGTCGTTTTTACTACATTCGCGCTGCTTTTTATTTTATTATTTATAAATATTGCTTTGGCTGCAACACAAACACGTTTAAACATTTTCGAATGTTTCCTAACAAAATCATTAAAACTGTTACTAGTGTTATAAGTCATTTCATAGTACAGATCATATAGTCTTTGTCTACATTTGTGAATTCCCTCTGTCGCCCAATCACTACATTTCAATGAATTATTAATAGTTATGATTTTGGACCTAAAAACGTTATCACGTTCACTTTTGACTATGTTGAAAACTGAATTATACAATTTATTGGGATCGTTAACGTACAGAAGTTCAGTTAGTTTAAGCATTACATTATTTCTATAAGCTTTAAGTCGGCCATTATTTATCGGAACACATGTGATATCCTTTTTTGGCATTTTGTCAACAGTTATATTAAAAGTGGCCAATTGTGACCGCAGTGATCAGAAGTTAATTTATTTATAATAGATTTATACTAGGTACGGCGTTAGTATAAATGTTGTCTAAACAAGTGGCAGTAGTAGAAGTTATTCTAGTAGGCACCAAGAAAAGATTCACAAGATTATAACATTGGAAAAATTATATGAGCCTACTGCTAGCACTGGAATCTTCTAATAAGTTAACATTGAAGTCACCACAAACAGCAATATATTTATTTGTATTATTTAATTTGCCTAAAACTTCATCTACTTTTTTTTCAAATAGTTCGTAAGATAAATGAGGGGGTCTGTACACGCTTAATATAACAAGCCGTTCAAGCTCTATGCAGGATATCTCTATAGTCCGCTCAATAGATAGGCTCACAATATCTGTACGTTCTTTAAATTTTAAATTATTTTTAATAAGAATTAAAGAGCCGCCATGAATAGCTTTTTCGCTGCTGAACGAACTAGCCACCTGGTGATTGTTGAAGCTAAACATGAACTGATGTTTTGATAAAAAGTGGTGTTCAGTAATACAAAGAATATCAATTATGCACTTTTGTTCGAATGTCGTCTTCAGTGCAACGTAAATACGTAAGTACATGCAGTGGGACTTAGAGTTGATATAGTAAGGAATATTGCAGAAAAAAATAAATTGCTATTTATATGCTATTTACGTATGCTGTAAATAATAAAATTGTTTTAGAAAAAAAAATTAAGTCACAAATATATATTATTTACTTACGTACTATATACTATTTGTTTTCTAACGCAAAGTGACACGTGTGACTTTGTAAATTTCGAACGTGTTTACGACACATGTCGTCGGCTAAATTCATACAACTGTTACCTCCATTAATGTGACCTTTTGAATAGGTACAAAAAAAACAGAATTACTCTAAAAAAATTATATGACACTAGAAATTATATTTTAAGCATTAATTGCCCGATAGAAGAGTAAAAAAGAGATTTCGTCCAAAAACAGAGTTATATGGTTTTTATATATGTTACTCTAGGCACACTTTTAAGAAAACCAAGTTTTGTAAATTGGGAAATTAGGAACAGCCAAACTTAAACAGTTTGGCTGTGCCTAATATTGTTTCCGTAGATAATTAGTTGCAGTAGAAGAGTTCCTTGTGAAAGAGTTCCTCGAGGGAAGTACTGCCACCTTACCTATTTCTGCCGCCAATCTGTATTGTATGCATTACTGCGTTTCGGTTTTGTAGAGTAAGGGTGCTGGTGAAATTACAGGCACATGGAACTTGTCAACTTTTGTCTGTGAGTGACGAGCGCAGTGGCAGTGCCCCTCACATCTTCATGATTTAAAGCTCTAAAGTGGCACTGCAACTGTTATGGACAGGTGTGTCGCTTACTACCACTTGATATTATAAAAAAAAATCCTTTACATAGTACAACGTATTTTCTGGTTTTGAACTAGGTATTTGATGTAACAGATTATTATTGAGTTAGAATTTGTAAAAAATGTTTATAATTTCACTCTGAATATTTTTAGGTGTTTTGCACTGTCAAGGCCAAAGGCATGTTTCTGTAGTAATTAAAGCGCGATATCGATCTGGTCAAATGACGCCCTCAGGTAGTTTCATTAGTGCAACGTTTTTAGCGGCTAATGGCGTAAGTGGATCAGTCGCGCTGGACGTGCCCCACGGTCGAATCAACATTTGCTCACGGATCGAATTACCACCACACACCTAATATGTTAGACTAGGTATAGACGGCTTATTTCAGATGAGCCCTAACTTTACATCCTTCAGTTATTAATGGATTCAACGTTCACCGCGGTTGGACTACGCCGGTAAGCATTTTTATGTTCCCCGTTTTCCGAAAAAAATGCGAAATTGAAATTCGACAGTATCACACTTTAAAACTCTTCTCGGCTGGCACGCGGTAAGCGAATTTCGCAAACACGTCCCCGTAAAATACTTTATGAAAATAGTATTTAACGTTGTTTACCACAAAATAAACCATAGAATCCACCGGTTCTCATATATCGAACTATACGTGCAATACGAGCAGAAATAAAAAATATCGGTAACTCAAGCCGATACTTTCAGATGGTTAGACAAAGACATAACGAGACTGGTAACCTCTCCGAATGCACTATTGCACCGCGCCTCGTGATATTCCGTTATACAGCTCTGTACATTTGTCGTATCTGTTTCCGCGTCGGATGATGTTCAATTGCACGTGACCGAGTGCAGACACTGGCGGAATGGAAGCTCACGGGTGCATACCTCTAATACTCTGCCTCCGACGGGTTATCCGTACATTTGTAAAATACTTTTTGCGATTTTCATATTTGGAAACTGAATACATTTGGACTGTTCGTAGAACAAAACAACTTCGTTTCAGTTTTACTTTTTAACTCAAATTGTGTAAGTAACGGCAGATGTATTAAAATTTTAATTAAGAAGTTGGTCGTTTAACAGTTTTGTAATTACGTAAACTCTTTGCACAGCTACGCATGTTCCTAGCAGTTTGCTACGCTCTTGTTACGTTATATATATTAATTTTATCGGTTTGCCGTAGAACACCTATGTCGAAATCTATTAAAAAAGTTCATTTTCTTAATTGATCTTACCTCCTCATTGGGCGCCCAGAGTGGTAACCCTTGACGCACTCGAGTCGTTGTATTTATTTTTAAGTGAATTACGATGAATTGATTGTTGAACTTACGTATGATATACTTCCAACCGTTGGTGTGATGCTTATATTATTTTGTTATAAATAAACTTTTTCATTGTGGAAATTATATATACTGGAGTTTGTAACCACCAACGCTTAAATGTTAATCGACTACGGGAATTTACGAGCTTGTTGGTGATTTTTTCAATACCTATACGAGTAAGATGTAAATTTATTTATTTTGCCATATATATGACTATAGCGAAATGTACTTTGATTCAATGAGTTAAATAATAACACATTGCATTTATTACACGCTTGATTAAGAATAAAAAACGTTTTATATCAGGTCGCAGATTCTCGTAGACTGCCATATTTTAGTCGATTTTGAAAAAACTCAATATTGTAGAACTAAAATGTTATTCTGAGTATCAATGGAAATGCTAAGTCGAGAGATTTAACATTCGAAATATTATCGACAAGAAGTCTGTTTTCATTGTGATAACTAAATGTAATGAAATGCATTTAGTGTCATTTCAGTGTGAATAATGTCAAAGTCAAAGTCAAAGATCAAAGTCAAATATCATTTAGTCCATAGGTAAAATAAATTTACACTTGAAAACGTCACATTTAAGCTGCTGCTTGTTCACTACACTGACCTCCCTGAGAAGAACGAGCAAGAAACTCTAGGGATATTACTCTTTTCAAAATAACCATAGATGCTATGGAATACACTTTGAATCAAATTTGTGTGGATTCTGGAGCAGTGTCGTCTTTCCATACATCTTTATCTAACACGTAGTCTTCAATTTTGTAATATGACTTTTCGATCAAAATATTTTTAATGTAAAAAATATTGAAAAACAACACAATATACACTACTTCAAGCACCACTCGTTGGTTCTTTTGCCTCACAAGTCCGTATAACGTACCATTGTGTCACTGTCCTCAATTGAACAACGTACAACAAAGTTGATATTAGCTTCATAAAACAATATGCAGTATACCTCATCTAACAGTAATCTAACTTTATACAAATATTGTCATGCAAGAAAGTTAAATGGGTTCCTTTGAATGGTGTAAAATTTTACATGGTACATTATATTCATATTTAGATCTGGTGATAATAATGGGTATCTATTTACTATAGTGTTTTATAACACTTGTATAATTATATGCATTCCTTTTCATAATTGTCTTCTTTCATTGTAATGTTTTTTGGACAGTTAAAAAATAATAGGGGTTAAAGTATGAAATTGCCGATTTGTACTGAAAATCTAAATTGTTTATTTTTTAAATTTTTAACAAATTTATTTAATCAAAATAGTTGCCATTATTATCTATACATTGCTGCCATCTAATGGGAAGGTTATTAATGCCTTTGCGATAGAACTCCGACGATCTAGACTGCACAAACTGTGTGAAAGCATTTTGTACTTCCTCCTGGGAAGAAAACTTCTTGTCACGTAGATAATTGTCCAAATCACGAAAAAAATGGTAGTCCGTTGGAGCAAGGTCTGGTGAATACGGAGGATGACGAATGGTTTCTAACTGCAGTTCCTGAAGGGTCAAAATGGTTTCTCGTGCTGTGTGAGGTCTCGCGTTGTCGTGGAGCAATAATGGAATGAAGATCGATTCATGAGTCGGGGCTGTTTTACTGCTAGTTTTGTCAACATGGTTCGGAGTTCGGCACAATAGACATCTGCCGTTATTGCTTGACCAGATCGGAGAAAACTATAGTGAATAACACCATGCTGAGACCACCAAACAGTTACCATTACCTTTTTATTGGTAAGTTTTGCTTTAGGACACTGTTGTGGCATTTGACCTGGGGTCAGCCATTGCATTTTTCTTTTCCGGTTATCATAAAGAATCCACTTTTCATCACATGTTACAATTCGATCCAATATTCCTTCATTTCTGTACCGGTTCAACAAGGCAACACAAGTTTCAACACGCGTTTCTTTCTGCAGATCAGTCAAATCATGAGGCACCCATTTTTCGTATTTTTTTATTTTATTGATTTGACGCAAGTGAGTCAATATTGTGGGTAAGGTAACGTTAAACCATGCCGCTAATTCCTGGGTAGTTTGACTAGGATCGGCTTCCACTATCTCTCTTAATTCATCGTTATTCACCTGTGTGGGCGGTCTTCCTCGTGGCTCGTTCTTTAAGTCGAAATTTCCATCACGAAAGCGTTTAGACCAAAATCGCACGGTGCGTTCATTAGTAGACCCCTCCTCAAACGCAGCATTGATATTGCGGGCTGTTTCTGCCGCGTTAGTTCCGCGTCGGAACTCGTATTCAAAAATCACTCGAATTTTCGCAGTATCCATCTTTCTTGTCTAAATTGAATAACAAAAACAATTGAAAGTCGATATTCAAATGTTTCATATTTAAAAAAAAAAATCACAGAAACCATTTGAAAAAAGTTTCATTCGAAAACCTCAAACCATGAAGATTCTATGAAAATTCAAAGAACCTATTGCAATAAAACGGCAATTTCATACTTTAACCCCTAATATGTAGCTTATAAAAACATTTATGAAAAAGGGTAACCTTTGTAGGTGTTCCATCGAGTCGACAAAACTGAGCACGAATGGCGTGTCGCTTTCACCAGCCGCAGTATTTCTTTATTCCGTCGCTAGGTATCATAAAAAAAGTGTCTTTTTTTGAAATTTTGGATTTGTCTTGACATTTTTCTTCTGCTTTTAATTTTGCATCGTTTACTTATACAATGTATATCAATGAAATTGTTTAACTCGAATTGCATCGCGGTTGGTATTCTATTCTGGGAACTGTGTGCATTTCGAAATGAAAAACAACATCGAATTCACCTGGGATGCACACGGGGCAATATTGTCGGATTCGATTTAAAACTACGATACGTTTCAACTTGCTCTCTCAAGCCCATCACACAAATTGCGATACACTAACTTTTATGTGCTCATTTTTAACGTGAATCGATAGATCACAAACTGGGGTGTTTTTAACTCAATGTAATTAGGGTCTAATTATAATAATCTTTAATTTTAGTAGAAGTAGATCTCCTTGTTTGTCTCCAGGGAAGTAATGCCACCTTTCCTATTTCTGGCGCCAAGCAATATTTTGAGCATTACTGCGTTCCGGTTTCGAAACGCAAGAGATTCTTTCAAAATATTAATTTGTTGAAATGCGTTTTAAATGGATAGATAATTTAATGCGACACTTACGTCGCTATTTCCCATACGTACAAAGTTAACAAAATAAATCTGTCATCAGTTAAGGTTCAAAGCCAATATTAAATTGGTTTGTGCAAATTGGGACCATCCGCCGTGGGCCGGAAACACCGTCCAACTTTTGATTATGCTGTTCGCCGATCGCTGAAACTGACTCGATTGCGGTGACAAAATTTCAAATGATTCGCACCAATAAAATTGAGGTTATATTTCGATTTGTTCTTTAAATAACCTCTATGTAAACCGTTATACAGTTGGGGATAACATTAGTTTCTTTTATTATTTACGCGATTTAAGGTTTAGCTAAGAATCCAGAGCTCCAAGCTCTCTAAACCAATGAATATATGTGATTAAAGTGAAATTGTGTCATATAGTGTCATCCGTCCATTTTGAGAGCTTTCTGTTAAAGTTGTGCAAATTAATTTCAGCATCGATCGAACCCAAAAGTAATTACACAGCGTTGCAAACGTTTCATTGGTTTCTACTTCACACCTCTGATATTGCTTCTGCTCTCGTATTGCTCTTAAAGTCAAATGCAGATCGTTTAAAACTGAATATGTGTGTGTTGGAAAACCGAGCGCATATCGATATGTTTTGTTTGAGTTTCGTCGGCCAACGAACGTCCGGCGATCGCGAAACTAATTACACCTCCGGGCAGTTCGGCGTCTTGAAATGAGTCGCTAAACTCGTGTGTGGTCTCTCATGCGGTTTCTGTTCTCGGATTTATCGCTGCTTGCTCGTAGTTTGTGACTGGTAAATTTTACTATAAAAAGTGTATTGTATATATTGCGGTTTACTTACGAGCGATAGGTGCGATAAATGTTGTACCAAAGTGTGCAGTCACTCGACCGAAGCGCAACTGCAAAATAGGAGTTAGAATGTAATCGGTATGCAGCTCGCGTGACTACAACCTAACCCGTGAGAAATCATTGCAAAATTTTCTACCGCCATCGCATTTTCAGTGTTGAGAGACTTGCTTTCGGTGTCACAAACGCAGCCTCTTAACACAGTTCTATGTTAGTCGTGATAAAATCTAGTAAAACTGCTAATTTCCTAATGTACTACATAGAGGATGTTAAATTCAACAATTCGGAGTAGGATATACTTAAAAGATACGTTGAACCCTTTTGAGATGGTCGTGGTAAATGGAAATATCATCGCGTAGAACAAAGTCAACTAAACCTGTTGCATGCATCTCGGAAGTAAACTTGATTGTACATATGAGCGGCGAAAAGCGTACCGTTGGTTTTAGTTATCCTATTTGGCCGTTTTCGATGCCACCCGACGAAAGGAACAGTTGAGTAATGTTTTATGTGTATCATTTTATTATTATGCATCCTTTAGCTAATATTTTCTTGTGACCATAAAAATGTGTCAGCTGCAATAAAAACAATTTTTCCCTGACCATGGGACCTGTAAAAGGGCCCGGAACGTTCATATGTTTGATAAAACAAATATACACGATTTAGATCCAAAATAATAGTTGCATTAATTATTTATACAAAGTTCGAACACTTACGAAAAATTGCTTCGATCCGGCCGGATTCGAACCGGCCAAACCGAAGGAATTTGTGTATTAATAATTATAACAAACTAGTGGAGTAATTTCACTAAAAATAATTGAATATCATACATAGAAAAATTCGTGAGGTCCGCTGGTTCGTTCCGTGGCTTAGTTGGTATAGCGTCTGGCACGGTAAGCTAGAAGACGTCGGTTCGAATCCAGCCGGATCGAAGGAATTTTTTCTGAGTGTTCGATCTTTGTATTAATAATTATAACAAACTAGTGGAGTAATTTCACAAAAAATAATTGAATATCAATTCAATAAAAATTTAAAATTGAATATCAGTTCAATAAAAATTTTAATAGTTGTATTTCCTAAAAAAATTTTTATTTTGCTTCTTCTGTTGTCAGTGACAGGTTTATTCACAAATGCAGTCTCGTATTGGCAATCATTAGTGAACGTGATGTTGACGCTGAAAATTAATCCGAGCATAGTCGGCATACCATGAAATTGGCAAAAGATTGATAATACCATGGCGAGATTTTAATTCAACAAATCATCACTACATTGCAAGGACTACGTTAGTGGAGATTAGTAGAAAAAAAGAACGATTCAATCGATCAGTTTGTGGATCATTCCATATTAAAATTTGTTCAACATGACATAACAACAACGATTTTATAAAAGTCTTCGAATATACTCAAAGTAGAACCAGGGCTACTAAGAATCTACAAGTGGGTTCATTTCAGTGTACTCGCTTGGGGAACGAATGTTCTTTCTAATTAACTTTATCATAAAGCGTAAAGCGCCGCTACTGCCTTCTCGGCCGTCGGCAGGTTAATCGGAAACACGTCAGTATTATACGCTGATTTTTTCTTCCACGTTTTACTCTTTTTTTACCTGCACTTTGCACAACAAACTGAAATTTTAATTAGCAAAAGCTTTATACTACCGCATTTTTTTGGAAGTAAACGTTAATGTTTAGTACAGTGTACAATTATCACGGACGAAAAGAGGTAAACAAACATCCAAGGGCGGTTTAGCGCATCTGAAATTAAACACAAAATACAAGCCAAACCTTTTTTCTGATATTGAAAATATTTAACGAGAAGAGAAAGAAGAGAAGCCCTTATGAAATAAAACTGTCGATCCCTGATAATAACACAAACAGAATGCCTCAGATTTTATGCAAAATTTTTATTGTATTTTTATATTATTATATATTATTTTATTAAAGTAGTATCGAATCTGTATTTTCACTGACTTTTAATTAAAAATACATGCTAGGCTGAAATGGTTTGTATGTGGTTAATATTTTTCTTATTTGCAGGTATAGATATGTTTGCAACAACGATGAATGTTTTGTACATTTCACAAAACAATGTCATTACACAGACTTCTGAATTAGATTAAAATAACCCTCGATCCGGAACAGCCAAAAATAGAGATCGACGATAGCACTCAACGATTTTTCCTCGATAGCAGGACAGATTTTGATTGCGTTGCGAGCGAACTCGCTCAGCTCGTCTTACCGACTGCGTGTCCGATTACGGGCTCGTGACCAGAAAATGTATTAACTGTTCAAATGCCGTAAATGTAATGGGCATATATGGATCTACGGTTCACCTAACTGTACATGTGTGCAGTTATGTTACAAGTTTTTATCATTACAAAAATTTACCAACATATTATGTTTACAATAATCTTATATATGTACATTATATTGTAAAAATAAAATTAACTTTCTCCTTTTTTCTAGGACATATAAGTCCACTGAAAAATAAAATAGGTCAGACAAAATCCAATAGTACTGATGGTGACTAGAAAGGAACACCAGTTCTCCATCAATGGTCCCCTAGCGGGTCGACGGTCGACGGCGGAGTAATTCACTTAGTAAGATTGAGTCGGACGCAATCGCCGTTTTACACCTCCCAACGTGCGCTCGGACGTACCTCCCTAATGCTCTGTAATGTACCGTACCTCTGCACTATTCACCCGTAAGTGTATGTAAAGAACTTACCTGAATTAAACCGTGCTACGCTACCGTTGTTTATGGCGTAGCAGTCTACGGCGCGTAGCTTTTCGTAGCGATCGTAGACCAAACTCGGTTAAGAAAACTTGATTTCATTATTACTTTGAAGTTTTAGCTATTCTTTTTAAGTTATTGACTAGCGTAATCTTCTCCTTCATCAAAGTTTTTATTAATAAATTAGAAATATTAAGAATGCAGTACGTAATTGAGAATCAAATGAAATACACTGTAAAATTGAATTATTTCCTAAATATGATGTCATTCAAACCTGCGCACAATTCAAGTTCACGAAACAGATATCTCGTAATCTCTTTTAGAAAATTAATTTCATATTTCGAGCCACCCGACACTGATTCTCCCCTCGTCTTCTTTACGATTTTTCGTTTGGACAAAAGAACCGTCGTAAACAATTATAGCCCTAAAGGTTTACAGCTATAAGGCCTTAAATTTATTTCCCGGTGCAATGGAGAGTCCATTTTAGTAATAATTGTAAATATTGTCGTATCCATTACTTCCATGCGCTAAATAATCTGCGATATGTCCTGCCATTGATTTGGGAAGCATTGAACTTTTGTGGATCCAAAATGTATTTTTAAACATTATTACACTACATCTAACAAAATTATAACGTATTCGTACCAACGTTTCTTTAAATGATATGATAATGATCTCTAACATATTTTAATGTGCAATAAAGAGTATTTCATTAATTAATTAATTCATAACTATATTTTATTTATTTATTTGAGTCAGGCAACTTATGGCCCGAATAATATATATCTTAAGGACTACTATACATAATTATAGTATAATATAAAAAACATGTATGATATTATAAACATTAAATAACTAATCTACACGAATTGCATTTGTCGGTGACGTGTGGCGTGATCAGGTGGCCAAATAGCCGCGGAATCGCCGATATAGGACACCCTTCGGCCAAAACTTCTTCATGAAGGTCGACAAATGTTCGGCCGGCACTCTTACCACAATCGAATTGAAATTCACGCTGTGGCGGGACTCCAACTGCTCGACCATCAGAGTGTATTTGGCCTTTAGTCTGATGTACTCTACTATCTCCTCAGACTTCGTGGAGTAATGCAGTCGCGACAGGTACAGCAGCGTTGTTGTTATGGCCGGAACAAAGTTCGATCCTGTCGGTGTTATGCCACACAGATTACGGCTGATTGGCTTCTTCCTCCTCCACCTTCGTCCGTCTGCCTCTGTGGCTTTTGTAACTTCAGAGACAGGCACACGAGCTTTCCTGGAGGCGCGATTTTAGTTACGAGTAGCCCAAACCGGCCAACCGTGTGGGGAGTGCAAACTATGCCTTCTTTCGATTTGTGGACTGTACATGGATAATTATGTATGATTGATTGAAACAAATAAGTGTAGTAGTAAGCTAGGAGCATAATACCTCTTGAAACCAACCGCATGGCCGGTCTGCCGGTTAGTTGAGGGATCTCGGCTCCTTGCCTCGCCCAGGAAGCGATTTTTGATGTTACAAGTTCATCAGAAGGTAAGTTCACTATTATTCATATAGTTTTCAGTTTAGTATGGGTTCACTATAGTTTTCACAATAAATGAACGGAGGCGGTTGCGCGCGCTGCTGTTGATTGATTGACAAATCCGAATGTTACAGCTAGCTCCTACGTAATTTGCACCGTTATTCGAGCACATTCGAGCTACAGGACCACGACGCTACAGGAATCTTTTGAACGTGGCCATGAAGCTTGGCGTGCTCAAATTGCATCAATAGAAAATAGCATCCAAATGTAAAATAATTATGTAGTTTAGTATCATTTAAAGTAATATTGTAGAAAAAAATTAAATGTGAGTTACACCACTTTAGCGCTAATAGCTTCAATAATAATAATCTTTATTTCTCAAATAAATTGAGTATTACTAAATCGTGATGCTCTGACCTCCAAACTAGTATGATACTGTATCTTGGAAGTCATATTCTTTCCGATAAGCACAATCACAAGTGATTTTCTATTGTTGTACAACCTTTAAGTAAGACATAAAGGTATGATAATAATAATGAAAAACTAAACTAAATAATTAAAAAAGATAGTATAAAAAAAGAAAATAAGAAAATCCGCACCAACACATTTTACAATCGATAAATAGATTGTTGTAAATTCGGAGTCTCATGTAGCAAAAATTTAAAAAGAGTGCGCGTGTAAGTGCGTGCGTGCGTGCGTGCGTGCGTGCGTGCGTGCGTGTTGAATAGTGATTTTTGTTTGTAGTGTATTGGTGTATAGTTTCGTCTTACAATAGCGTGACCTTCTGCCAACCGTATGGATGTAGTAAATTTGAGTCATAGTATTATAAAAATCAAAAGTGTATTAATATATACTAAGATAATATAAAGATTGAATTGAGAGAGAAGAAGAAAGAGAGAGAAGTAAGATTAATATATACTAAGGAGTTTGTAATAGCAAAAATTTTCAAAAGCAATGCAAATATATTGTTAATAGTCAAGCATGATGTTTCGATTCGAAAATGTGGAGCTCCTTGAGTCTTGCGGAGATAAACAACACCGTGGGAAACCCAGCAAAAATCATAGCCGTTTGTTTTGGCAAATTGGCAAATGGAGTAGAGTTTTTTGGTTTGAAATGTAAGGTATTCGACAACGTATCCTTCAATCAATAAGTTTGTAAAATTAAATTTAGAATCCTTATGTGTTTTTTATAATCTTTAACAGCTTTGACAATTTTATCTCTCAATATTACACTGCACAGCTCAACCACAATGGGTTTGCACGCCTCAGTTTTCGAATTTATTCGAAAAACATCACGAATATCAGTGTCTTTTAGTGGAATTGCTCATATTTTGGATTACAGAGACAAGGTCCTTTTTAGTTTCTCTAGACTCTGAGTTTTTAGTTATTTTCGGAACATTTCTTATTTCCAGGTTGGATTGTCGAGTACGTCGTTCAATAATTTCCAGTTTATTTTCCAAGGTAAGTACGTATTTACGACCAGTTTCTCGCTCAGTCTCGAGTGTTTCCAGCTTGTTACGCATTTCTTCGTAGTTATACGATATAAACTCGATTGAAGTCCTGATCTCTTCGTTTTGTTCCTTAATTTCTTGCATAGAACTTAGTAAGGATACAAGCTTATTGTTTTGGTCTGTTTGCCAAGATTCGAACATTCGTTGCAAGTCCAGTTTAAGCGTAGAAAAATCATCGTCCCTTTTGCGCTTGGATCTAGTAGACACACAGATTACTCAAGCTAGCACTCAGTCGAGAAAGTACCAGGAGATTATAAGATTGACAGGGGTATGAAGTTCGACTTTATCGTGGTTCCGGTTAGGGGTCACGTAAATTGGTCAGCACTCGATGATTTGGTACAAAATCCTTTTCCATCAAGCTAAGCAAGATCTCTTTCAAGCAATGCAGCTATTTATAGTTTTTTCTCCGTTTGACTAATTGTGTTTGCGGGTACCGCCTATGCGACAGAGCTTAGTTGTTATTATGCGCTGCACACAGTTATAAGTTCAGGTGGTGTACAGAGTAAAATAATCACTCACATGACATTCGTCTGGGTGAGAGATCACTCAGTTCGGCACACACGTTGACAGCAGCACCTCTTCACACTTTCTGGTATTCTAATATTGACGATGAATTATTTTCGATGACACACATTTAAATTAAAATAATAAAAGTAAAGTACACGTCTGAACTTCTCAGAGATCCGCGGGGAAGGGAGAATATAATATAGAATACATGTCCTTAACATAGTACCGTGGTAGACCCGATTCAAAAAACCCGCGTGTGCTATAAACATGTTCAGACAAGATTCATAATATAATATCTCCCTGCTCTGCTTGAAAACTTTCTGTTTGAAATAAGAGTAAATGCACCAGACAACCACATCAAGTGCTTGTATGAGTACCTGAGCTACGAAATTCACTCTTGGGCACTTTGCAGAATACCCAGACCAGAACTAATTTTAAAAAATCTTTTCCCAATTTAGTCCTACCGGGAATCAAAACCGGGATCTCCTCATCCAGCACCTACAGTATAAACAGTTTGACCACCGAAGTTGAAGCGTCTGTTTGTTGTTTTTACCATATATAATTTTTTTGTTTTTATCATACCTAATTTTATTGCATGCATTGTATTGCTTATCCAGGGACTGAGACGTAATACAAAAGCTTTAATAAAAAAGGTTATCAAATAAAGATCTCGTTCGAAATGTTGTTTTCAGACATTATACACATATTCAATAAATATTATTAGTAAATTTTGTTGCATTCATTGTTAACTGGTATGGTATCTGTCTTCAACTTCAATTAGAATACTTCAATTGCCTTTAAGGTAAGAAGGTAAATATTGAGCAAATACTGA
Organism: Hyposmocoma kahamanoa; assembly: GCF_003589595.1. Classification (NCBI taxonomy): domain Eukaryota; kingdom Metazoa; phylum Arthropoda; class Insecta; order Lepidoptera; family Cosmopterigidae; genus Hyposmocoma; species Hyposmocoma kahamanoa. The sequence continues at coordinate 14,135,065 of NW_020653852.1, read as the reverse complement.
ATAAAGAAAATATTGAATTGCATAATTCATTCATTATTACGAAACGTAATTAACTATCAGACTCCTATGGAGGGCAGAAAACGACAATCCACGAAATTGAAAATCCTAAAAATTTAAACTGATGAAAAACTTCCATTCAGAAATACAAGCCCACTAATTTAACATTCATTTACAACATTTTATTACAACGCTTTTTCTATCGTGGACTGGCTAACTTGCTAAAAAAAGCAGTCCTAACAATTTATGCACTTTGTATATTAAGTTTAATAACATAGTTCTGAATCTACAATTAGTTACACAAATACTTCTCTAATCTCTATGATATTGGTTACAAAAATGGAAGTTCTGAATTAAAGGATCGTACGGAGAAGTTTCCACCCGAGATAGAGCGTCTGGCCGCCACACCACCGCCACCGCTGCCGTCTGGCGCGGATTAATAATAGAAGGGCTTTTCTGATTACAGATTGCATACGAAACTTAAATATGTTCATTAAATAGTTTTGGTTTGTTTTAGTCATCTCATTTATGTTTTTTTTTTTTGGTGTATTTTCGTTATTTTTATGTGTACTAGTTGTTGTGTTATTGTATTGGACGATACATTTTCAATTTATCGAACGAGCGAAATTTAGCGAACGAACGAAAATATTTCAATGTTGGAAATAATATGTTTACAAAAGGAATTCTAAAGTTATATTATTTGAGCAAGATACACAATAAGTTTCCAATTTAAGCTTGTTGAAGCATTCAACACGATGTGATCAATTGAAACATCAATTGAAAATAAATAAAATCCATTCGAATCAATTTGTGCAAACATTACTCTCTCATGGTTAATACCTCAAGAAAGTCTATTATTGTGAACAAGCACCAAACTTCCTTGCATTCAGTACGTAAGGAAATAATAAGAGAATCAGTGGCACTCCAAGTATCGACGATAGAATTAAACAAACGCCTTTCAACTTCTTATAACTCCGCTCGTAACTCCGCTCCTTGCCAGACACTAACTCTTATTATAAACTTGGACTTTCAACTTATAACTAGCTAAGATATCCCGTTACAATTAAGGTATTTGAGCGAAATCGATATCACACTTTTACATCGTCGCCTCGTTGTTAGGTAGCGTGAAATTCTACTCTGTCAGGTACCTATTAGAGTTTTCATATTTTACGTTAGACTTGTCATTAAGTGAGGAAGGTGGAATTTTGCACAATTAAGCTGGTTTCACAGTCATTTCGGTATTTACACTTTCGGCCTTCTGATCTATTCTATATCACGAATCGTAATCGTAATTGTTACCAGTGTCGTGTACATTGCGCAAATTGTTAAGTTAAGTGATAAGTGTTCAGTGTACAGTCAGCAATGGAATAGCATTCGCAAGGTGCTGCGTAAACGATGAATTCACAAAATTTAGTAACTGATCTTTGCAACGAGCACCCTCCTTAAATTTATCAACGTATACTTGATTAAATTCCCTGAAAGTCTTGCCCGAAATATTGCTAAGCCGTACAAAAGTAGCCTATTGATCCACTGGAACAAAGGAACAATTTCGGTAAGGACCGTTAAGTAAAATCTAAACATTGACTTCTATGTAATACCCACTGAATTATTAATTATAAGCTTGTTTTTAAATTTACCGGGAATCCTCTTACATAATTTGTCTGCAGCAACAGATATTATCCGTCATCAACAAATTCGTTGACTCATGAACCAGATTTTTTTTGTGCCATTGACAAGTCCTTTCTTTTCACAATCTATTACAAGTTTGATATAGAAATTTATAATAAATGTTACAATACGGTTTTATGCTAGGAAAAGAGAGCTGCCTTGATACCCACCCATAAATACCCACTTATAATAAGCTCACAAGGGATGTGCTACTTCTTAGTCTTGTAGTTTCCAAGTCATCTAATTTTCTGCAGCCTCCACACTATTATCCGTACAAATTGTTCGTAGCATCACGCCTGATGTCTTTATAGCATCATAGTGAGTGCATCCTGTCCCGAGCTTAGCAAATTAGCTGGAGTGCCTTTTTATTGCATTTCGCAGAGTCTGCGGTGCACAGAAACATAATTGTCAATACAGTTGCACGAAAGTTATACTTATTATAGAAATGTGTAAAGTGGTACTTATCCGCCCTTGTGTATAATGAAGAAGGAAATCTAAGGAATTAATGTCTTAAAATATAAATTGTTAAACATTTTTTCAATCATGAAATTACAGGGCTGAATGTTTTCTAATCTGCCTTTTAGTTTTACATAATTACGAAACTTTTTAATTTTTTTAAGAACCATTGCTTATTTCTTTATTTCTTTGTAATAAATTACAGGCACATGGGACTTGTCAACTTATGTCTCAGGGTGACGGGCGCAGTAGCAGTGCCCCTCAGATCTTTGCGATTTAAAGCTCTGAGTGGCATTGCAACGGTTATGGACAGGCGTGTAGCTTACCATCAGGCGCACGGCTTGTTCGTCCCATCACTTGGTATTATAATAATAAAACAACACGTAAATTTGAGTTTAAATGGTTATGAATTAAATCCACCTAATATTTTGATTGAAGCGTAATTTGCAAAAGATAGCCTAAGATATATATTCGACCCTAGTAAAATAATGGTATTTAGGTTCCTACAAACTTGTAATAAGTGTAGTCGGCGGTTAAAAATACTACCGTATTATGCCTGTACAACTTCTTACTCTGGCAAACACCAAATACTTGAACATCTGGCTAATTAAATATGTTTACAAATAAAAATGGTAAATTATTTTGTGGGTTCGAAACATTGTTAAAATTAGAGAAATGTACCTGTCCATTACCAGCCTCTGCCTGACTCAACGGGAGACAGGTGTGATAATCAAATTTAAATCTTGTTCACAGTTTCAAAGATCGAAGGAAATTTTATTAGATATGTGATAGTGGTATTTTACGAAAATCGTGTTTGATAACCTTCTCCGTTTCGCAGTAATCTCCGAGAGTGGTCTAGCGTCCCAGGTTGCATAGATTAGGTCTCAGACTTAGTCAGGGTTATCAAATTTTCATCTGAAATAAATTCTGTTGTATCATTTTGTTTAAGTTGCAATTTTAAAAGTTCTTCAAATAAATTAACGCAAAACAGACGACGAAGGCAACATTTGACAATGATACAATCACCGTTAAATATGACTTATTTGTAGCAACATTTACAAAGATACTATCATAATAAAATTTGTCTGGTGTCTGCCAATCGGGTGGGCAGTCTATCTATCGCTTCCTCCACTCGCGTCAATTTTTTCATATATTTTTTTAATTTTATTCTTATTACTTTTGACGTGACCTTATGTAAGGACATCTTCAATATAGTTGAGATATGTAAGCCGAGGTCAACCTTTTTCTACGTTGTAAAAACACGATCATCGGTAATGGAAATTTAATTTACAAAGTTGTTAACATCGATTATTGAACAAATATAAAAAATATCGGGCGCTCATTTTAAACGTTTTTTTGTACCTTACTACACTAACTATATTGTACCTTACTGCAACATAAAGAAAGGGTATTGATTTATTTAAAGATTATTGGTTTTGCATAGATTTACTAAATTGCAATTGTAACTTAATAAGTTGACTAATAGTGTTGCTATAACCCTTATCGAGTCATCTCAATCATAATTAAAGGTGGAGTGGCACGTTATCATATATATACCTATATGTTTAAATAATATTAACGATGTCTGACAACCCTGCGGTGACAGCAGCGTGGACTAATCCCGTAGTCTCACAATAGGCTTTATTAACATGCATGCGCTCGTCCGATACAAATTGCCGATGAGTCGCCGCATTTGCGACAGTCGCAAGCTCGCCTGTTATACTACTAGAGACGGGAACATACTTAGAAAATGACAAGTGAAATCGTTTTACTTAATTTGTTATTTATATACCATTTACTGCATTAATAATGAAGCATTTTTTACATTTTAGCACAATTAGAAATAGTACACAAGAATGACAATGTAAAAATATTTGTAAATATGTATTTACAAATATTTTAGCGTTATTCTGGCGTTAGGCCTTACTTTGTTACTTCAAAATAACAACGTTTTGCCGGTAATAACTTAGTCATTTGTACGGGCGTTACTAACTATACTATACTACTACTAACTATACTATATTCTATTATATTTGTCTGAATGGTGTTGGATTATTAAAACAAAACTTATTGACCTTGAATTAAAAAAAACGTTATCAATGCTCTGCAGTATCGAATTTATGTAATGGAAAAGTCTTGGCAGAGGTCGATTGACGCTCGCATGTTTTATGAAATTGTTTGAAAGGCATCGGACAGTTGCCTGGTATCACGTAAAGGGGAATAATTTACATTTTAAAACTCGCTCGATATTAACAACGGTGAAATGTATCAAGTGGTTTTCAGTGTAGTATAGCCATGGTCTAGTCTTCATTAATTGTTGATACTAACATACATCTCAACAATAGTTTGGTGTAATAAAGAAATATGTCACAACCGCTCACTTTATTACAGTTACAATAAAGTACAGATATTATAAACCTGTGCAGGTCCCGCCAAGGTTTAATTTTACTCGACTCAGTCATTGAATCACCCTTAAGATCTGGATCATTAAGTGGGTAAATGGTTAATGAAAATAGAATGAGCACTAAACATCGGAGCGGAATTTCGCCAGTCACCTAGCCGTCGTTAAATGTTGTTATCGTCGCGATTAAGTAACAAAACAACTTGGCTGAAGGGCGCGCGGGGCGCGGGGGCGCGGCGGGGCGCGTCGCGAATAATAATCTCAGTTTACGACGGCAGCCGAGTGAATCAATAAAAACACTAATAATGCACAGGCGTAATCCGGATCGTGCAGCGCGATTACCGGCTAACGAGCTCGTAAAGACGGATCTCCGATGCAAGGCTTAGAGCACCGAAACAGCGCCGCGGGGTATCGCCTGCGCCCGCGACGCCCGACAGAGATTCTAATGAAAAACTATCTCGTTACCCAACATTCAGCATAGCGAGAGCGAAGTAAAAGGATACATTTCCTTGTCCCGAGTTAGCATGTTTCATTCAGTTCTGAATTCAAGTCTCGTATAATAAAGAATACTTACCACAATCCCGGTATTTTAAATTTTGCATGCAATTCCAGCACACCATTTTGTTGCGGCGTTTTATTATTCGGAAAGAGCAAATAGTGTTGACTATGAGATTTTCTAAACCCTAAAACGGCGGCGGGTCCATTATTCTCAATTTGCGCCAAGTTCAAGGAAGCGACCGGAGCCGTCGCGGCGGGTGTCCCCCTTGATTAAACCTGCGAAGTAAGAAGTAACAATTTGTAGAGATGTGCCATTGAAGGTGCTCCTAGAGTCTCAGTACTACATAAAACTCTTTGCTTTTTTAACATTCTCATTTCGTTCTTGAAACTGTTAACTTCAAAATTGAAATGAAATTAATTAAATTTCAACATGAATAGACTGAGTCTAGCACAGTTTTCGACATAATTATAATTTATTTCTCCACAAATTTTGATTACTGTTATTTGTTACAAAAACAGGTTTTATTTACTAATGTGACTAAGGTTTAACTGCCTCCGTGGCCGAACGGTTACCATGCCGGACTGCCACGCAGAGGTCCCAGGTTCGATTCCCGGGCCGGGAGAAATATTTGTATGGCCTGCAATTATTTCTCTCGTGAGTTTGGGTGTAATTTGTGGTTGTCTATGTGTGTGTCCATGGCACCCGCGACACAGGGTTTCCCTAGTGCGGGGTTATGTTGAGTGTGTGCGTTATTATTATTATTATTATTATTATTATCGTATTTATTTTAAACTCTCGCCTCTCCCAAGGCCTAAAAAATTTATTTTGAATTTTAATTTTTATTATTATTATTATTATTATTATTATTATTATTATTATTATTATTAAGGTTTCCAGGCTCTCCAACTTGTGTTGCTATACAATTTATACCAAACTTGACAGAAAAGTTCATATAAATATTTTAATTTATATTATATAGAAACAACAACGAACGAGTGCATAAACCGGTTCGTCCAGGGAAGTACTGCCTACTTACTTATTTCTGCCGCCAAGCAGTAAAGACAACATTACTGCGTTCCGGTTTTGAATGATAAGTGTGCTGGTGAAATTGCAGGCACATGGGACTTGTCTACTTATTTCTCATGGTGACAGTGCCCGTTAGATTTTAACGTTTTAAAGTTCAGAGTGGCACTGCAACTGTTATGGACACACGTGTACGCTTACCACCAGGCGCACGACTTGTTCGTCTCGTCACTTGGTGTCACAAAAATAAAACCATTCGTGTATGTGTGTTTGTGTAGGAACGTATAAGTGTTTATGACCTGTGTGTTTTAATTTATTTATAAAATTTTTACTATGAATAAGATTCATGCAACCTTTTTTGGTGCGTTAATTTTAACAAGTACATCTTTTTAAATCTCTTTTAACTGCTTCGCTCTGTATATGTCTATTATGTAATATGTCTCGCTCATTGCATAGCCGAAAGTCGTGCAGCGAAAAATATCTTTGTCTCGAAACTAGAAACAACAGCTCTAACAATTTGTGTACATTTTCAGTCCGGGTGTGGCTTACGCAGCTTCCTGGATAGATCTTGAGCTCCCCGGATAGTTTACAATCTTTATATTTTACCGTCTTAGTTCTTTCTAGTTGACTGATTAAAATTGCTATACTGAAGCTCTATACCTAAATTCATCTATGCGTAGGTTACTAGTTTAATCGCGTTGTACGTTTATGATTTGTAAACTAATTTTATGAATTGAAGCTTCACCAATGTTTTATATCAATTGTTTGTAGATGTCTTCACTTTTACTTTTTGTCTGTATTTAAAATACCTTTGTAGTAATTAATTCAGAATATTTATAATATAACATTTTCATACCATTTCCAACCTATCCAATATTTTGGTTAATACAATAATTGAAATTAGATTAAAATATCGTATTGTTTATGTATGTTATAAGTTACTGTGTTTAAATGTTTTGGTAGTGATTAAGTTTTCTTTTATGATATCAAGTGACGGGACGTATAGATCGTTCATCTGTCGTTATGCGACACGCCTATCCATAGCAGTTGCAGTGCTATTCAAAGCTTTAAATCGCAAAGATCTGACGCGCTCTGCCACTGCGGCCTTCACCCTGAGACATTAGTTGACAAGTCCCACTTGTCTATAATTTCACTAGCACTCTTACTCTTTTGCATATATGCATATTTACGTACTATAGTAGTTACTTTTGTATCCTGAAATTTCATGATGTTTAATTGTGGACAATAATATGTCTGCCTGTAAATAGCGAGCATAAAATAATTATTTTTGTGTTTGTAAAAGTTAATAAACATTTTGTATATGTGATGGTGTTTATTATATTACAAGGTAAACGAGTAAATTGATAGCATTTGAAAAGAAATTAGGTATGCAAAACAATTTTAATTTTGTTCTCCTATCCGACCCGTGTCTATCTGCCAATAACACGATTGGCTACGTTAGAACGGACGTCAAGACCACCTGCAGCTCGCCTGCCTGTGCAATGACGTCACACGCGTAATTTAATATATTTATTCAAAATTCAAATAAATTACATTACGCTCGTGTAAACTGTTGCTTACTAAAGATAGATATTCAATAACGGCAATGTTGTGATGACCCCTGCTGTTCACCGTATCCACGAATATCGTCATTTCAGAGCTGATATTTTATACATCTTGTGATTAACCCGTGTACAAATGTCTTTGTGGTGAATACACGTCTCTTTGAAGTTAGAGGGAAAGCTTAATATTGATAAACAATATGTAGAAATTATCTGATATATTATCAGATATATAATAATTATCTGACCTGAGTAGTGAATAAGACTAATTATGTTTCGTAATAATTATAATAGTTGAATTCATGTCATTAAAATTAAAGATATAACAAGTTCTATATTATAAGTAAACATCGACTGGCAACAATTTTTATTTTTGAACATTTAAAAAATTTAGATGTTACATATATTTTAAAAGTGAATTAAGTCCTTGTAAAAGTTGTTGATAAACCAAATACATACGACAACAAACACGTAGAAAAATTCGTGAGGTCCGCTGGTTCGTTCCGTGGCTTAGTTGGCATAGCGTCTGGCACGGTATGCTAGAAGACGTCGGTTCGAAGCCGGCTAGATCGAAGTTATTTTGCTGAGTGTTCGATCTTTGTGTAACAACCATAACTAGTGTAGTAATTTCACATAAAAAAATATTGAATATCATTCCATTAAAAAAATTCAGTCCTTGTAATTAAATTTTGAAATAATGAGCTTTTAGCAAATTAATGTGCAGTAATTTTAGTTCTCTGAGTAAACTAGTAATGCCATCTATGGGATGTTAGTGCAATTATTGGAGTTGCTTCACTTTTATAATAAAATATATAACAAAATGTGATACTTTTAAGTAAAAAATATGTGTTTTGGAATATGGATTTACACCAATTTTATAATGATCGACACATATATTACGAGTAGAGAAAATATTTTTTTGCAGCATAACTTTTAAAATGAGCCTGATTTAAATGTATACAGTACCATACATATTTATTTTTGTAAATTTGAAGGAACTTGACACAGACCTATATTACAACTGTTTTATCGGTGGACCCATTTGTTTGTCATTCTGAAATAGATAGACCCTTTTTTCCCATGCGTGTTTTTGGTGAAATAATAATTATTTTCGATTACCTTTTCTTACCGTACGTTATTTAACGTTTCGGTATGTTGATCCAATATTCATTGAACTTTAATATATTCAATCACGTTCCGCTCCCGTATCTTAACTTTTGGCATGTTTATTAAATTTCAATCATTGTACACAGCCTCGCAAGTCTTATGAAGGCGCTAGGGATGTGGAACTTCGAATAAGTAAAATTCGAATTTATTAAATGTGTATTCATGCTTGTGGTATGCAATATACCGCATCTTATATATCAAGAGTATGTTAATTTATCCAACCTGTGTGGTTTATTAATAGCCCGATGATATTTTATGTGTTCATGTAGTAATAATAATAATAACTCTTTATTGCACAAAGTAAAGATACATGAAACACAAGTTATAAAGGACATATACAAAGGTGAGCTTATCTCTAGAAGAGATCTCTTCCAGCCAACCCTAGCCTAGGTGAAAAATGAAGTCTGCGGGACTAATTATTGTACAATAAAATTAACATTTAAATGTGAATAAAAAAAAATGTATATATGTATATTAATCATATATATACATATAAAGGATGATAATATATACATACTAATACATAATAAAGACAGACGTACACACCTACATGAACTTTATATACATAAATACAAACATAAGCAGAATATATATTATAACCTAAACAAATTACTACTTTATAATATATGTTACCTATTAGCTATCTAACGCGTTCGACAGGTAGTGCTCTTTTAATTTATGTTTGAAAGATGCCACCGATGGACTGTCACGAATGCCAGCAGGTAGTTTATTCCACATACGAGTTGCACTTACCGTGAAAGAGTTGTGGAAGAATTTCGAGTTGGATTGGGGATTTATTAGTGATCTAGTGTCACATGTACGTTTTGGGCGGGAACTGGGGGATAAGGGAGAAAAACGGGAACACAGATAATGAGGAAGCTGGGGGTAATGTAGAATTTTGTAAAGGAGACAAAGAACGTGCATATCTCGGCGAAGTCGGATTGGTAGCCATTTCAACTTAGTCCGAAATTCAGAGACACGGTCATATTTCCGTAAACCGAATACGAAACGGATTGCCAGATTTTGTAGGCGCTCCAGTTTGTTAAGCAGCTTCTCAGTAGCATCCAAATAACAAAACATCGGCATAGTCGAGAAGAGGAAGTAGTAAAGACTGAGCAAGCATTACCTTCGTATTGAATGGCAAGAAGAATTGAAGCCGCTTGAGAGAATGGTAGGAAAAATGCATGCGTCGACTAACCTCATTTACCTGCGGTCTCCAAGACAGTGTATGATCGATTATCAGACCCAGGTTCTTTGTATCAGCATATGCAAGATTCACTCCATTATACGAAACCTTGGCGAGATTACCAATGTCGAACCTACAGTAAAGTCTGTTGCTACCTACGATTATTGCCTGTGATTTCGTTGGGTTTATTAGCAAACCAAACGCATCAGCCCAAGACTTCACCACAAGAAGATCTTTATTAATAGCTTCAATGGCAGATAGGGTATTAGCTACATCAAAGTGTCTATAAATTTGCACGTCATCAGCGTATAAATGGAACGGAGGAATTATTCGTTTTGTGAGTTCATTTATGAACAGCGAGAAGAGAAGAGGTGAAAGTGCACCACCCTGAGGCACCCCTGAAGTTAAAGGAGACCATTCAGAATAAGTGTCATCATGCTTGATCCTTTGAAGGCGATTGCGGAGGTAGTCTGAAAACCAAGCGATTGCAGCAGGGGAGAAGTTAAGAGAGCAAAGAATGGCAAGAAGGATGTCATAGTCGACAGAGTTGAAAGCATTGCAGAAGTCCAGTAACACAATAATGGTAAACAATCGGTTGTCCATGGCGTGGCGAATATCATCCGTGACGTTAAGTAAGGCAGTTACTGTGCTATGACCAGGACGAAAACCGGATTGATATGGACTTATAAGATCATAACGAGAGACAAATGAGAAAAGTTGTTTATGAACAGTGCCTTCAAGGACCTTGGACAGGAATGGTAGGATGGAGATAGGACGAAATTGGGAGAAAGCCCTGGGAGTAGCGGATTTAGGGATGGGAATGACGTGGGCTAATTTCCAGTCGCTAGGAAAGATGCCAGTAGCAAGTGAACAATTCATAATGTGTGTGATAATTGATGTAACGTCATCCAGGATAGGTATCAGCATATCACGGCAAATACCATCTTCACCCACGGCCTTGGAAGTAATGGATAGGATACTCTTCTTAACCTCCCCCTCAGTGACTTCGCGAAAAGAAAAAGGCTCATAAGCAGGACGTGTAACAGTGCCCAGAGAGGTGAGCGTGGAAGTCTTGATAGAGTCAGCAACTGTAAATGGTGAGTTGGTAAAGTATTTGTGGAGTGAATTAAGATCAGGTAAGTCAATAGTACAGTCACGATCTCTACCCACACCAAGTGATCTCCAGAACTTCCAGGTTTGACCCATAGACAAGTCTACCATCGACGAATGGAAGTAACGCCGTTTGGCGTCACGACACAGTCTGTTACAGAGATTACGCAGCCGTTTATAGGAAAGCAAATTATCGTCACCTGGAAACCTCCTAAGGATCGACTTGGCCTTGTTTGGCCCTACGTTTCATGATTTTCTTTATTGATGGTGTAAGCCAAGGCGCAGGCAGATGCTTAACGCGCACTGGTCTGAGTGGAGCATGAGAGTCATACAGCTTTATTAACAGATTGTTAAAAATTTTGATCTTCTCATTTACCGTGTTAGCTTCAATTAGTGCAGACCAGTCAATATTAGAAAAATCCTCTCTCAAGCGATCCACACAAACGCTACCAAAGCTGCGCTGAAAAATGACTTTAATTCTGGGTTTGGGAGTGCGTACTCAGTAAGATAAATATATGAGGTCATGATACGAGAATGGGGCAGTGGTTTGTCCATGCAAGAGCACTGACTCTGGTTTCGAAACTATCTGGACATCTAAGAGTGATGGTTGACAATTGGGGGAATGATGGGTGGCAGTGAGTGGGAACAATACAAAGTTCACTGCAGATACAAGGGAGTTAAGACGTGAGGAACAGAAGTTATTCTTTAATAAATCAGTCCGGTGCGATGCACGCTCAGATTCGGACGTGCTCACACAGTAAGAATTATATTAATTCGCGATCCGCGCGGTAATGACCGCTGCGCGTAATTGACTATGGGTTCCCAACAACTCATAGCCAATGAACTGCTGGCGTTCATACAACACGCCATCGACACTATGGACGAGGTCAGCATCATGCAGATCTGCAAATCAAACTTTAAAGAAGATGAGATTTGCAGTGGCAAGGCGCTGCTTTTCCGTGTGCTTGGCAAGGCCGAGCAGATGCCATCTCGCCGGAGGGATGGAGGAACGAAGAGTATCCAGGACATTATAACGATGTTAAAGGAAACCGACCCAGACGACGTGCCTGCTTTCGTGGCAAAGGAGCTGCACAAGCTGCCCCCTGTCACGTTCGACCATGTCGATGTCACTAGGCTGCTTAAGGACATCACATCCCTGAAAGCAAGTCTGGCCGAAGTTCAATGTAAATTGGAGGCTTCGGATAACACCATCTGTGAGTTACGTGCCCAAGTTGTATTACTGAGTAGTGCAACTTCGGTAAGTAGGTCACCCGAGGCCTGTAACGTGAATACTCGTCGCGGGGCACATAATGCATCTATCGGCAGTTTTGAGTCGGCCCATACGGATGCGTCACCGACCGCTGTCGCTGAGCGCGTTTCCCCGCGCCCCGCCCCTCGATTGTCCGCTCCGGCGGAGACGTCACGCGTAAACACGTTGACCCCTCCACGTGATTACGCCGCTGTCGCAGCTGTTAAGCGACCCGTTGCTCCACAACCACAAGCCAGGCAGCTATCAACGAAGGGGATGAAAAAACCTCGTGTACCTGTCTCTGAAGTTGCAAAACCACAGAGGCAGACGGACCGGTGCGACGATGACGGCTTCACAAAGGTGGAGAAGAAGAAGAGGAAGCCCACCAGCCGTAACCTGTGCGGCACTGCACCGACAGGGTCCAACTTTTTGCTGCGTCCGGCAATCCCGACAACGCTGCTGTACCTGTCACGCCTGCATTACTCCACGAAGTCTGAGGAGATAGTGGAGTACATCAGGTTGAAATCCAAATACACCCTGAGGGTCGAGCGGTTGGAGTCCCGCCACTACGTGAACTTTAATTCGTTTGTGGTGAGAGTGCCGACCGAACATCTGTCGACCTTCATGAAGGAGGAGTTCTGGCCGAAGGGTGTCCTATACCGGCGATTCCGTGGCCGGTTGCCTGACACCAGATGGCGCCACACGTCGCCGACAACCTAAATACGTGTTAAATTAGTAATTAGTGTTATTTTATATTGTTATGTATGTTAGTCTGTAAGGTATGTATCTATGGGTCTCAGTAACCTGAATATAAATAAATAAAAAAAAAAAATAAAAAAATAAACAAGTATTAAGATCACCCACCAATATTACATGGTCGTAAGAGGCACTCAAGGATTCAAGGGTTGTCTCAAATAAGTCAAAATAATTTACATTAATACTAGGGCTGTAAGTAACGCCTACTGAGATATTGGTGTGGTGTAAGTTGACGTCCAGAAACAGATACTCTAAAGACCCAGTGTAAGTGTTAGGAGACTGGCTGACAATGGAGCATGGGATGTGGTTCTTGATATATACGTACACCACCACCACCAATCCCAACTCTATCGTTACGATATAATTTATATCCATTGAGTGAAAAAAGGGAAGTGAAGTGAAGAAGAATTGAGTGGAAGAGAAGGTTTAAGCCAAGATTCTGAAATTAGGATTACATCCACTATGCCGTTGTTGAATGACGTATTTAATTCGGAGATGTGTGCAGGGACACTTTGCGCGTTAATATGCACTAGGTTCAAGAAATTAGATTTTCCATGAAATATTGAACGCAGCTTAACATCTAGTGAAGGCCCATCGGAGTCAGAAGAAATAGAAAAATCACTACAAGCACTTTCAAATTCATCAGATGAGCTATCGGTAATATAACTAGAGTTTATAGACATAAATATAAATTAATAAATATGTAAATTATAAGTAATAAAACAATATATGTATACACCAAAATACTACAAATAAGATAGATAAGCAAAATTAAGAACAAATAAAATGAAAATAAAATACAAAAAATTAGATCACCAGCGAGAGTTGGCAACACAATACACAAAGGCAAATAAATTTATTTACTAACAAAATCATCAAAGCCATAAAGTTACAATTCATAACTGGACTTTGTTTAAATATCCTTAATATTTCGACTGGTTTACTTGAATACATAGTTACGGAGAAAAAAAAACTATTTCATTATCAGTTTAAATTTTAGAAGGAAACGTCACATTGATATTTCCACTGAATGAAGTACTCTAATCCAAAGTTACTAAAACAAATAATAAAAAAAACAATTATGAAGCAAAAAAAATTTTAGAACGAAAAATCATATTGACAGTTTGAGCTGACATTAAGCAAATGAGCATTATGTTTATGGGGTATAATTTTAATTTTCAAATAATGAAATACCTTACTATTTTAGAGGAAGGAAAGTAGCATAAATCGGAGGTACTTAAATACAAGTTCAATGTTATAAATACGGAAGTGGAAGTACCTCACAATAAACACGATAATTACATTGGTTGATAACTTAGCTGCCTGCCGTGGATGGAAAACTGGCCTGGAGCTTTTGTAATTCACCAAACTCCGTGATATTTCTTCTGCTTTTGTCCGGCAATATCACGACTATGGTACCACCAGACGACCAACAGTTTTTAATGCCGAAATGCTTACGGGCCATAGCAAATTAGTTCTGCCTTGACTTTGTCAGAAACTCCGACATGGAAATTCTCGTGCCCTTTAACGTTGTTTTGGCCTTCCATACGACAGATCTACTTTTATAACTCACAAAACGGACTAGCACAGGGCGAGTACGGTCTTTTTTAGCGGTCCCTAGTCGGTGACAGGTCTCTATGCACTCTGGTCGAATTTGCATTAACTTCAATCTACCGCCTAGCACCTCAAGCACCCTAGTAGCAATGTTCTCCTTATTGTCCTCTGGCAAACCATGAAACAACAAAACCTTACGCCTAGAATGTGTCTCCAGACGATACCTGTGTGGAGAAGATCTAGCTGCATTTTCAATATTTTGACCGCATTTACTATGAGTGTTTTGAACTGCTGATAGTCTGCAGATAAGGCTTTAACCGTTTGCAGCTGGGCAGCAGGGACAGATAGTGTGCTGCTGAAGAGCCTTTTCAAAGTCCTCCATGCGGGAGTGAAAAAATGAAGTGAGGTCTTGAAGTGTACGACTAACTTCAACAGCATCCATGGCCAGCAAATAAGTTTTCCAGGACCCAAGTGATGTGATACAAAGTGGTTCTGAGAGGTTGTGATTGTGGTGATATGGAGAAAGGTGCAATTGAAAATTTGTTATAGCCAACACTCACTGGCATAATATACTAACACATTTATGTAAAATTATAACTGTAAGTATACTTAAACTATTTAAATAAATTAAAATATACAGAGCAAATTCCAAGGGGTCTTATTCTTTCGAAGTACCCGCGTTTAGTCAACTATTATTAAAAATTTTACGTCACCAATAACCATTTTTATAAATTAACTATGACGATGCTTCGTCTTTCCCTTCCGAGAGTTAGCTTTATTCCGGTTAGTATGAAAATCGCTGGTGCTCTGTCT
>NW_020653852.1:13995152-14119614 GCF_003589595.1 Hyposmocoma kahamanoa | reverse complement strand
TTGTGTGGGATATAAGATCTTGACTTTTGGATCTGTGATTGCACTAGGTATTCCTGCTATTTCATTTACTAACAAATACTGCAGTGATGCTTTCGGCTGGAAAGTGGTACCTTTGTACAGCCTACTTTTTGAACGTATTATGTACGTAGAACCTATCACCAATTCGCACATTCGTGTATAAAAATAATAAAACATTTTAAATTCCGCAATTTCAAAAATTAAGCCAATGCTGATCGAACACCTTTCCTTTCTTTTGGCTTTATGAAAAACACATATAAAACTATTCATCAAGTGTAATGTTTCTTTTACATTTGAAATACATTACAAAAAAAAACCATTATTTTGTGCCTCATGAATAGTGGGTTTGTTACAATTATGCTATAGCTTCTTAGTCAATGTAATTACAGGCAGTAGGTAGACATTTATAGCTGTATTCATGTCATTGGACGTGATCATAGAAGCGAGTATAATTCAAAGCAAGAGTTAATTGAGCGAATACGGTTATGAATGATGCAGTTAAACGTCGCCAGAGTTGGGTTGAGACTTCCGAACAGACCCTAACGTGTTTATTGTATCAGTGTCGCCCTCATCAAAATGCAAATACGGAGCGCAACCGCCCGCCCAGGCGCCGGACGCGGACGGTTCGCCTTCTATTGAGTTATGTCCGAGCTGCTTTTCAAACGCCTATACAGTTGACTGCCTCGTGTTTTGAGCAATGAACTTGTATTCAAATGCTGTAGGATTTCAGTTTCCGTTAATATATTTTTATTAACCCATTAAGTTTTTTATTGTATAGATATTTAACATAAACGAATATTTGTTGTTATAATCCTGTAGATTCATAAAAAATAGTACCATTGCACATATAAGTAGATACTGTGAACTGTATCGTATAATCTCAAACAACAACTTAGCGCCAATTAGTTGCGAGATCCGAGAAAATCTGCAGCTTATCTTCACTACACTTCCATTTTTACGGCTCAGAAATTCTGTTACTACAAATTGTTTGTTACTTCATGTTCTATTTAAATGTATTCAAAAAGTTACAATGTTTTCCTCGTTTCGTCTATTATTGTAATATATTATTTTTGTCATGAGGTTATTGAATGTATGTAGCATAGGCAAGTATGTTGTAGCAGTTCGTACACCGTAGCACTTTAGTCGGTTAGTTGTAAATAATTACAGAACTTCATTTTGTATTCTACCCAACATCGTAACTATATTCATCAATATTATTTAATACATCTCATCGTACAGGCTAATTTACTATTTACTCAGCGCGCTCTCTTTGAAAACAGTTAATTGCAAGTGCTGTTACGAAGCAATTTCAGAAGTCAATTTCAAGTTGTCTTCAGACACAACACCTGAAGAAACTAAAACCCCAATTCTGTCGGAGCATGTAAATCCAACTGCAACGTTCAAAGATAGACGACGTGAATCGTTCGCGTCTGGCGGTTAATAAGCTCTTAGGTCTCGGATTTCGGTCGTTAGCGAGTAATTGTCGACACCTAATTAGTCCGACACCCCGACATCCCGACAAAGCCATCCGACACGGGGTTCCAGTGTCGCACACACGACTCGCGATATTTAACGCTGTGAACTGCACTGCCCTTGCTGTTGCGGTTTTGCACTGAAACCCGCTGTGGTTAATGCTGTCCATTTTAAACTGTGCATCATGCACTTTGTTAATGTGTAACAAGATTACACACTATGAGTGTAATATCTCTATCTATGTATATTGAATTAAATAGTATTTGCTTCATAATATAATTAAAAGTGGTTCTGATTTTAAAACGGTTGGTAATCATTCTTGAAGTTAAAAGAAACATTAAATTCTATTTATCTTTTTTATTATGTCAGTGGGCGCTTTTTCTTTCTCATCAATTTTCCGCACAATTAATTGTTTATTGAGTCGGTATTATGACAACGTATTTTCGTTGTTTGTTTATTCAGCGATATTTGTTTTGTCTATTATATAGTATATTGTTTGCACAAATTTTGTTTTCTATTATAATATATAACTTGCTAACTTTTCACGAGAACGTCTTGTGAACTTCTTATTTACGGAATTTTGTCTTTGGTATATTTATTTAACGATACGTGTTACGTGGTCATTCACGTAATCATCTTCGGTCCACATTTGTTATATGGATTTCACTCTAAAACACATTTAGTATACAAAGAAGGTATACTTTGTTTTGCGTTAAAAAACTATTTTATTTCAAAAATAAACATCAGAATTGAATTTAAGTAACAAATGGTATATTTTTCTTTGTCAATAGGTATGGAAGCTATAATGTCGGAGTTCTTCAACGACACGACCACCGCATTCTACATCATCTTGATTGTATGGATCGCTGACCAGTACGATGCAATCTGTTGCCACACGGCGATCGCCAAACGTCACTGGTTAAGGTAAGTTATTAAATGCTTAGAATAATAAATCTATCTAATATAATGAGCACAGTTTGATTTGTATGTTTCGTTTCGTTCAACCATCCTGACGGACACCCAAGGGTGCACGAAAGGAGCAACGACGTATCTATTCCATTCCTGTACGCCTGGTATACCCTGGGCAACAATCGACGAGTACCTTAAGCCGATTGGCAAATCTTGTCACCATTGCGGCAAGCATTATAGTGTTGCAATCGATACAATAAGAAGAGAACGAGTACCACCAAGGAAAACTCCAATGCGAAACATTTTATAAACTAATTTATCAAGCGCTAGATGCGTGTAACGAACTTCAAATATGATTGATTTATCATTTGTTTTAAAATTGTTTAAATTAAAATGTCAAAGAATATAATAGTAGTTACGACTAGCAACGCTATCAATAGCCAATTAGCGCGTTCGGCCGTCAATTTCGTATCAAAAAGTGGTTGAATGGACGCACTAATTAATTTGCTTATTGAAACTGTGGCCGTTTTGACAGCCACCGCGCGTGCTTTACATTCTACAATATAC
This sequence comes from Hyposmocoma kahamanoa, assembly GCF_003589595.1. Classification (NCBI taxonomy): domain Eukaryota; kingdom Metazoa; phylum Arthropoda; class Insecta; order Lepidoptera; family Cosmopterigidae; genus Hyposmocoma; species Hyposmocoma kahamanoa. Next base: position 14,116,647 of record NW_020653852.1, on the reverse strand, counting down.
TACGTCTATCCAACATACGATGAGCTCTGAAATTTGGATCCACTGTTTTAAAGAGACCATTTGTCACTCATTTGTTGTTTTTTGTTTTTCAATGAAACAACAGTGATTGGTTCAATAATAAAATTCTCAATGTTCTCATTTCAGCGCTACCTTACTACAATAGATTATCTGTCGGATATCATATTTTAGTTGCAGGATACAGATGATCGATATCAGGTTATACTATTAAGAATAATTAAATACATGATATTGCTAGATCAGCAGTGATTAACATCGCTATTTCTTATTATATTTTTCTGTGTAAATAAATATATAGAAAGTATACATAATAATTTTTATGGCATTGCGGTAAGGAGGGATCGATTAAGGTTGTAATTTTACTAAATAATAATATGATTGATAATGATGAAATTGATGTGATAAATAATGATATGAGTTTAAAAACTGAATTTCATTCGGAGATCCCAAATATCATCTCTGAGTAGGACATATACGTATCTACTGAGGTGGTTATAATATAATTAGACACGCCCTCTAAAACGATTTGCGTCAAGTCTTGTCCGTCTGCTGGAGGTGATAATTGGATTAATCTGATCATTATCACGACATCCAGTGTCGACACCTCTCTACGTACACTCCAATACAGTGTCCACCGACAAGCTTGACATCTGCACTCAAATAGTTTGTCCTGATGTATTTTATTTGTTTTCAGCTCATTATTTTGTGTGACATATTCAACGTTTGTCGATAAACATCACTTCTGGGCTTCTTCTGTTTGATTATTTTTATATTGTACGTATTTGTGAAGCTCCTTTTTTATTGTGTATGGTTGTTAACTAAAGGTTTGATTCACTCTTTTTTGTAGACCTTTACATAATTGTTTGTATTTCCTCGTTTCAACTTTGTGATACAGTATTTCGTTAAAGCAAGTTGTTTTGTGAAGCTTCTTCATGCCTCGCAATGCTATGCCCAGCCAGTGCGTAATTTTATGCATCCAAATCATTATGAGTGTCTTTGATATCATTGCAAAGAAATTATCTTCACAAACGTCGAATAGTAATGCTGTTTTAAAACAGTTTCTATTGATTCTCACGTGTCTTTGTACAGATGCATCGTAACATGTCAATCTTGCGAACAAACAGTGGCACATTGTTTTCACGCGAAGTCCCGCGCGTGTGCCTCCTTAATCACAAGGCGTCCGGGCACGAAGCAATTTGGCTGGTCGTCCGTACGGGCAATAAGGAGTGAGCGCTATTAAAACAAGCGCAAATAAAGCAAATTGAAAACGGCACCGCGTCCCTCGCGCCTCTCCCTCGGGGGCACAAGTAGAACTAACCTCTCCGCCCTCTAACCGCAAGCACCCCGCAAAAACAACGCACTGTCGTCTCGAGGCCCCTGCTTCATTTAAGTGCCACATATATTTTAACTATCGATTGCAGGGTATCGAGCTGCACACATAAACAGGTGGTCGCCTTTATCGCACCTTTCAAGTCCTTTCCACTTTCTTCTACTTCTATTTTTGTCTGCTGGATTCAAGTTTTATCCAATCAAATAGTTTGTATCGCTGTGCAGAGCTGTGTAACACGAAGTATCTTAACTTTTGTTCGCGCACAACGTTGATAAAATTACAACCCTGCTCATGTTATTATTTCCTACAAATTTTAGCAATTTGTTAATTTCCAATAGTTTGATAAAACCACATGTTTTGCCTTTCATAAATTGAACCCTAGAGCTCTGTTTTCAGATTTTCACACCATGTGATATTTCAAAAATTTACCGCAACATATCGAATAACCAAAACTTTAATAATGAGGTTTACGGAATTCAATAAACCACGGTGTTGCATCTGCAAGAATGCAGCGGCTAGAGTATGATGATGTATCATTTTTGGTATTCGTCAATGGGCCAATGTTGATAAAATTTTACCATGCTAATTAGCGTATACTGAAAATGATGTCACTATTTTTAAGTATTTTTTTTCTGTAACATGTCATTTGCGTTAAAGTTGAGTTTTATGTACTTAACAGAAACATTGACGTACTTACCATTGGTATTTTGGCCATAAACAAATAATTAGAATCTTGGAGTTCATTATAATGTACTAGTCATTTGTAAATTGTTCTATAATTACTGTATTTATGTATTTCTTTCAACAACAACAAGTCGTGCGTCTGGTGGTAAGCGACACACCTATCATCATAACAGTTGCGGTGTCATTCAGAGCTTTAAATCGCAAATATCTTATGGGCACTGCTACGTCGCCCGTCACCCCGAGGCATATGTCGACAAATCCCATGTGCCTATAATTTCACCAGCACCCTTACCCTTCTAAACCGGAACGTCGTAATGCTCACATTACGGCTTGGCGGCAGAAATAGGTAAGGTGGCAATTACTTCCCTGAACGAACTCTGTCACAAGGAGCTCTACTGCTACTATATTAGTAAATATACATATATGAATGAAACGATAAATTGGTTAATTCTTAGAATCTTGATAACAGCATCATTATTTAAAAATATTCCGTATCAAATAATACAGGCCTAATATGACATGTCACCTGTAAATTACAAAGCTTCGCTATTTCTCATAAGTTTTACAAATATGTAACCGTATATTCAAATTAATATATCATTTCAGGTGCGTTAATTGATCTTTTAGCAAAATGTTATTTTAAGCTCTGCGGCTGTATCGGAAAGGTCTGAACACTTTTCCGAAATGTTAATAAGTGTAGGACAGTGTTTGCCATAGGCCGGTGACGCGATGGCCGTACCAAAGATTATAAAACATACACACATATTTAAAAATTTTAACCACAATTCACGTTGTTTCAAGTATAGAACATATTACACCTTTGTAATGTGTATAAGTCAAATCTACTATATGGATCGGTGCCGTATACTGTAGCATTTTGTCCTCGAGATCTTGTTGGGCAAGAGACATTTTGAAGTGGAATATATGCATTTTTTGTAAACATGTAAGACTTTTTTTTTTATTTCAACTATGTAACCGGACGAACAAGTTGTGCACTTGTTAGCAAGCGATACGCCTGTCCATCGCAGTGACACTCAGAGCTTTATCTGAGGAGCCCGTTACCATGAGACATAAGTTGACGAGTCCCATGTGCCTGTGATAAATTGTAAATAATAGTTTTTTTTATCATGACTTGTGTAACAATTGACCAAAATTGTTAATACATTGGTACGGGCGTCATTACGAATTACAAGGGATGGTCTCGTAGGCACATCTTCCTAAGTAATTGGCAATATCTATAGTCTTTGCCTGCGGTCGGCACTCAGGGCCGGGTGCGGTGGTACGAAATCGGCGTCCGCGTGACGAGCGGCTCCCCGCATAAATCTCCGCGACCGCCAATTAACGCCCGCCCCGACAGTTTGTCTACGACGCCGCCTTGATTGCTTTCACTCCGCGACACACTCCTCCCGATCAGATCGATAACCCCAACATTGACCATCTACGCTGTTCTCTTGCTTATTTTGAAAGGAAACAGTTTGATATTTCAATTATCGGAATCTGACTTATCGATTGCAGTGGTACTTCATGAAGTATGGTTACTCGGCGCGGTTCACTTGGTATGACAACATATTGAATAGTAGGTCAAAATAACGCTCAAAAGAGCTAGAATTATTTAATAATTTATAGACATGAAATATTCTCGTATGATATAAAGTATCATTCTGTATAATAAATGTACACATATGTTTTATATTCTTTTCCTCTTTGATAAATTGATATAAAACTTGTAATCTAATATACCGATGGTATAATGTGCATTTTATATAAATATTTAAGATATACATTAATTGAGTTTAAGTTGTAAATATTATTCTACTCAAAATTTACTTGTAACGATGATCGCAACGAAGAAGTATGTAAGGTGACCACAACGGGCGCACGAACCAAGCGAGCTAATCGCAGTAGCAGCCGCCAAATTGCTAGAATCCACATAAATTAAATAACAATTGTCAAATATGGTTTTTATAACAAGCAAAGTCAAATGATACTTATTGATTCATACAATCACTTGAAATCGTCACACTGATTAAATTCTACTGCTCATCCGTAAGATAGACTCCCTTGAGAAGAATGAGCAAGAAACTCTAGGGGTTTCTCTTTGTAGATATACATTTGAATAAATTTAACATTTACAATATTTATTTGAAACATCTTAGATTGAGACTACCTGCAATATATATTATATATATATATATATATATATATATATATATATATTTCTTAACATAAATAGCATTTTCATAAGTGTACTGTAACGTTAGTGTAAGAATGTTAATCTCACATCAATCTAACGTATTAATTCCTCATCAAAATTAATACTGTAGATCTGATACTTTTCCCTAGGTAAGGTTAAAACTGCGATCAGCATGGTGCTCAAGTCGAGCGTTCGAAACGAACCTGTCGTGGCAGAGGCCGGCGAAGCGCCAACATTGTATTTAGATATTTAATCAGTATTTTTATGAAAACAATATTTTACAAAAAAAACGTTGCGGCACGTTAACGTTGAACAAATCGACACATTCGAAGAACATAGTCCGATGTGATTATATAGCGAAAAGAAAGTAAGTACGTTACGAGAATAATTTCGTTATTCAGACAAGGCCTACTGTAAAGGTGTTTTGAGGATTTATATATCTTATTTCGTTTCGGAAATATAAAATCGAACAAGTCGATCTGACATCTACAGCGAAGAAGAACGACCGAAATGTACTATGTCGAGAGAACAAGTAGTCTTGCACGTAGATCTTTGTTCTACGGATGAGACGAAATGTGTATGCCAAACCAAATGCTTCATTATATCATTGATCATTGTGAAATTGGAATCGTTGAACTTGTTCACATTACGTTACTTGTGAACATGTTCGCATTATCATTTTGGCCAGTTCGCTCGGCTCAAAAAAAAGGCGTGTGTAAATAATGATAATCGAAAGCGGGTAATGTGTGCGCGATTTATTTATAAGCGTGGCGCGAGAGTTGACGCGGAGTCGTTAGGGGCGCGCGTCTCGTGTGTCATTTTAAGGATGTGCCAAATTGAAGGCTCCGCCGGGCGTCATAGCGAGGGGAGCCTGATTTATGCCCCAGGCCCCTCGGTTTATTCACTCGAGGTTCATTCGGCCGAGGTCAGTTTTCTTATACGTACGTGCCCTAATAATGTCGGTCGCCCTTATTACCGGCATCGAAAATAACGTCGATAATCTTGAGGGTAATTTCTTAATATCATCTCTATTGATGTCATAGTTATAGTGATAGCATTAAAGGATGAAATGGTTGGCAGATACGGTTCATTTTGGGCACATTGCCAAGTACTACTTGTTGAATTAGCTACATTTAATTACCACATTGCCAAGTACTACTTGTTGAATTAGCTACGTTGAATCAGGTACATTTAGCTTTCATACGAACTTTGACATTATTTTATTTTATTGCTAAATTAATTGTTACCGTTATTGGTTTTCGCCAGTTTTTGGATAGATTGTAATATATTTCTAATAGGTACCGTGCCTATCGAAAGAAGGATAATTCACAACAGGGAAGTCTGTAACGATGGTAAAATCTGAATTTGTAGCGGTTAAATACATACTCACACGTCATCGTTACAATACTTTTATGACCCAAACACACCCGCTTCAATTGTACTCAATTGCGGTATAAATGTCATCTCACTTAAGTTTACTGGTAGATTGAAGTTTATTTGTGTTTTATTGCTGCTCCACAAGTTCCAATAAATATCGAAGTATGTTATTTTATAAAAATAAGATCCATTAAGTTTTTATTGTTTTTGTTACAAACTAACACAGTTAACTCGAAAGATTTTTGTGGTTTTATTAACATTTCGATGACGATGTGTCCTTTGGCAGGCGAGCATTCTACCATTGAACGTGGCCCCGCCTGAGAGGAGACCCATGTCCAACAGTGAGGCGTATAAACTGGTTAATGATGATGATGAATTGTCCGTGGCAATGAAACTTTTTTACTCATTGAATCCACTTAATCCCAACACAAATCGAATGCACATTTTGACTTTAGCATATTATAAGATTCCTTCTTTTCTTAAAAAAAAATAGTGTGACATTATAATAATATCTAATATTTTATGTTACCTTTGGAATGATAGTTAACAAATCTATTGGAAAATTTGTAACATGACATTATATAGATATAACGTGTTCACAGTCTCGTTCGGTGAAACGTAATTAACGCTAGCTAGCAAGTCAGTGCGCATTTAACGAACGGGTGACTGAGCATTGACATCGCGACGGCGCTTGGCCACCATTATACACCAACATTTGCAATGGTGTGGTATTTTTCTAACCCTCTATAAAATAAGTTTTACAGAAGCCGCACCTTCTATTTATAGGAAGTAATCATATTACGATGATGTACTTCCACATTGCAACGTTATAATCTTCTTTCGGCTTGCTTTTAAATGCCAGACAACCAGACCAATTACCCATGAGTACTAGAGTAGAATTCACATTCAGATCAGAACCAAGAAAAGTTCGATCTCAAATTGGTACTACCACAGTTACCGGAACCCCAGACCTCCTCATCCATCGTCTACAGTGCAAATGTCGAGTCTATATTCTTTTATATAATTTTTTATTTATCTCATTACAGATTATTTAAAAAATCGACCTCAAACCTGCGTGGAATTACATCTATTTGCCAAGTTTTATTGAAATCGGTTACCGGAAAGTGCGCGAAACCGATCGTTCGAAAAATTCATCCCCTAGTTTGCCACCTTTATGGAATATTTTCTTCAAATGTAAATGGTACCACTATTGAGGTATCCTTTTTTACAATGAGTTATCGCATAACATACATACAAAAAGAAACATACAGTCGAATTGAGAACCTCCTCATTTTTTTTGAAGTCGGTTAAAAATCACATAACATCACGTAACGTTACAAACTGTTGATATGCGTAATTGCATTGCACGCATTGATTCGCTTACCCAGGGACTGAAATTAAATGCAAAAGCTTTAAACTCAAGCCGTAATAACTTAAACTTCCATTGTCCGGTTAAACGGTATGACGCCATAAATTCAAATGCTCCTAAATTCTTCAATTAACAAAGTCAGGGTGGCATGTAAATGACTTACTCTTGGTACAGTCATATTCAAAAAGGTATAAAGATAAATTTTGACAAATTTTATTCCTCCAAAGAACCTTGAAAAATATTACATCACCAACTCACTATTTCAATCTGTATTGCTCCGGTCATAACGAAGCTACTTGTCTTATTAATACTTCTTATGACATTCATTCATGGGGAACCATGAATGAAAGGGACTGTGCTTAATATGTAACATTACTACTGTCTAGCAACTCCTTTTACATCGTCAACTTCGATGTATTACTATAGTGTTGCTTGATTCTTTAACCATATCAAAAATAGTAAATTGAAACGCTCTCTTGACTGCTTTCTTTTTTATGTAGGAATTAACCTTAGCTAGAAATGTTTTTGAAATCGCAACGTATATTACACGTATAGAGCTCAAAACAGATGTGTGCACGCTATATGGTTGAATAAAGCAGATTGTCGCCGACATTATAAAAACTAAAAATTATTATTTTATCGTCCTTCTATATCATACTATATTTGAAATTACACTAGTCGTAAAGCGTTGTCACACGGGCACCGGTTCTGTTCAACTATAAACTAGACCAGCAAACTACTCTACGTGGATAGAGTGTAGTTGTAATGGCTTCGAAGGACTTTAGTAAATTTCCGAACGTAATTAGAAATTGCAGTAATTATCTTAATGATCTAATATTCTACAATATTAGAGATTTCTTCAAAAAATTACATTTTATTTGTCATTATAAAACTTTCATTATTTTTTTGCACACAGTGCTTTTATTGTTCTTATTATTTTCTTTTTTTTCAGTTGTGTGATTTTATTGAAATGCGTATATATAAACTATTGCATGAATATTTATATTTAAATTACGAAATTACATTGAAATTGCATGAATATTTTAATTTATATTAAAAAATTACGAAAACTTTGCTGCAAGGCGGATCACAGTTTTTCAAAATGCTCTTTTGTTACAACTTTATAATTGTGTATAATGAAGAAATAAACGAATTTGAATATCTCCTACAGTACCTAACTGATTTCGAAACTACGTATTGTATCGGATATCTGCCCATTGTATTCCACGTTGAAATTCCTTTGTGGGATATTGTAGGTAATTTAATGCATTTAAATGTTAATCAAGGATCTTCTTATCACAAAGTAATTATGTGCCAACAAGGGCAGCGGGCCCAGTGAGTTAATTTCATAAAGCCATAGTTTTTCGTCTACATACCAGACAGATTGCAATGAAGGCTTTGAATATATTTTGTTCCAAATAGTAATAATCAAATTCATGATAACATTGCGTCAATTATAATAATGTGCCCGACAACCACACCAATTGCCTGGTCTCAAACTAGTAAATCCCCTGTACAATGAGTACCTGGGCAACGAAATCACTCTGGGGCACTTCGCAGAACACCCAGACCAGAACCAATTTAGAAAAATTCTATTCCCGATTTGATTTGCTTCCACATTTATATGGCAAGCGGCTAGGGAGTGAAATTTCCTGCCTTCGGACTTGTTCCCCGAACGCTATAACTTGGACATTTTCAAGGCGAGAGTGAATAGGCGTTATTTAGGTGTGCATGTTACATCATCACTGTCCATCAGGTGAGATGGATGTCAAATGCGCACTTATTTCTTATAAAAAAATAAATGAAAAAGTGATCTACCGGTAATTGAACCCGAGACTTGCGTCTACAGAATAAACCGTTGGGCCACCAAGGTGGTCACTAAATAGTAAGTTGTTTTGAAATTTTAAACGAGGATGAATTTTAATGGGCTTGTTTGCTGATTGATGTTTCACTCCAAATTTTCTATAAATTTTGATCTGTTAAGTTATACTTGATGCTGACTATACTCTGCGATCGCGTCGCAGCGATTAGTCGGAGCGCGGTCGCCGTAGTGGCGCCGGCGTTGTCTATGGCGGCGGCGGCGGTGGCGGTGAATGGCGCCTCGTGTCGACATAGCCTCATTTGCATCTCGTTCTCGACATGGCGTCGACACCCGAACTAGTTTTCTTCACCAGGCAAGCAGTCACTTAAAAAGTGTTCAGCTGTATTGTCCGACATTATTAACGCTTACATGAAATAAAGAAAGATTTATTCATGTTTTATTACACAGTGCCTACCATGCGTACCACCGCAAAGGTATATTATTAAGCGTAGAAATAAACAGTATGTTTATTTGGTGTCTATAGGTACTTTTCATTTGCATATTTAAAATTTAGCAGACAATATAAATGTTTCTTTTTTTTTGTATAAAACTAAGTAGGTAGCTAGAAAACTAATTGTTAATTGTCCAGAATTCTCTACGGTCTTTTCTATCGCGTCCCAACTCTCAATCCACGCTAAGTAATTACATACTTTGAATAAGGACTCGTGCGGCACCCGGCTCACATTACCAAACATCGGCGAATTGTTTAACAGCAATTACATTAGGTAACGTAATCGACCGGCCTAATGAAGTTAACGTTATCTGTCGCCGGATCGTCCTCAATTAAAATCTCATTACGGGCGCCATAGAGCTGATGAGAGTACAGAGATGCGACAGATGACTTGATTAATTTGTTTGATGTTTTTAAATATGTGGCGGGTAGCGGATATGGGGTAGTTGACCGTCATAGACGTTATAATAGGCGTGTGCCTCTACCATGAGTTTACTGTGACAGTTACCGCTAGCTTATAGCTAGCTAGCTAGTAATGTTTGTATACAAAATGTTGTTTCTTCTTGTGACGGTTAGGGGCGCTGTATAATTTACTATACAAAATTGTGAAATAATTTACGCGGTTGCTAGCGTCAACTGTCACAGTAAACTCATTGTAGAGTAGAGGACAATAAAAAATGTCATAACATTTTTCTCCTTATTTCTATTGCAATCGACGTTTTGTTGAATGATATATGTAATTAATATTTTGTACTTAACAGTGTAATTTTTAAAAATGTTGTATTTGAAAAGTAATTGTTTTTATTTTTTACTTATTCTTTTTATAAGTGCATTTTTCTTTACAATTTCGGTGGCTAAAAATGTCTCTCTATAATCCTCAACTCTAGGTGGCAATGGCGTGTCGACCCACATTATAAGAGACTCGCTCATTAAGTCGTTAAATCTTCCCGAGGACCCCAACACGATGTCTCGACTTATTTGGGAATTCATTTTCTTGTCCGCTCCACATTAAGTCCTAATTCCTTTTTGGCAACACTTTTATTTAATCATACTCCAAATTTAATCATACTCAGATACCTACTTAGTTTTTTCTTATGTCTGCATGTACATACATTTGTTTCTTAACCTAAAAACCATGACTCACCATGACTCCTCTCTCAGGACCCGTAAAAAATTCTTAATGTATTAAATTGAATCAAATTGTTCATTTCGAAAAAGTAGTGTACGCAGCCATTTCTAATGATATTGTTAATTGTAAAAATTTTAAGTTTAAAAAAAAAATAATTTAGTGCATGTTGTATTTACCTATAAGTGTTTGTTACAATTAGATTGCTTGTAAAGTTATAATAAGATATAATAAGTAATATTGTACACAGACGTTGATAAACCTAATAAATAAATAACACGTCCAGTTTTATACTAGGTACGGTAGGACGTCATATCATAAGATGGTATATACACTCGTGGACGTATTTAAAAGATCTTTAAAAAGCGGTTCAATTATAATAACAATTATTCTAGTCAGCTGCTGGTAGCCGTAAAGGTGCCTACCTGGCTGAGTGAAGAAATAGATTTCTCATAAATGGCGCAACTGCAAAAGAAGTCGTTAAAAACCAAAAATAAAGATCTGCAACAAGCGCTTAGATAAATTCGTCAGTTCCGTTAGTTCATTTCAAGGCTTAGTTGGCATAGCGTCTGGAATGGTTTGCTACAGGACGTTGGTTTGAATCCAGCCCGATCGAAGGATTTTTTTTTCAGTGTTCGATCTTTATAACAAACTAGTAAATAAAGTAGTTTATAACAAACTAGTGGTGTAATTTCACAAAATTAATTGAATACCACGGTGGTCAAATATCGTGACATTCAATAAAAACTTAAAAATTATGATAACAATAGGAAATGAAACTATTTTTCCGGATTTAAATCGCGTATATTTGTTTTTTCAAACAAACCGACGTTTCGGGCCCTTTACAGGTCCCATGGCCACAGTCAACCGTGACCATGGGACCTGTAAAGGGCTCGAAACGTCGGTTTGTTTGATACGCGATTTAAATCCGGAAAAATAGTTTCATTTCCTATGTATAACAATCGCGAAAATCTAAGAACTCGATATGATAACAATGTTTATATGAAGCACTGGTCACATGCACCAGGATGTTTAGTTTAAAAAAAGAATGACTTCAAACATCTTTTGATTTTGATTAAACGTTCTGGTATATTGTGGCCAGTGATTTTATATGAATGTTTTTGAATTGATAAACTTTATTGTATTTTGCGTATTCCCCAAAAGATTGGATTTTGTTTTGGGTCATTTTCATTCTAATGGTGCGAGTTGTTCTTCAATTTTAATTTTGAATGGAGATGTGCCATTGTCCTTATATCAACTTAATTATCATAGGAATCGTCGTATTGAAATATTCATACGATATAATTGCATATTAGCATTTAATTCCAATTACAGAAATTGTAGAATATTGATCTTAAAATTATTACTGGAATGTATAGTCATTTTGCCCAGTGGATTGAGTTATAACAATAACAAAGTCTGTGACTTCACTTAGTTTTTTGCCAAGAAATCGGTGAGGTAGTAGACTAGCGCGGCGTAGTGTATCAGGCTACGATAGTCACATACTAACATTGTGGCTATGGACCCAATAGAATCAACCTTTGATCTTATACAGTTGCAGCGTTGAGATACATTTTCGTTATACCATCCCAGGTTTTAAAAATTAATACTAGGCGATTAATTTAAAACTTTATCCCACTCCCTTTTTGTTATCTTTGCCAGGAGGTAGTAAAATTATATTCTTTCTTTCGCTCCAATATATTAGATATTCTGTTATTATTCTCTTTTTGTAATTTGAACTTATTCAATACTTAACTACAAAACTAAAATGCAATAGTTAAATAAAAGTATATTTGAAAAGCTCTAGCAAGGCGAGTAACCTAATCGATACGCGTTTTAATTTTTTTTTTCACTGTCTCGTATTTTCGCCGAGCACGCTCTGTCTCATTTGTATGTCATTAGCATTGCGTACGACACATCACGCGACCGGAGCGACTGTGGCACGACAGTGGCGCGACCGATACGACGACGACGAGGCGCGCTCTGACATGTCATTTTCATAATCGACTATCGGTGAGCACTAGACAAAGTTAAGAAAAAAAAACGTCGACATCGTGTGCATGTCAGTATTGTTTAATAACAAGTAACTATCGAAATCTTTCGAGGAGAGAAGAGGAGAACGTGGACTAGAAGATGTAAATGTTTATTTTTGACATGATCCATAGTATTATAAGTAGTCAACTAGTCGGGTGTACTTTGTTTCAATCCATTTTAAACAAAAAAGTAAGCAGACAAGTTATTGACCCAACCATAGACGGTTTAGTGATGGCGAGTAGTAATGCCGACTTTGTAGTTTTGTAATCGATTTGTATCGATTAATTTACTGAATGAATCGATTTGTTGAGTCGTACTAGCGGTTTTCCTTACATGAAAATAGTTAAAATACATAACATGTAAAAACATTTATGTTTAAAATTTCCGAAATCTTAATTTTAAATCCTCCTTCAAATCCTCGTTCGATTGCGATTGAAATTTTCGATTTACTAATCGATTACAAAAACTTTAATTGAATGAACCGAATGTTTTTTTTCGTACAGCACTATGCAACCATAGACAAGTCATAGAAGTATAGATGAAAAACAACCTCACTTTTGGACTACCATTTTTCAAATACGATTTTACAATGCTATTCAAATGAATTTTGTTGGAAAGTCGAAATCCTCAAAATTTACGTGAAAGTCTTACTTATTCGATTTATTGAGTGATTGCCTTAAAATTTTAACCAAACAAACAGGTTTGTTTACTTTTTGTTTAAAATGGATTGGAACGGACTATATAGTAAGTTTGTCTTAAAATTTGATTAAAATTTCGATGCTTTTTAAGAAAAATAAAAGGTTTAAAAACGATAATGCGAAGTTACATGATAAGCGAACAACAAATACTTATAAACGTGTATTTTTATAACTTTGTTTACGTCAAAATTCACTTTTTTGGCTAAAAATAATTCTTTGACGTACCAAATTGAAAGTGTTTGAAAATTTAACACAACCACATCAATAGCTGATTTTTTATCAAATTTTTCTTTCCAAAAGTCCAAACCTTTCTGCCCTGAAGTATCGTCATACATAATTTGTTTAGATACTATTATTTTTTAATAATTTTACATTTCTTTCAAAGATATTTAGTTTAAGAAAAATATAAAAATAAAGCAACTGAATTTAATACCTTTTTAGAATAGTGCTTACGTCTTTATAGATAGACTATGAGACTAGGAATATTTGCGCAATTCAAATTAGCGGTTTCTCATGTCAAAAGTTCATTGATAGTCAATTTGGCTAAGCAAATATACAATGAAGTTTCTTAAACCAGCATGGCAAATAAAGGTTCAAAATACATCCAATTTGTTACATAAAATATGGCCGTGGCATGTAAAGGATGATCGGTCAAGTGCTGTTTGCGAGGCGCGGCCGGCACACCTCTGTTTGCCATCACTGTTTGACCGCCTTCTTTATTGCGAGCCAAGGAACACCTTACTGGTATCGCATGCTGAAAATTATAGAGGTAAACATTTTTTAACGAAGTTATTGGTTCAAGGAGCCTTTATTTTACGAGAGTTTGTTGTTAAATGGAGTTTACATTTACTGCTTTTTTTTGTTAACAATGTGATTGTTTTTATTATTGATACAAAGATCGAACAACACAAAGAAAAATTATGTCAGTCTGGTTTTTTTTATGATACCAAGTGACGGGATGAACAAGTCCTGCGCCTGGTGATAAGCGACACGTCTGTCCTTAACAGTTGCAGTGCCACTCAAATCTTTAAATCACAAAGATCCGAAGGGCACTGCCACTGCGCCCGTCACCCAGAGACACAACTTGATAAGTCCCGCGTGCCTGTAACTTCATCAGCTCTCTTACCCTTGAAAACCGGAACGCTTAACGGCAGAAATAGGTAAGGTAGTAGTACTTCCCTAGATGAACGAAGGAGCTCTGCTGCTTCTGAATTTTGATTTACTCGAACCAGCGTCTATTGCCAACGCTCTTACCAACTGAGCTACAAACAAATCAGCAAAAACATCGCAATATTCAATAAAATAATAATAAATGATTGTTTTATTTTATTCATATGTATTGTAGTAAAAATAATAATAACATACAAACATGTATAACAATTCGTTTGTCATTATTGTTGTCTGACTGTTCATAATAGTTCTTTTGTAGAACGCGTCAAACGGTTCCAAGCCAGACGGCCTCAATACACGCGCTTAATACCCCACCTGATCCACGTCGAATCATTACAAAATATTTTACTTATTAAACGAATGTCCATTGTTTCGAATATACGATCACGTAACGAATAACTCCCCATCGTACTCGATACTTGTTTTATTCAAATTAATTCTTTACGCGTGGAAAATGTTGTTCGAATATATTGGGTAATTTCCTATTGTAATATTGTAATGATATCGATTTTGGTCTTCACGTGAATCCTTAACGAAATTTTACTGTTTCGATGTAGTAGTTTTCCGAACGCAATGATTGTTCATTAAAGTAGTGTTCGTCAAGTAGGTCTCTTGTAACAATTTGAAGTATTATTGAAATTTACATTTCCGATTTCAGAAAAAGGAGGAGGTTCTCAATTCGACTATGTTTTTTTTGTATATTACGCGGTAACTAGTAAATTTGTGAACCTATTTTGATGATTCTTTTTTTATTAGAAAGAGAGTAGTGGTCCCATTTGAATTGGAACGAAATGTTCCACCTCTAAACGTGGCAAACTAACGGATGAATGACTTTTGTGGTCGGTTTTTAGTACTCTATACTAGATTTAATAAAATATGCAGGGTTATTTTTAAAATACTGACAACCATACAGGACTAGATTACTGACATCATCAACAATAACCTTTGTTCTGTAGCTTTTGACAAAACATAATAAATATACAAAAAATATACTTTTAAGTTTTTTTTGGTGCTATGTGACACTTTTTAGATCTGCAAATGGTAGTCAGATAGTAAGTCCAAATGTGCAAGCGTCCTCTGTAACGACTTCCGCGTTTTGCACAGAGTTATCACCGTTTAGAATGATCCATTTGATTTTTTTTTTATAATATCAAGTGACGGGATGAACAAGTCATGCGCCTGATGGTAAGCTACACGCCTGTCCATAACAGTTGCAGTGCCACTCGGCTCTTTAAATCACAAAGATCTGAGGCGCACTCCCACTGCGCCCGTGACCCTGAGACATAAGTTGACAAGGCCCGTGTGCCTGTGATTTCACCAGCACCCTTAGCCTTTAAAACCGGAACACAGTAATGCTGGTATTACTGCTTGGCGGCAGAAAAAGATAAGGTAAACTCTTTCAGACGAAGCTCTACTGCTACTAAATTGAGCAGTTATTATTTTTGTATGAAAGTTAATTCTTACGAATTATTAAGTCATGGAACAAAACTTGTTTTATGATGTTAGTAATACAGTCTTGCGAGGTTGTTAGTATTTTTTTTTTACAAATAATCCTGTATATTCATAACAAAAAAAACTGCAGAGCTTAGGTCAGAACTTCTAATCAGAGTGACAACGTCGTAAAACAAATATAAAATACAATACTTACAGCCAGTATTACATACTTCAAGAAATTTATTGTATATTGCAAGCCTAAGTATACTTGAAACATATCCGTTTATAGGCTATTAGAGCAATACACTGTCTATTATATTTAAACCTGTCTTCTTTTTTAACGCCACGTCGCAACGGCTCGGTGGGTAACATGGTGTTTGAAACGCGTGATAATTACCGTCACGACATTTCTTTTCCGCTACCGATTAGCGAGGTGTTAGGGCTTGGTGTAAGTGAACGAAAAAAAATTCGCAAGTTGTTCAGAAGTTACACAAATTGTCAGCTTTGCCGTTAACTACTACGGTCTTGTACGAGATTATCTATCAGGGGATGCTAACGTAACACGATATAAATAAAAAAATAAAATGAAAATTAAAAATACTATTCTTAAACACTACAACGATACAAAAAAAAATTTAAAATAGTGGCTTAAAATAAATGACTGTGTTGAAGAAAAGGTAACAGCCTCAGCCATTTGCTGGTTTTCAGGCTTCACCTTGTGTATAATGTAGAACTACAAGTGAAATATATTTATCGCTGTGGACATCGCAATAAGCAGTTTCTAATTAAATATAATAATTAAGAAAGCACCTCACTCACCGCAATTATGCACTATTATATATATCATATCAACATCAACCCATTTATACGTCCCACTGCTGGGTCTTCTTTCAGGCGAGATTTAGGGCATAGTTCGCCACGCAGTTAAGCCAATGCGAATGGGGGACTTCAGATGTTTCCCGAGGTTTGTGAACCTTGTACGTGCTCAAGGTTTGTAAGGTTTCATCACGATATTTTCCTTCATCGAAAAGTTCATGGTTTTCAAATGCAATTTCGTACATAAATTCCGAAAAACTCAAAGATGCGAGCCCGGATTCGAACCGTGGGGTGGCCTTTGCTTGAGAGGCGGTAGGTGAAACCAGTAAGGCGACCACGTCTTTTTAACATAATACGATGTAAGGTCAAAAAAATTATCATAATTTCTAGTCGTATATAGTCATCTTTTTTAGGACGTGATTCGTTGCGTTAGTTTTAACTGATTTCTCACTACTAATGAAAGTTTTCACGATATATTTTTGCATCTCCAAAACAATATTTTATATGCTAATATTTCAACTTTACTGTCCACTTTCCGTAAAAGCATCAGTTTTATTTTATACCAATGAATTCTCACGCTCCGTAGTAAAACTGTCAACGTTAGGTAATGTTTCTCAAAGCTTCCCAAGAGACTAGAGCTGTCAGAAAAATGTGTTTGCGGCTATTTGCACTTCTTATTTCTCTGTCTATTAGCGACTAAATGTTTAGACAAATACTTATATTTTTAAAACCGTACAAGTACATCAATTACAATTGGCGACTTAGGTAGCCCAACGGTTTGCACTGTGAGCGCTGGTGCGGAGTTTCTATTCTCGGTAGACGAATTTGGGAAATGAACTTTTCTAAATTGATTCTGGTTTGAGTGTTGTAATAGTGAATTCCGTTGTTCTGGTACTCATAGAACAGGGAATGCCCTAGTTTGAGACCACGCAATTGGTGGGTTTTCTGGTACATTATTGTTATTATTTTGTTATTACGTCGACATACCGTTCTACGTGTACAATAATAATAATAATAATAATAATAATAATAATAATAATAATAATAATAACGTACACACTCAACATAGCCCCGCACTAGGGAAACTCTGTGTCGCGGGTGCCATGGACACACACATAGACAACCACAAATTACACCCAAGCTCACGAGATAAATATATGTAGGCCATACAAATATTTCTCCCGGCCTGGAAATCGAACCCAGGACCTCTGCATGGCAGTCGGGCATGGTAACCGTTCGGCCACGGTGGCAGTTGATTATTCATGTGATGAATGTTGTTTTAATTGTTCTATTTTCTGCCATAATTACTTTTATTGCGTAGTATTTGTACAGCATTCATTACACGCATTAAATTGTAAAAAAAAATAAATAATAATTTCAGCCCCGACTGTATCGTCAAACAATAGGGCATCAGTGTATTGTGCATTCGTTGTCAGTGCGGGTGCAATTTTTCACAGTATTTACGGGCGCCGGACGCCTGGCTCGTCCCGAACTCTATTTCATTCTCCTATGATTTCATTATTTGCTTTCAATCAGCATTGTGAGCCTCACCGCCCTGCCCCTCGCAACCCGCTTTGGACTTCCACCCGGAGTGAATTTTGTTTGGTTTCGTTTTCGGTTGTTTATTGTACAGTCCTGAAAGATTTTCGCAGTGCGAATTCGTGTGAAAGCGTCTTTGAAACGTCACACTTGTATAATGATTACCTACTTTATATAAACACTTCAGAGTATTATTTAAAACTGTTAAGACTTCTGTTCATGGAGTTCAGTCTTAAGAATTCTGAATTCTCGTTTAGAAGTTCCTGATTGATCACATAAAAAAATCGCCAGGTACAATAAATAAAACATGCTTTTAAAACTCTGTTCTTTTTTCTTCGTATTGTCAAGACTGAAATTGTGTTGAATTATTTGGTTTGTTGTCTTTTTACGGCAAAATCTGAATTAATTTTCGATATAAAGTAACTTTTTTATTATTAGTTCTAAATCTTTATTGATTATTTCTGATATTAATACGAAGACTATACCGTATATGACCGTTGTCAATTTCAACTCACAGGCAATACAGAATGTGACTTCGCTCGTTGAACTGTGAAACATTGCGTTAACCATCAGCAAAATATGAATATGCATGTACTATTCAGACTTCAGACGCCTCGTGTCAGCAACGATTTTATCACATATCTTGTTTGTTTATTTTGCTTGTTATTTCATGTGTATAAAGTTATAGTTACTTAAACGTAGTATCGTACGATTTAGTGATTTTCCAACACAGTTTCTTATCGCTGTAGATAGAAATATAGTTATGGTCTATAGTTCAAGAAATATTTGCACCGATGAGTGTTATCGATTGCAACGGCCAAGTCGCCAAGCAGTAATGCAAGCAATACTGCGTCCCAGATTTCAAAGAACTTTTCAACTTATGTCTCAGGCTGACGGATGCAGTGGCCTTTTATCACTTAGTATCATAAAAAAAATTAACACTTCTTTTGCGTACAGCATACATGGATTTAAAGGTCATGTCAGTCACGGGTGCGTTAAACGCTTCTTATTTTCAATTATTTCTTATTTAACAGGTAGTTTTTTTTTTAAAACTGCGGGTACTTAAGTACGAAGTTTAGACTTAAATGCCAGTGCGTAAAAGCGTTTACCATGTAGTTTTTTTGTCATAACATCAAGTGATGGGACGAACAAGTCGTGTGCCTGATGGTAAGCTACACGCCTGTCCATAACAGTTACAGTGCCATTCAGAGCTTTAAATTGCAAAGATCTGAGGGCCCGTCAACCTGAGACGTAAGTTGACAAGTCCATGTGTCTGTAATTTCACCACCACCCTTACCCTTCAAAACCGGAACACAGTAATTCTGACATTACTACTTGGCGGCAGAAATAGGTAAGGTGGCAGTGCTATCTTGGACGAACTCTTTCACAAGGAGCTCTACCGCTACTTGCACTAGTAGCACGTGCGTTACCGAAACGGCGCCCTCTTTTGTCCTATTGTACTCGAAAGATAAAGCGATAAGACTAATCGGTTCACATAATATGTCGTTAGCTGTACCACGCGTAAGGAAATGTAGCAACTAATTTAGTCCCTAAGTAGTAGAACGAAATATACCAAGAATACTTGGTGCTTCTAACAATAAGGCGCTTCTATTAATAGCAATATGAACGTGGAATGTCTTGTAATATTCGCGACGAAGTGATTCCTAGTAACAGATATAATAGAGCTATATGAGACTGCTTTTTAATATTGCACATTTTCCGGGATTTCAATGGTGTTTGATATTAAAAAAAGCCTCGTTGTGTTGGATATGCGGCAGATATTATTCAATTGGTGGAATACCTCGTTTCTGTAGAATATTTTACCTAATACAATAAAAATTAAGATCAAAATTATTAAGCCTGCACTAGCACCCTTCTCCTTACTAACTGCCGCATTTGATATTTTTGTTGTAACTTTATAAGACATGTCGATCTCCTCTTGTTCGAACGGTAGTGTCTTAAGCACCACCAACTTTTATATGTAATATAAATGTTTGTTTGTGGCTGTTTGTTCTCAAGACGCAGGCTTTACGAAGTAGTTGTACATCTATTCTGTTTATTTACATACTCAAATTTATTATATTGTCTAATCGTTGTTTGTGTATTTTTTTAAAATTTTTATTCAGTGCCTAATTGTTTACAATTATGTGACTTATGAAATATATATTTTGATTATGGTGTTCCAATTTACGACGGGCCATGGTAGAATAGCAGTGAGGCCTATGTAATTAGCATGGTACTCAGATACTGAGTCGTGGCCCCTTTTGACAGCCTTTATCATTTTTACAGTTTGTAATTTACGTATTTTGGGTATTTTTTTTTGTTTTCTCATCTTACCGTGCTTTCTTTGATTGATAGATAGATGAATATAACTCATTGAAACAAAGAGCTTAAGTGCTTTTTTTATTAGTCTGTTATTGCATCCCACTGTTTGGCAAAAGCCACTCTTCTCGATTTCCACACTTTCCGGTTTGACGCATGTCAGGTTAGTCCCTTGTTAGTCATCTCGTTATCTCCTTGATCTGCCTCGTCATTGGCCGTTCTCGTGCATCCACCAAGTGCCTTTGTCAGCTCATCTCTGTGGGCATATGCGACAGATATGTAAAATAAGCAGAATTGCGCGCTGGTTTTGATTCAAATCGTAATCGAGTTTCTGAGAAGTTGAACCTGATTCCTACTATATCTTTCTAATTTGTGAGTTAAATTAACTATTGTTTCGATAAGAAATGTTAAAAGTTTCCGATCGGCCAGTTGTGAATCGCAATTATGCGTCTCGACTCGGAAAATACGCAGTTTCCGATCGGGAGAGGCAACCAAATCAAGGTGCTGAATTTTTTGCCTATTGTACTTACACTACGGGACGTTAGAGATAGTTTGGGACGATACGTGCACAACTTCACTGCCTATTGTATATATCAATAACAAATGTTTTGATACGTCTGATTGTTAGGCCTTTTTCAAAATTTATACATTGTACTATAATACATAACATAAGAATTTTAAGGTACATTTCCAAAACCACTGTCGTATAGGAAATGACACTGTAACTGACAATTATAAATATACGACAGTGGCTTTGGAAATGTAACTTAATATCCATTTTATATATCTTACAGGTAAATAAAGTACCAGGTCGTAAATATTACACATCGAGTTTCGGAAATAAACTATCGGTAAGCTTCTGATTTGTAGGGCACCGTTACCGACCCTAGAATTACACATTAGCGACAACACGCAAGATATGAATGACAGAGACGACGCTCTACGAATCCGTAATCAGTCGATCGTTGGTCGAGTACCTTAAAATCCTTTTTATTATTATATTTTTATTAATTTTATTTTACTTGAAAGTCGACCATTTCTTAATAATACAAAATAATGTACGTAAATGTAAACACATTTTTCGTATATTGTGTGAGTCGTCATATAAAATCCGAACGTTACGGTAGTTTGAGTTGAAAACGACGTAAAGTCCAATTACATTTAAAATAATAACAACAAAATGTAAACCATCTACATCAAATGACTTTAATGTAGTTGATTTCAATTTTCTTGCACTTTCTTGCTGTCTACATACAGTTGTTATTCGCCGAAAAACTGTCTTTTTACATAAGCGGAACTGAGTATATGAAACTACTAGGAATACACCAAATAAACAACAATAGTTAAAAAAATATATTAAACCAAACCCTATAAATTTTTGTTTTACTTTCGTACATTTTGTTTTGGCCTTTACGCCCTTTCTACTTGAAGGTATCGATGTCGTCGGTTACAACACAGATAATGACACTGATATCATTTACAATTACGAGGAAATCTAATTATTAACATCACAATGCATTAATTTACATTATGAATCGGAAAAACCTTTTTTTTCCATTTAAATTATTGGTTACATCACAGACCACATAAAGGTTACATCCATTCGTGCTAAAGAGAACGATATTAGGACTCTTTATATCCTTAATTTCATGTTCGTTTATGTGTATTTCATATATACTTTTTATGAAGCAAAAACGGTGAAGCGTTTTGATGTCGCAAGTTCGCAGGCCGAAGTCAAAAGGTGAATCCGTATCTATGCGCAATTGGAAGGAATCCACACAAAGTGATCGCTTTTTTTGCTTTCAACCGCCACTCGTTCAAATGTCGAGCGTGGAAATTTCAAAGGCTATATGAAAGTTGCAGGTACCGGAGAAAAACTAGGTGCCTACCTGCTTTACGTTATGTTATTTTTTCGTATTCCATAATGTTTCTCAAAATTGTACACGACAGCGGTTTTTGAAATATAACTTAAAATTAATTTTATATATCGTACATCATGTAAATAGAATATCAGGTAGAATACACGTAAATAATATACACAGATCCGTTGGTTCGTTCCGTGGCTTAGTTGGTATAGCGTCTGGCACGGTATGCAAGAAGACGTCGGTTCGAATCCGACCGGATCGAAGGAATTGTTTCTGAGTGTTCGATCTTTGTATTAATAAATATACACAGAGTTTCGGAAATAAACTATCGGTCATAATCTCTACTTTCGGATTTGTGGAGTACCATTACCGTCAATCGAATTGACACATTAGCGACAAAATGTTAGGTATGAGTGACAGAGACGACGCTGTACAAATGCGAAATAAATCGATCTTTTCTTTCTCAGCGTTTTTTTTTATGAAAGTAAGTGATGGGACGAACAAGTCATGCGCCTGATGGTAAACCTGTCCATAACAGTTGCAGTGTCACTCAGAGCTTTAAATCGCAAAGATCTGAGGTGCACTGTCTCTGCGCCTATCACCTTGAGATTTAAGTTGACAAGTCCTATGTGCCTGTAATTTCCCCAGCACCCTTACCCTTCAAAACCGGAACGCAGTAATGCTCACATTACTGCTTGGCTGCAGAAATAGGTATGGAGGCACTACTTCCCTAGACGAACTCTTTCACAAGAAGCACTGCTGCTGCTTGATGTGTAATATGGATAGGTTAAAAAACCGTGCCGTTTTTGCCACTAGCTTGAGCAAAACCAATTATTAAGGTACATCGTAAAATATAATGCCAATTCTGAACTAAACTAAGCATGTCAATAACTTTTTTTCCGTTAGTATATGTTTGGCTACGAGGAAATCATAATAGTTCATTCAAAATGCTAACCGAAAAAAATCTTGTTACTATTCTTGAAACCACTAATATAGTTTGCAATGGCAGTTTAGTCTCATCAATGTGTCAATGGATTAGTACTGATGGCATTCATTCAATTATTAATTATCGATGTTGCTAACCATGCAAATTACTATGCATATCTTATTTTTTATCTCATTTTGCTCGCCATTGAAGAGCAGAATACCAAAAAATTGCAATGGCAGTTGAATGGTAATGGCGCATTCCCATTATGTCGTAACAACAGATAGTCGTGCAGTTTAAAGTGTCGTGTCTTGTATATTTAAATGAAGTTGTTCATATATAGTACAACACGATTAACTGTCGTTCAGGACTTTGTTTTTACGTTGCGACTACAACTGTCGAGACAATGGGAAGAGTGTCACTGTCGTCAGACGATGTATAAAACGTCACGATAAAAATGTGACGACAGATAGTCGCAGCTACTATTATCGTCACGTTTTATTTATCATTGTCTGCACGCGCACCGATAAATTGTCGTCACGATCTAGTTGGAACAGCTAGACACGTCAGTCGTTCAAGGATAAAATAAACGTCCACGATACCGTCACGATACTCGTGATATGGGAACAGGCTAGACGCGATTGTCGTCTAACGATAAATAAAACGTTACGACATAATGGGAACGCGCCCAAACTCGATGGCTAGCCACTGACAAGCCACTACGCTTAAGTTTTAGCAGAATAAATACCAAACTTACAAAATCCTGGCAATTCAAACTTTTTCGACGCCCTACCCGAAATGATGTAACATCAGCAGATTTGGGGCCCTGGTGTGATGAGCCTTTTTGAAACCCGTAATGTTGTTGAAAAATAATCTGTGCCAACACTTTCAATTTCCAATTCTTGTAGTAATATAAATGTGTTCCCATATTGGCCATGGCCAACAATTGCTGCCGATAACTGAACTGGATCGTTATCGCTTAATGTTATGCTTCCATACGTTAACTTGGACAAGGAAAGGCTCTCGAGTCCCTAACCCCTGCGGTGCTCCTGCGGCGCTGTTGAGTGCTGCCCGTTTCGGCACGTTCATCTGTACATAGGTGATGCAGTTATTTTTGATACCGAAATCGTGCCCATATGCATTGACTCGAGAATATAGCTGTGTTATTCTCGACGCTTAAGTGAATATGCTTATGAAGGCGTTGTAAGTGTGAGTCAACTGAATACTAGTACGCATGATGAATTTTCGTTTAGCGGTATATACAGGGAACCAAATTGTGGGTCAAAGAAAAGTGGAGATTGTATTATCACACTATCACTTTTTTTTTGTATTTAGTATATAATAGTAATTTAGTATTGTGTATATACTAAATTCAAGTATGTGATATTTTTACTCTCAAGTATTATTTCCAATCAAAGTACGGACGGCAGCACATCTAGCTACACTTTGACCGATCCATGTACCGTTGCACTGGAGGTGATATGACTGTACATAAGCACGTTCTTATACTCCGAATAGCACTTGAGAACGTTAGAGGCCTTATGCAGCGTGCGAATAGTGCGTTGTATCGCTGTGTTTTTTATACTGGGAGTGTACGGGGAAATCCGAAAGTACAGGAGATACATGGAAACTGTATGAGGAACCATTAAGTTTTTTGTACAAAAAGAAAAAAATACTATTTTTTATTTATTTACCCATATTACAATAACTTATTATATAGGTACTTGGCACTCTTAAACCTAAAGGGTTTGATTGAGTGTTGCTTTATTCGTAATATTTATACAAAGACCTAAGTAAACGTACGCATATACAAAGCGCGTTACAAATAATAACGAAAGAAAAACAATATCGTGATATTGGACAATCTTCATAATCATTAAAATTTAAAAGGAAGTAAAAACTAAAAACTACGGTAGTTTTATAAAATATTGCGTTCTTTGCAAGCCATCACAGTCGTGCCTGCGTGTGTGCGTGCGTGCATGCGTGCGTGCGAGCGAGTGAGCGTGCGTGCGAGCGAGTGAGCGTGCGTGCGTGCATGCGAGCGTGTGTGCGTGCATGCGAGCGTGCGTGCGTGCGTGCGTGTGTGCGTGCGTGCGGGCGTGCGCGCGTGTGTGTTTGTTTGTTCCTAGTTTGCCTCGTTGTCTGTTATCTAAAATGGCGGTAATGTGTCTGTGTAGTTAGTATTTTCTGAGTTCCTTCTTCATATTTCTTACGTTAAGTTTTTGTCGCAGCTCATCTGGAAGTTGATTCAATAGTCTCGGTATCAAATATTCAGTAGTTATCTGGGCTTGATCGGTTTTTGAAGATCCTTCCTGTGTATTTGTTCAGCTATGAGTGACAATTATTATTGTACTTTGTGGTGTATAGGTATAATTTTATATTTCTTAAAAAGTGAGATAGGGTTTTCTTTGTATTTATGTTTCTTTCTTTGAATGGTGTAACAGTTTTGAGTAATCTCAGTTGTAGTGCATACCTATACACGCTCTAGATAAGTTTTAAAGGTACGTCCATAGCTAGTTATGCCATACGAGACCATTGATTCTGCAAGGGTTTTGTACATTGTAATTGTGTATTGTCAACATTATATTCTGAGGAATTTTGTTTTTTATTAAAGATAATTTTATAAGTATTGTCCGGAATTTATTACATACAGTTTCAATGTGAGCTGCCCAGTTGAGACGATCATCTACAACAAGTCCTAGGTAAGTCGCTTTATTTACCTGTTTTATTGGGACACAATTGCAACCAAGAGGCGTGTTATTGTGAAGGCAGTCATGGCTGTGGGCGATCAATGTGCTTGTCACTGGTAGTGTTGTGTGAAGAGTGAATGTGCATAAGATGAGTTTTCTGTGCGTTTAGAACAAGACTGGCATCATGTGACCATTTGTTTAGGGAATCAAAGTCTTCCTGCAGTTATTTGTAAGCTACATCAAGGTTACGATCTGCTGCAACTATACAAGTGTCATCTGCAAACTGGTATAACTTACAGTTTTTGATAACGTTCATCACATTGTTGACATACGTAAGATAGTGTAGAGGACCTAGAACGGATCCTTGAGCATTTCCTTCTTATACCTTGACTAGTTCGCTGTATCTATTTCCCACTTTTACCATGTAATGCCGATTTTCCAGATAGTTTTTGTACCACACCAAGAACGGGCCTCTAATTCCAGCGCATTCAAGTTTTTTAGCCATTGCAGTGTGTCTCAGCGTATCGAATGCCTTGCTATAATCAATAAATACAAGCACCACATGTCTTTTTGCGTTTAGATGAGAATTTAAGTCATCTAAAAATTCCGAAAGCAAAATATTTGTCCCTCTCTTTGGTCTAAATCCATACTGTCTGTCGCAAAGTATCTAATTTTTTTTCGTAAAAAGTGTGTACAAGCCCAGCTATGTACTTTTCACGTATTTTGTTTAAAATCGGTGATAGAGTGATGGTTCTATAGTTTTCATATAACTTGTGACTACCTTTTTTATATATTGGACGTATGACTCTTGTTTTCATTTCATCTGGGTAAATGCAAGTTTCTACACTGCTGAGATTAGTTATTGCGATTACTATTTTGTTGGATATGGATTTAATATCTTTAGATCTTATTAGATCATGACCTGGTCCTTAATGCGTATTACATATTCCTGAGTATTTTTATTATGTTGTCGGAACTTGCTTTTTTACTTTTTTTTTACAGTAGCGGCACTGTACAATTTGGTATAATTTTCTTGACGTTATTGTTGAAGTCATGGGCCAAGTTGTTAGCGATATTTTTTCTCCCTTATTAGCAGTATCGAATCCTTTTTTTATTACATCATCTACAGATTCGTTACTCTTCCAGAAATTTTATTTAATATTTGCCACAGTTTCTTAGTGTCAGTATTACTCTCTATGATTTGTTTTTTTAAGGTGCTTATTTCTACTGTATTCTATAATTTTATTGGTTTTATTACGCACCCCCGTGTATTCCCTTCTCAATGTTTTGTCAGTCGGGTTTTTTATCCACTTTTTTAATAACTGATCCTTTTTCTCGCATAGTGATTTTATATTATTATTTATCCATTTTTCACGGCTTTGTTTGGCGTTAGGGTTAACATGTATTATACATTTAGATTTGTCGTAGGCATAATGGAATCGTTCTGTAATATAATTATAAATTTCATTTGAGTACATACTCGTACTATTAGTACAAGACCAGTCTATATTCTCCAGTAACTTATTTAATACTTTTATATCATATTTTACAATGGGAATTTGAACATCCTGTGTATATTGCTTACCAACACAAGTTAGCACTGTCATACCATGGTCCGCCAGAACTGTATCGAGTACGGCGGAGCATAGGTTGAAGTGAGGCTTGAATTTTCAAATACATGATGAATACACGTTTTTGTTACTACATCTCTACGTTTTTCTATTCTGGTATATTCAGAAATTCCACAGGACAATCTATGCTCCGAGACCGTGTCAATATACAGTGTTTTGATGTAATTTTCAGATTTTAGATCTATGTTAAGATCTCCCATAAGTTTTATGTTATTTTTTGAAGTCGATAATATGTTGGATAGTTCAGATATAAATAGTGATTTGTTTGCGTTTGGTGGCCTGTAGATGGCGCAAAGTGTAATTTCGTCTGAGTATTGTGTTTTAAGCGAACCTATAATACATTCAGAACATTTAAATTTTGTTGGCGTAATAGAGAATTCGTGATTTTGTCGAACGTACAATTATTCTGCCACCCTTTGTGTTAAATGTTACGTTTTTATACATTATGCAGCTATCTATTTCACATAGGGAGCTAATGCTATCATTCAGATTGACCTCCGTCAACACAACAACATCTATTTCGCTCGAACAGTTATATATGTATGCATTCTAACAATTTTGAGTAATTTTTTATCATTGAGCGGATATTTGTGTGAACGAAAGTCAACCTACTTGGTGATTTGGTAGTATCATTAAAAAACTAAGTAAGGTTAAGGCAGTTATGTAATTCAGTGATGTCGTTACTTGTTATGTTAGCCATTTTTAATCATAAAAAAATACATTTTACAAGCCTTATGTCGAATTTAAAAATCAGACGAATTACGAGCGTTTCTCCACCAATATGTTCTTGATGTCATCTTCACATCTTATTACAAAGATTTTGCTTTTTTCCGTCCTCTTAACAAATACTTTCCCTTGTTCGCACCATATAAATCTATAATTATCTTTTAGTTCATTTTGTTTTCCATAGTAGGGTCTTAAAATGGGGTGTAAGAGCACGACGTACAATAATTTTGCGATTAGGTTCTAAATTGTTTTCGGAAAGACCTATAGAGAGGCTAGTCACTAAGTAAGTAAGAAACAACTGCGTCCTGATTTGTTTCTTCGTCTGTTAACATAACAATTAACCGGCCCTCATCTTTGTCATTTTTTGGGAGTAAGAATGTCGCAGCCTTCTTCAGCATGAGTCATGATCTTTTTCCTCCGACTCGTATTTGCGCACTCTTCTCGGTATTGTGATGATGATTAGCATGAACTATTTTTTCGCATTGCATACACTTCAATCCTGGTGTTCTTTTGGATATATTTTTAGAACACATATCACATTTTGGTAACATTTAGAGAAGTCGGTATTTGCAAAATTTATTTCTCACTAGCAGTGTGCGACTGTATCGTAAGGCAGATGAGCGAGAAATGATTTTTAATGCTAATAGACTTAGTTTCATGTAAGGATCATTTTCATTGTTTTCCGTTTCCCTACAATTTACTACAAAACACGGTCCATAATTCATACCGCAAGTGCAGCACAAGATTTATCTTGAAGGTTTCTTTTAAAGTTCCGGCAAGCCTTCCTCGGGTAGTTTCGGTGTACAAACAATAACAGTGCGGTGCCTGAGGCTCTCCCATGTTTGTGTTTTCCATTTAGAAACCATTGCGGCTTCGTGTCTGTACTTAAAAGCCTCTGATTTCCGGGTTGGGTTGGATTAGTACGTTCAGCTATAAGAGAGTATGTTAATATTGATAATCTTACCAGCTTACATTATTACGGATTCTTGAATTGGAATTAAATGGTTATCGTTAAGTTTAGTTAACATTCTACATTCTAGGAACTTATCAATTTCGAAAAGCAAAAGAAATTTCGATTGAATATACTACCCTACTTGGCATAACTAACGCATTTGCATTTCGATAACTTTCGAGTCAAATTTCAGTTACACTGATTTTGTTTAAATAAAACTGAAACTAAATAAGATATTAAAAACCGCTTACAGGGAGTTGTAGATCTCGTTTCAATGATGCCAGACATGTTATTAACTAAATTTTGTTAAAATTTTCGGCTATGTTCCTTACGATAAGGAGGGCAGTATATAGGTGTTTTGTAGAAAGGGCGACTTTTTTAAAATTGAATTAAAAACAGGATGTAAATATTTTAAAATTGTCGTGAAAACCAAAACATGCTCCCCTGAAACTTTTTACGAAATGGCGCTTTCGTCCTTTATAAAACACCGACGATATATAACATATCTTTAAAAAAAATAACTGACACAGAGTTGCAGAAACGTGAATTAAATGCAATGTGTTTTAATTTTTACACCATGTTTATCAAAAGGAAACTAGAAACGCTATGTTACTTAACCGAGCATTGAAGCTTATCAGCTTCAATGCTTTTATAGAAGTGTAAGAGTTTTTAATTAGCGTAAACAAATTAACAAGTTTGCGGAGAGGAAAGACAGTATTCAAATTTAATGCTCGTTCGATTTAAGCAACTTTGATTTTTCATCATCAACCCTCCTGCTGAACGCGGGTCTCCTCTCAGGCAAGGGTTTAAGCCACAATCTGCCACACTTGCTCAATATGGACTTCACACGTTTTTCAAAAGTTGTGGAGTTTCTTCGACGTGCAGCTTTTCATATGTGGCTTTCCTTCCCTGAAAAGCTCGTGGTAAATCAAATTAAATTTCGCACGTAAATTCCGAAAAACTCATAGGTGCGAGGCCGGATTCGAACCCGCGGCCCTCTACTTGAGAGGCGTTAAGTCAAACCATTAGGCTACCACGGCTATTAATATTGATTTAAATTATATTACTTCAAGGATTTCATGAATATAATAGATATGTCCTCGTCGACACAAACACTTGTGATTGGCAACTAATAAGCATCAATACAACTATAAATTGACAAGATTTATTATCAGCTGATTGAAGACCCTATTAAAAAAATAACTATTAATACAAAGATCGAACACTCAGAAAAAATTCCTTCGATCCGGTCGGATTCGAACCGACGTCTTCTTGCATACCGTGCCAGACGCTATACCAACTAAGCCACGGAGCGAACCAACGGACCTCACGAATTTTTCTATGTGCTTGCGTCGTGTCTTTGTACTTGGTCTTTCAACGACTTTTTAGTCGTAGCGCCATCTATAAGAAATCTATTGCAGATTTATCACCCAGTTACTACCTTTACAGCTACCAGTCCTGGCGAGAGATGTCGCTATTCACTGTATTAATTAAATTTTTATTGAATTGATATTCAATTATTTTCGTTAAAAGACCAAGTACAAAGACACGACGCAAGCACATAGAAAAATTCGTGAGGTCCGTTGGTTCGTTCCGTGGCTTAGTTGGTATAGCGTCTGGCACGGTATGCAAGAAGACGTCGGTTCGAATCCGACCGGATCGAAGGAATTTTTTCTGAGTGTTCGATCTTTGTATTAATAATTATAACACACTAGTGGAGTAATTTCACAAAAAATAATTGAATATCAATTCAATAAAAATTTAATTAAAAAAATAACTTTTTTATATGTTTTTGTTTTTTGTTTTGTTTTTTGTGATTGGTTTAACATGATACGCATTCGTCCTAGTCTTTTCAGGAAATACAATACAACCTATAATATAATACATACAAACATCTTAACGTCTTATTCTCATTATATTTGGCGCAAACAACGTGACAAGTATCGAAACGACTTTGTTTCATTGTGAATAAAATGCATACTTGATTGAAGTAATCCTGATCGCTATTTGCCGAATCGACGATACGAAACGCATCTGTGGAGCAGACAGCCGGTCTAGCCGGCGACAAAGCTGGCAGACGCCGCGCGACTCTGAATACCTAATTACGAGTCAGAGTAAATAACTTTTCTATTTGCCTCAGGCACGGTGGGTTCGGTACAACATTAATCATGATTGAGCTAAGTGGCTTAATACGGGAGGGATAATGGTAGCTATGATCGCCAGCGGGGGGTGGCGCCGCCGCGGCGCTCCACTGGACGTCCTGTGACGCACGCCTTTTCATTCACCTACCAATACCGTAATATTACTCGATAGATTTTTTTTAGTACATGATGATATCTTGTGCCGATGTATCTTGTGTATTTATTTATATGAGCAGCTTTTATATTACCTTATTTATGTAACAATACGTACACGTTTTTCATCTACAAACATCTCCCTTGACAGAGTGAATACATTGATTGATTTCTGTAAGATAAATTAAGATACAAAGACATTGTATGTTTATTAATACTCCTTACCTATTTAACAAATAGTAAACAAAATACTTTACATATTTCGCATAATAATAAAAATGATAAAATTTACAAAATTTTATAAAGTGACCCTGTAACGGAGGTGTATATTTCTAAATAAAACATATCTGAAGTCTAGTACAGTGTTGTATATTTGGGACTTAAATGTATTTGAAAATACAACGTATTGTATACATTCTTATATATTAGTAATAAATAATATTATCACAAAATGTTGCTTTCATTGTAGCTGGCATTGGCCGAAAAGAAGAATGAGCATGTTGCGTAATGGTGTTTTAATATTAGATACGTTATCAAAATCTTAGAAAAACTAATTTATTATTATTCTTCTAATATTTTTATATAAAAAAATCCTAGTTAATTCACACGAATGAACTAGGATTTTTCGTAGTTGCACTCGTAACTCATTGGTGTGTAGACGAACTCTCATTGATTATAGGTTACTTAATTTAGATACCACTGTTCGCTCTGACGGTAAGATACACGCCTGTCCAGTACAGTTTGCCACTCAGAGCTTTAAATCGCAAAGATCTGAAGGGAATTGCCACTGCGCCCGTCACCCTGAGATATTCATAAGTTGACAAGTCCCATGTGCTTGTAATTTCACCAGCACCCTTACCCTTCAAAAACCGGAACGCAGTAATGCTAACGTTACTGCTTGGCGGCAGAAATAGGTAAGGTGGCAATACTTCCCAACTCTTTCACAAGGAGCTCTACTGCTACTAAATGCTGCTCCGATCATAGTACAGGGTATTCCCAAGTTTTATACCAGTTAATTCATGTGTTTGTTTAGCATGTTATTATTATAATAACACATTATTTTCTTCTTTATATCCATTTAATTATATGCGGTATCTTACTTTAGGCTAGTGCCGCTGATATAAATCTTTGTCCTGCAAAAATGTGCCGTTAGGGTAATTAACAATTGGCACCCCAAGGTGTCTTTATGAGAATTTTACAAAAATTAAAATTCGTACAATGACGTCACGTCAAAAATAATAGTCATTTATTCATGGAAAATAGTGATGTACATAACATTAATACGAGGAATAAAAATAAACGAGCTGTTTTTGACAGTCGTTTTCACAAAGCCACGAATTTATTTAAGAGGCGACATATACGTTCAAAATTGCTATTTACGAAGTTCAAAACTACTGCAGAACAAAAACTTTATATGTATTAAATGTTTATTATACCTGCAGCTTCTGCGTATTCAAATGACAAGAATCAAGTGACACGTTGGCTCTCTCGGGTTGTCTCGATGTATAGGTACTTGAAATAAATATTCTAAATGATAAATGTGTACATACGTTTATTTACAAAGAGCAACCCCTAGAGTTTCGTACTTATTGTTCTTCATTTACGAGTCTTAAAACTCTGAATGATTATAATCCATGATGATGAACCGTTTGACGTCAGGTTGTTATTATCTATCATAATTTACCTTCTATTTTTTTTACCTTTTTTACTTTTATCTATTCAACAAGCGGTGAAAGAACTATCCTAACCTAACTTTTTTGCGACTGGAACTGCCTATTTTTCTTTATTCATTCAAAATTCATAGTATATATATATTGGATTTTTTATATATGTATTTATTTATTTATATTCTGTCTTTACGTTTATTTTTAACCGACGTCTAAAAAAGGACCAGGTTCTCAATTCGACTGTATGTGTTTTTTTTATGTATGTTACGCGATAATTTTTTTTGTGAACCGATTTTGGTGATTATTTTTTTGTTGGAAAGAGTGGTGGTATCATTAGTGGTATTTCCCATTTAAATTTGCAGAAAGTATTCCACCTGTAAGGGTGGCAAAGTAGGGGAAGAATGACTTTTGACTTTTTGGTCGGTTTTTTATTAGTACTCTGTACTGAGATTATCGATTACGAATTTTTAATACAACGCCGTCTATTTCCTGTCTGGTTGGCAGTTACTTCCATCCACTTACCTATTTTTGCGGCCAAGCTGTGATGGGAGCATTACTGCGTTCCGGTTTTGAAAGGTAAGGGTACTGATGAAATTACAGGCACATGGGACTTGATGATGGACGCAGTGGTAATGCCCTTCAAATCTTTGCGATTTAAAGCTCTGAATGGCCCAGCAACTGCTCTATCCTATCAGTCCATGCCTATCCATACAGGTGTGTCGCTTACTTCCAGGCGCACGACTGGTTCGTCCCGCCACTTAGTATCATAAAAAATAAAATTACAAATTCAAAAATATTCAAAGGTTGTCTGACAGAAACCGCTTAAAGCAATAACTACCGTCGAATAAGACCGCCCTTTGTGCCACTATTTGTTATTTATTTGTTTTGTATTTGTTTCCATTTTTATATAAAATAATTAATTTTTGTTTTGTATTGTATAATTTGAAATAAATGTAAATATAAATTTATAAACGATAAATATTAATTTATAAAGAGCTGTTCCTATTTTTTCCTCTGGATATTTTTTTCTCATTTTTCTCAGGGGAATTTACCCTAAAAATGACTAGGTACTAGTATTTATGTACATATGTGAAGGCTTTATGTGTAATTTGCTTGCTTATGAAATAAAGAAATTTCAATTTGATTTGATTTGATTGATCCGTTTTATGTTATTATATTATCAATTAATTTCAAGCAGCGTGAAATAATCGAATTCGGTTACACGTGCTGAAGATCAAATCTAAATTCCGTAAATAAATAATCCTTTTAAGAAAGCCAGTTGTTGATCTTCTAAAATAATATAAATTATCTTTCTTTACAAATTCCAAAACGGTTGTTTTTATTTGTTAAAATAAAATAATCTGTTACTTTATTCTTTCATTAATTATCTTAACGGGAAACATCTAATGATCGTGTGTTAGTTGTTAATTTTGATTGTTATTTAATTAGGTTTTGTACAGTCCTAACGTTGAGTAAATATTTTAGACACTCGAAAACGTTTAAATATTCTATGCCAGCCAATACTCTCGATTTTCATTGTTACAATTAAGTTTTGTTCTTCGAATTTTATCGATTCTTACATAATTATTTGTGTCTAATTCACATATCTATTAAATATCTATCTATTAGAGTTTTTGTATTATCCAAAAGTTATCAAACGAAGTGAAGCCTTGAATGTGCGCCTTAAAACGATTTGTCTCTGTTAATTCGCTCTGTGTTAATATATGTTCACTAATTAACTATGAATAGAATAGTATTAACTAATAGAAACTAAATTTAACCCTTGTGGCGCTAGCGTACGGTGGATCGGGACATGTCCGCCACTGCTGCTGCACGCTACGAGCTGAATTCACGTCACGAGCACGGCCGTTTTGTTTGTGCTTCCACTCGCTTTAATACGTAATTTGTTGTGAATGCCACGAAATTGGCACACTGTCAGCGGTGCCATTTAAAACGTAGGTACTGAATTGTCTACGCAACAATCCTTAGTTCTGTTTTCATATAAATTTACGGTATAATCTGTTACATATATTTTTATTCATTCACGACATTTGTCTATCATGGCTATTGAATACTGTAAGCCGTTTATAACCGATGGATGGACAGATGGACGCATAGCTTATTGTTTATAATAAAATAGAGAAGTAAACCAAGTTAGTAAGTTCTAAAAAAGAATATAGCTAAAAGCTCTAGAGAACATAACGTCCCTACATCACACCCATCCACTAAAGGGGATGACATATTTTTTGATGGACTGCTCGTAACATCGTCGTATAGGTCAGTATACTTGATAATAATATCGCAGGCGGGCCCTTTTGTGTCCCGGCTCGGAAGTAGCAATTTTTCCGTGACATCCGGCGCCCCGCTACGCTGTCCTCAGCACTCCCGTCCTTCGACCGCCGCCGTCGGGCACCCTCCAACCGTTCGCTGCATAAATATGCGACTTTATTATTCAGAGAAGACACTGTTAAATGATCGGCAATTCTTTTAATTTAACGTTGCTTTATGGACTTGCATAGTACGTGGTGTGAAAGTGTTGATTTGGAAATGTCTTTTAATAATTAAAATTGGGGTTGCTTAAGTTAAATTTAAGAGTTGTGAAGTTTAATTTGTTCTAAAACTTCGTGATTATTATTTTTCCTAAGGAAATACAACACAAAAACAAGTAAAAATGTTACGAGTATTTTTTTGTTATTTGGCGAAAGCTTCACTGTTTTTTCTCTAATTAGTCTTTGTTTGTTTCTTTTCTTTAAAAAAATTAAAGCAAGAAAATGCAAGAGTATTTAGCTTCCATTTATAAACATTTTCTGATAAATCAACAGCTCTTGGTATCGACTACGTGGGAGTTGCAAATTCTCTTACCCGTTTCTGCAATTACGGGGCCTCAAAGGGATTTTATTTATTTTGTTTTATTTATATTTTAATTAACGAAAAGGAAAACTGAAAAATGACAATCCAAGTACGAGTAATATAAACAATCCTTATTTACCAGTAAATAGAAATAATAATAAACAGTGAAATTTTTGTAAAGCGTTCATAAATAAGAAGAAGTTGAAGGCAATATTGAATACGTACGATAGTAGTTTTAATCAGTACCTTGATCTCCACGTACAAATTGTTGTAATTACGCAGTTTAATTTGGAAGTACTTATAATATTCCAAGGAACTCAATTGGTCAATTTATTATTGCCTCCCCACCGGATTCGGCGGACTAACCGACGAACTAAAGCACCCCCTCGCCGTCGTCGTTCTGAATTCCCCAAGAGTACCTTCGATTAATTCCGTTTGTTCGACAGCTCGTTTTAATAATTTACCCCAATTCTGTACGACTTTTACCCTTACATACTATTTTTCGACAAATACATTGTAACTCTTACTTGCTCGCTTTAAAGACTGTAATGCAATAAAACTGCTTAATAGACTTTGGGAATTTTTGGGGCAGGGCGTTCGATGTAAATACTGTAAATAAACAAAAGTAACGAGTGTTAAATAATTTTCAATTCACAAATTATTGTCAGTTTTTACCAGATGTTACAGATTAAAACTAGTTGGCGACTATGCGAGGTACAAAATTGTATTGAAAGATCTTAAGCCTTGTTCTGTTAGTTACAAATAGCGTTTATCAATTATATAAAAAAAAATTCAAATGTATTTTTTTCTAATAAAACTCTCTGCATGATCTCTTTAAGTATATAAATATTAATTATATATAGCTTAGATGTTAACTACTGTGAGCTATATTTACTACTAAATGGACACTAAGCCACTATAACAATACCAGAATGGATTGCTAACTATGTGGCAATAGGGTCGTTAGTGTTGAATACGGAAATGTAATGGAGAAGCATGTTTTCACGTGGGCTAAAGGCGGCTTTCGAGGAACCCACGGCCTGAGCCGGATCAAGGGTAGTCATGGCGATGGGCCGCGACCTCTCGCCTCTGTTATTAAGCTCCTCTCAAACAATATGCCGCAAATTGAGTTAACTCACTAATAACGGTATCGCGAGTGCAGAGAGCTCGCCGCCCATTGAGGACGAACGCAATCTCTCCTCGGCCTCCCCAGGCTCTATTACCTTTTATTGGATTTACCGAGATTAATAGCTGCGACATGTGTACATAACCGATGCATTTTTTTTCTCAAACACTGATTGCGGTTTTGTCCTCGAAGACCTATCGTGACTTGTTTGTGAGCACGCTAAAAGGGGTTTCGAAATCTAAAGAAGTTGTGGAGAGAAGCCAAAATAATGTAAAGTTTCACAAGTTGGTCCTTGTGGGCGAGAGGCGCACCCGTGTGGCTTCGGCGCGTTACAGGCTCAATACGCGCGGAGCGAGCTATGATTTCAATTATTGTTTGACGTCATTATTTCTCTTGTGTTTGTTCGGGCCGCGTTTCTCCATTTTTTACTTCACCCTTCTTTCCCTCGTATTTGCGCGTGCAAACACGGAGGCGGAGGTGCGCCGCGCTGTTGAGGCTCGGAAACTGATATGTTTGGCGCGGAGATGTTTGCACAAGACGCGCCGATCGCCGAATCGAATTGAGTGCAGCTACTTTGAGAACCTCTCCGCTTCACTCAAAATAGCATGTTCGATACTTTCTACACAGAATTTTAGAATAATTGACACTCCTTTCGGTGTTTATTTTAAACACTAACATATGCAACTGTACACTTATTCACAAGTATTACATTGCATTGTAGTCTAGCGTAATCGACACTGTTAGCCTTTGTTAAAGAATGTCATACAATCTTCACACGGCTCTTAAGAACTAAAAGCATTCTTTCTAGAATGCTTTTCAGAAGATAAAATCACTCATTGATTTCATTGTTAATTATAAAACCGCCAATTAGCTCTTTCATTCTATTATGCTCTAATGCTGATAATTCAAGGTGAAGGTGTGACAGACATCGTCCTTGTGTGTGATGATGGCGGCTGGTTGGCGACTGGCGTCGGCGCTCGTCGGCGCTGAGTGTCCATTAAGTTCTCAATGTCGCTCACAATGGCACAATGGGCGCGTCGGACGCGAGCAACACGACACCACACAACGCCGCTAATAAACTAGTTAGATAACTAGCATTACATACTTGCCTAGGCGTATTCATATATATGCTGGTTTGTGTAAGAGTACGTACAATGCATGTAGACTTTCTAGAATTTTCTAATATTCTAGGAAGTCATTAAACAATTTTTTAGTAGCAATTGAGCTCCTTGGGAAAGAATTCGTTCAGGGAAGTACTGCCACCTTACTTATTTCTGCCGCCAAGCAGTAATGTCAAGTGTGAGCACTACTACGTTTCGGTTTGACATTGTTAGGGTGTTGGCGGAATTACAATCACATGGCACTCTTCCACGTGTCTCAGGGTGATGGGCGTAATAGCAGTGCTCTCAAGATCATTGCGATTTAAAGCTCGAAGCGGCACTTCAACAGTTGTGTGCAGGCGTCTCGTTTACCACCAGACTCGCCATTTAAAAATTATAGTACGTCATTTATGCCTACATATCTTGTTCAAATGACGCTTGAACTTTTTTAGTAAGAAAATAAATACCTCATTCGCAGGTCCCAAATGATAGAACACTTATCTAAACAAACTTGCGCTAGTCGGATTTTCCTTACGAAATATGAGTCTGATAGACTAAGTACGTAAAAAGTGCAACAAGAAGTGACATTTTGAGTGGCCAAGACGTATGCGGCACTGCGGTGGGTATGATTCACGCGGTTCTACCGCCGTTCAACCGCCACACCTGAGTCCTAACTGTAACGATGCGAATAAACCCTTAAAACTATGCACCTAGGTATCTTTTTCCTAAATTTTTACACAAGATTTTGTGTAGACGATAGTAAAGACCATTTTTGTACAAAACAGTTGAGCAATATTTCACTTTGTAAGAAATAACAATGCCGCTGAAAGCACTATAGTGAACGGAGAAGTAGAGCAGCTTCATCATCATAACTGCTTGCGGGCTAAAGTGCAATACTTGCTGAGAACATCGGTTATGGAAAGATTTTGTTTTGTACTCGCGCATGCTTCGTCTGCTTTGTTATAAATTGATCGAAAATGTAATTTGCAAATGAAAATAATAATAATTTTGAATTTAAAGTAATTAACAGTGCTACGCCTCGTAATTATTATGTCCACAAATTTTATGGAATACGTTTGCGGTGGATTAAATAAATTTTAATTCTATTGAAAGTTAGAAGCCGGGTAATCTTATCTCCAATGTCGAAGGTTTTTGTAATCTCTGCGTCAAGAATATGGATAATGTGGACAAGGTTTTACGGTTTGCTAAAAATATAGCGATAAAGCTGAATAGTGTCTCGTATATTAACGTATCTTGTGTATTTTCGTATTAAATCTCTCTTTTTCAAAAATTATGTGTTAAATCTCTCGTTATGGATTTTGTGCTATTATATTATTGGTATAGATTCCAGCATTACTGCACGGTTCATATTTTCGAACTCTTGAACTTTTAGTTCACACTAATACATGCGGTATTTGAATTTGTTTTTAAAATTAAAAGGAATATTTTTGAAAATTCCAAGGAAAGGTTTTGTTTTCCTTTTTGTGTGATACGACTGAACAAAAATTTACGTAATTTTTTTCTTATCCACCAAAAAAAAAATCAGTAAATGGTCAGGCGATCTCCTTCAAAAGGAAAATTTTATACCGATGTCAGCCAAATAATTTAGCAGCTGAGTGGAAAGTGAGTGTCTAATTGTAATAAACTCAGGAAATACAACTTTGTCTAACTACAATCATTCTCGTAAATCTTGTCTATCGCGTGAACACAATCAATTTCCTGTGTCGTTCTCAATGTACGTTCCTAAAGTTGTATTTTTGTATTTATGAAATGTTGTTATCATTTATCTTTTTTCGCCGTACTTATTTATAATCTTTTGTGATATTGCAATCAAACTTTTGTTAGGGTTCTTTTTCTACGGAACTCGAAATAGATATTTTTTATAAATGAAATAATTATATGTGCTTACGACTTGATGACCAGCAACGGTGTCTACTTGTGTATTTTTATCTAATTTATAACTCTAAATTGTGTGACATGTTTGTA
Organism: Hyposmocoma kahamanoa; assembly: GCF_003589595.1. Lineage (NCBI taxonomy): Eukaryota > Metazoa > Arthropoda > Insecta > Lepidoptera > Cosmopterigidae > Hyposmocoma > Hyposmocoma kahamanoa. The sequence goes on along the minus strand of NW_020653852.1, from coordinate 14,076,412 downwards.
ATAATATTTGTGGATTACAGGCAGGTGTCAGTATTTTATTAGTGGAGCGAACCCTGTTCTAAAAAGCTTTCTTTTTTTCGATTAAATTGTTATTGGACATTTCTTTCTAAATTTGCCATTTGATTCGAGGCTCAGGTTCGATCACGATTAGTGAATTAATGTCTAAAATGCGATATGGAACGTCATATTTGTTGCTGCAATGTCAATTTTTTTATTAAGGGAGCGACAACAGTGTTGCAAAAAGTTTATTTTATTTTCTATTTCATTTCTATTTTGATTCTTTTTGGGCATTTGTTTCTTAAGGAGACGGATATGCATTTATACAATTTTGAGCCTAGATATAAAAATATCGACTCATCCGAAGAACAAAGACCGATGTGATTATATAGCGAAAAGAGAATAAATACATAATTTCGTTATTCAAACTGAGGCCTATGTAAAGGTGTTTTGAGAATTTATATATCTTATTCCGTTTCGGATATATAAAATAGAACAACGGTGGATCTGCCATCCACAGCGAAGAATATGTACTATATCTCGAGAGAACAAGTAGTCTTGCACATAGATCTTTGTTCTACGGATGAGTCGATATCAAAGTAATATCAATTAATAGCTTATAATTAAGTGTATTGCCAAACCATAACCGAAAATTTTGCGGACTTTGTTAATCTGATGTCGAAATTATAAGAGATTATAGACTAAAATTGAGTTTATGGAACAACCTATTACTTAATAGCTGATGTTTGAAGTGCAATTGATATTTTTTTATATGAATCGTTATTATTATTATTATACATTTGTAACCTAACAGGTCGTTAGATAATTAAAAAAAAAAAAGATTTAAAAGATTTCTCAGACTTTTTATGAAAAATAAGTGCACAAATGATGGTCAAATGACCTTAATTTGATTGATTTGTACAATAGACAGCATACACGATGCTACATTATGTTCTTTTTTTTATATAAATAATTTCAAGTAAAAAATAATAATTAATAAAGTAATTTCAAATCAGCCATTGACTTACAATTATGTCAGCACAGACTAAAATACTGTATCGATGAAATTAATTAATGGATTTCTAAACGTGAATAGATATCGATATGTCTTTTTATTATGTAATGTTTTTCGTAACTGTAAACTCCAAGGAATGTAATTATTTTGATTCCATTATCTACTCTGGTGCTAGAGATTTTTTAATTGTTTAAACTAGTTCACATTAATCGATTATAGATCAATAGACAATCTATTTAGTTTGTGAATTAAATAATTTTATATTTCTCATTTTCCAGATCGAGAATTTTGTTCATTTTTTTATATTTTGAAATAGAAAAATATAGCCTTTTTTAAATTATACCTCCACTTAATACAATTTTTCTTAGAATGCCCCATCTCCTTTACCGTTTGAGTCAAGCATCGATCACGAGTAGAGAATTAATTTAGAGAGCGCTGCAAGATATGAATCACGATTTTCGCTGCAATCGAACATTTTTGCGCTTTTAAATATCTGGTTTCAAACCATAGAGCCCGGGACGGTCTCGCAAAACGGTGCTAATGATTTAATCTTATTAGAAGCAACACTAATGAGCCGTATGAGCGTTCTTCGACCGCTAATGAAACGAAATACAATCGTTGTTTACTTTCGTCGTTCAACCCGGTATTACAATATTTTTCCTTGCCTTAGGTATTCGAGAATCGGAATATTCGATATTACCACGCCAAATAAAAACAACGGTAGACTCGAATCCGTGCGTAAACATTGCTGGTGTAATACGATCCTTGTTTCGAGAACTGCGTGTAACTAGCTAGCCCATGTTCTATGGTTTTTCTGATATTAGCCATGTTGATTATACTTAATTGTGAAGCTAGGTTTCGTTTTTTTTTGTATTGGTATTTATAAATGATACGAATTATGATTGCTTTGCATTTGCTCTACCCAATTGCCACAGTGAATTCGAAATAAAGTTCAACATAGACGGAATTTAAACTTTAGAAGAAAAATTTGCTCCAATGTGAACATTTCTAACTCTGCCAATACTTTCCTTGTGACGGTGTGAGGAAGCACCTGCAAAGCTTATGAGGCCGTCCGATTCCATTGTCCGTAACTTGTCGCCAACTTTGCCCTCGCTTATTGTCAACTCATACTTAATTCATAAAATTCTAAAGTAGGCATCTAACGTGAAGATATAAGCCGGCGCGGGGGCACTTATGTCTGAGCCACTGGGTCTGTCTTGAATGTTCTGTTTATTGTATCAATGTGTGTGTTACTAGATTGTCAGTATTCAGCATTATAAGTATCTCAATAAAATGACTTTAAAAAAGCAAAATTATACATTTGACAATAAAAAAAAATTAGATCTTTGTATGGGCAAGGACTTATTGTACAGTAAGCAGCTTATTATAAAATTAAAATCTCTATTTGAAGGCAAAGAAATGTAAAACAGAGCCAAGAAAATAGCTGCAATTCTCAAACAAGAGTTTTGGGGTGGAGCGGGCTGTAGCGGGCCGAAGTGGTAGCGGGGAGTATCCGGTGTCCGCAGCTCTGGGGCGCCCGTCGCCGCGTCCGGGAAATAATGCTATTTCCGATGAGGGCCCGCGGGGCGCGTCGACAACGAGATTAGGGAAAAAGACGGGAATTTAATAACACCACCGGCACACGTCTTACGCCGAATAAACACGCCCTCGACGGGATATCCCCCATTACAATTACGAAAACAACTAATTAAGTCCGCTCTTCATTGCACAGTACTTGAAAAACGCAAACAATATAAGAAATTGAATAGTGGAGGTGTTTGATATAGTAAATCCCGTATTGCACTGTATCAACGACATTGATCCTCTTTTAAATCTATGGGGCTAGTGCGAGAGGTCGCGACTTGCACGAGAGCGACATAAAGCGCGAGATGTTGCTATGTTCCATGCGAGAATATCAGTATGTCGCGCTTTATATTGCTCTTTAAGTTGCGCCCTATCGTGCTAGCCTTACTAGAAAGGGAAAGAGGTAACAATTAATCCTATTAAATCATTCTCAAACAATTTAAAACCTCGCTGTGTAACTTCTCAAATTTAACACTCAATTATTATAATTAAATTTACCAAGACAATATCAATTAAATTTACGACAATGTACTTAAGTTTTGCCTAGTATTCGAAAAGCTTTATAGAATTAAAAATCAGTAAGCATCGTTTTAAAATTTGCTTCGAACCGCGACTCTACGTGAACAGTTGAAAAAGCGGAAATGCTTTAAAAACGTTTCGTGATCGCTGCGCACGTGACCGAGAGTGCTGGTTCACAGTGAATTGCGCCCAATAAAGCCGCTTACTGAATTTAAAAGTCTGTCCATAGAAATAGAATTAAAATTGCTGAAAATTCTGTTCTTAAGCAGTAACAACTGGCTACTCTTTCCACTAAGATGCTCAAGTAATAACACTGCAGCGCCAATAATAGTAATAAAACATTCTATGTTCAATTATTCCTTACAAACTTTATGACTAATAACAACATTAAATACAGACCTGATTAAAACAAAAATACCATCATGATGTCCTAGGATTGATCGTCCACCGTTTTTGCAAATATATTTTTTTATGATACCAAATGAGAGTTCGGACATGTCGTGAGCCTGGTGTTAAGCAACACTCCTGTCCATAGCAGCTGCAGTGCCATTCGAAGCTTTAAATAGCAAAGGCTTGAGGGACACTGCCACTGCGCCTGTTACCCTGAGACATACGTTGAAAATCCCTTGTGCCGTAATTTCACCACCACCCTTATCCGTTAAAACCGGAACACAGTAATGTTCGCATTACTGCTGGACGGTAGAAATAGATAAGGTGGCAGTACTTTGCTGGATGAACTGTTTCACAAGACGCTGTACTGCATATATAGCCAGTCACTTGGTTTTTCGCTAAGTGCTTAATAGTTTTTGTCAAAGCGGCTGAGTAGTGTCAAAATCATAAGTTAATATAACAGGCGGGTCGCAGACAGCGACAAATCGCTGCGGCTCACGCCTTGAAGCCGAACATTAATATCCGTAATTTGTTATGATTTCCCTCTTCAATAGACGCTGATCATAGCGTGTTTCACCCCATTTTGTTACTAAAGGAGCGAAGACTAAGTTGCAATTAGAGATGAAAAAGTGAAAAGGAAATTGAGATTGCCTTTTGTAAAATTTCCATGCGCGAACATTAAACCACGGAAAAATAAACAATATGCCTTTTGAACGTAGCAGTTGTTACCTACTAGTATGTTCATATTAAATTATTCAAATTAAATAAATAGTACATTATTGTAGAGGTCGTTAAGTAAGGGATTGCTGGATGAGTATGAATTACAACGACGAGCGACAGCGAGGCCTTGTATTAATACGAGTCAAGTAATCCCCGGGCCCGCCGAGGCATGTATAGTATTAGTCTCAAACAATGTGAGGAAATAATAAATGACTAAAGAGAGGGAGATGTATAATAGAAAAAGTAAAAAATACTAATTAATATGAAAAGTAACATTTGACGTGTTAGGACAATTGCTAAAAGAAAATGTTATTGTTTTTCCAGGCACATTAATAGCAGTCTGCTGAACTTCTGATGATGAGTTTGAATGTGTATCTATTAATGTATTTTCGTTATCGCTCTTCTTACGAGCACTCATTTTCGCGACCAAAATGCAAAAAAAGACGAAAAAACAAAAGAATACCAAAACACTTTAGTTTATATTCTTTATTTTTTAAGTAAACGATACAATTAGGTATTTTTCTTCTTGTAACTATGGACACTGGACAGTTGGCTGTATGAGTATCTTTTGCCTGTTTACGTAGTTCATTATTGACACGTAGATTTAAAAGTTTAGGGAAATGGACAGTAATGGATTTTCATACTTACTTTGCAGGTTTTATTCGGGAAGAAGTCGCACGGTCCATAAATGACAAACTTTCCGTATTCGTTTTTTGAAAATAATGCTAACATTTCCGAGCACGTTTGAGAAATAAATATTTAATATTAGGCAACATCGCATACGTTGGTCCCAAATTAAGTAACTAAAGCACTTGTGTTATGGAAGTCGGACAACGGCGTCGGTACCACAAACACCCAGACACGAGATAGTATAGAAAAGTTAGCTTTTCTACATTGACCCCATAGGGAGTCGAACCCAGGAGCACAGAGATGGCGTCATCATGAAAACGGTGAGCAAGTCATTCGACCACGGTGGCCGTCCACGTATAGCGTAAAAAACAAAATTGTTAAAGTTTATTTATGTTTTGGCAACAATTGGAAACTAAAATAAATACCAGTTCAGTGAATAGAAATAAAAACAAAAAACAAGAACAACTCGTAACGATCTTAAGATTTCACTGAAGCACTACAAAAATGGGGTAAAAAGTTAAAAAAAATGGTTAAAAGGTTTCGAGGGCAAATTGCTTTTTGCTGTTGTGAAACCATTTTTTCTTGACTCAGTACTTGAACGTGGAACTTACATAAAGGGGGGAAAGTAATGATGAATACTTTTATTTTTGTATATTTATTGTTATTATTACATTATTTTGTACATTTATTATTATTATTACTTTATTTAGAAAAATAATCGTAATTTCACTTTACGTCTATTATTAAAGAGTAACTAATGTTGCACTGTACTACATTTTTTCTCTGCTTTAAATGTAGTTAAATTAGACATAATAATGTCATTTATGGTAAGTTCATTATGGTAAGTTTTGAGCACGCCATCAACAACACTAGATTACATCGATAGCCAGCTCATTTAACTAAAATAGAACTGATCTCCTTTGTCGTCTCCTTGTAGATGTCGTCTTGACAAACCATCTTTTACTGAAAATTTTACCTTACGCAGTTGACATAACGTTCAAATTGGCAGTTTTAAAAGTGACTGTGATAGCTTTGGCTGTACAGTCACTATTGCGGCCTGAAAAATTGCATTAATTTCCTTCATTAATACCCCGAACATATAGTATTTTGGTCGATTCAACAATGAAAGCAAGTCTCAAAGTATCGGGACAAACTTGGCCAAACTAAATGCAATGAACTTCGTATCTCTGCAGCGGAAGTCTTGACAAACAGGATGGAAGCACGCTCCTGTTCACATTCAGAACTAATTATCGTTGAAAATTTATAATTAGAAAAGAACTCTATACGTAAGGCGCACTATAAGTTTCCGGAATGAATAAGAAAATACTTATATAAATGGTCAGAAATGAATTTATTGTTTCTCAAAATATTCTCCGTTAGCGTTAATACTCGTTTTCATACGAATGAACCAGTTTTGAAAACATTTATGCCACTCCTCCGTGACAATCTCTGAAACATATTTTTCATATTCTTAGACAGCCTTTTCAGGTGATGAAAATCGGTAACCGCGATGGTTCTTAATTTTTGGAAATAAATAAAAGTCACAAGGTGCCAGGTCGGGACTGTACGCGGGATGGCTCATAAGGTCAACGTTGTTCACCTTCAAATATTCATTCGTCTGTCTGGCCGTGTGAGAACTGGCATTATCGTGATGCTAGATGAAACAGCGTTTACGGTTATTTTTACGAAGTTTGTCAATAACTTCCGGCAAACAAATGGTCGTGTATCAGTCACTATTCACGGTACAACGATTCTCCAAAGCAACAATAGCCACGTGTCCAGTTTTATTAAAAACAAAAAGAAAGCAATCATCCACTTAGAGGCACTTTCCACAACCAGCTATAAGTAGCCATCTTGCATGGTGTTTCATCGCCAAAAGCAGTTTGAAGCCTTGCAAAGCTCCGCTGAGCTGTAAAGTTACACTTAAAGTCGTACGAAATCATACTACGAAAATTTTCACGAGTTAAATCCATGGTGATGTAGACATCCAATTTCTAAAATAACGCCACAATTTAAAAACAAGTGACAGTCATTTGAAACAAACTGTATTCTGCAGCCAAAGAGTTCCATTTTCAAATGTTGTAATTACGTTTTGAATAATGTTTATGTAAGTGGCCAGTTCCGGAAACTTATAGTGCGCCCTGTGTATATCCGTCAAACATAGTATGATACCTAATAACTAAATTGTCGAAACATTGAAAGTAACGCTGTTTTGCCTTTGTAGTCATAGAAAATCATACTACGAAAATTTTCACGAGTTAAATCCACGGTGATGTAGACAACCATTTTCTAAAATGACGCCACAATGTAAAAACAAGTGACAGTCAGATGAAACAAACTGTATTATGCAGCCAAAGAGTTCCATTTTCAAATGTTGTAATTACTTTTTAAATATTGTTTATGTAAGTGGCCAGTTCCAGAAAGTTATAGTGCGCCCTATGTATATCCGTCGAACATAGTATGATGCCTAATAACGAAATTGTCGAAACATTGAAAGTAACGCTGTTTTGCCTTTATAGTCATAGAAAATCATACTACGAAAATTTTCACCAGTTAAGTCCACGGTGATGTAGACAACCATTTTCTAAAATGACGCCACAATGTAAAAACAAGTGACAGTCAGATGAAACAAACTGTATTTTGCAGCCAAAGAGTTCCATTTTCAAATGTTGTAATTACATTTTAAATATTGTTTATGTAAGTGGCCAGTTCCAGAAACTTATAGTGCGCCCTATGTATATCCGTCGAACATAGTATGATACCTAATAATGAAATTGTCGAAACATTAAAAGTAACGCTGTTTTGCCTTTATCGGCAGTTCCGCGAAAAAGATTTTTCTTTTGTTTCGGTATTTTTGATAAAAATTAAGAATTTGTCATTGAAAATTTTAGCTTCTTGTTTTACGAGATGTTTATATTTTTCTCTTTAACCAACAATAGTTTGATGTTCGTCATTCTGAACTTAGCCCATTTTTTATATGCTTTTGTTTTCTTATCACACAGTATGAATTGTTTCGATTTATTCCAATATTTCGGAATAGTTAACCTGTATTATAATCATTTATGTATAATTTTATGCTATCGATTTTGTATACAGGGCGCGACTAGCGCGAGAGCGACATAAAGCGCGAGATATTGCCGTTCTCGCATAGAGATCTCGCGCTTTGTGTCGCTCCGCGCAAGTCGCGACTTATCGTGCTAGCCCTACTGCCATCATAATTTGGCGGTATTAATACATAGATATACATACACCTTAATTACAATGATAGGTTGACAGCGTCCAACAAATTATATATTTTTAAACATTACGAAACACGTGCGGTAATTGAAATATTAAAAGCGTTGGTACATCACTGTTGGAGTTAATTCACTAAGAAATATTATTGTTTATTTTCACGACTTAATATAATGACTTTGTGTTGAGATACATCGAAAGTATGGAGTCGATCATTTAATCCAGTCTAGAAATTTTTTTATCGGTAATTTTATTTAATTAATTTTCATAATGTTACGTTATTTGAGCTATTTTTCGTGTTAATTTCCGCGATATTGTATATTTTGGCGACTTTTAATCCAACGTGTACCGATGTACTATTATTTATTTAGTTACGCTCGGTTATATCTACGAAAATTAGACTGAAAATTAACAAACAGTGGTGCCACGCCTTTTCTCTGTTATTCGTGTAGTGAACCGTATTAATTAGAGGTGGTCATTATTACAACAAATTGCATTATTCTTACGCATTCTATAACTCATTATCGAACAACTGTCTAAACTGTTGTTGTTATACTGCTAATGCTATCCTGCGATTGCGATTGTGTTGCTTTTGCGTCGTGCGACAATTTATCTCTCACTACATATAATATGTAGTGACAGATAAATATCGCTAAACAGATGATTGGACGATGCGATAATTTGCAAATCTTACGATTATAATCTTACAGTGCACTACATAAAGTTCTCTTTCTTATTTTATATCTTATTGGTTTCTACTATCTTATTGTTAAGTCACACTTTTAAAACTTCGATTTTATGCTTTATGCATTTCGAATAATGTCAATTTTAATATTCGACATCGACAGACAGTTAATATCAATCAATTTAAATACAACTGGTGCCGAAAACAGCCATTTTGTTTGTTAGTTAATAAGGCTTAGCTTTATAACAGTAGCAGATTTTATTTCATTGCGTGAATTGCGGATAGCATCCCTTATCCGCGATTAAATCGCAAATAACAGATTACACCACAGTGTTGCCGTGGTGTTGCCAGGGACCTTGTGTCGAAAATTACAAAAGTTACATTTTTGTCTGCGAAATTACAAATTCGTTTCTTTTAATTCAAAATTCAAACTGAAAAATATATTATATACGCCTCAATTCAAAAAATAAAAATACTGAGTGATTTCATCTTGTTTACACCATTTGGGTGCGTTCGTAAACTATTTAGGATTTACAATCACAAAAATAGTTAGATTCTCTCAAAAGTTACGAAATATGTAAGAAATGTGACCAACTGGCAACACTACACAATATTCATTCGCTGTCATTGTTATATTGTATGCAAAACTACTCGTACATAACAGCAGAATAACAGGTTTTCTGAAAAATCGAATAACCCTATAATTAATTATTGACAAACAGCCGTTTTGCGATGTCTACTATTAATGAATTATATGAGTTAATTTTGGTTATTACCATGGTATTATAAACCTGATTGAATAATGCGACAGGCCCTTCGATATGTTTTAATATTGATTCTCGATTTTGTTGATCGTGTCCCATCATTGGTTCGTGAAGGTTACGCGTATTTTTATTAATTGTTGACGTCAGTATATTTGTCTTGCATATAATGAGTAATATGCTCATTTACCGTAATTTTCATTACTCACTAAAAATTCTAATTCAATTATTTTGACCATGTTAGATATGCATATAATTTTTTTTTCGTTAATCTTTTAAAGCAGTAGCTTTCAATAAAAGCTTGTTAAATCTTACGTAACTTATTCCTCGTAAGTAGATAAATGGGGTGTTTTTATGCAAGTTAGTAGTCTGTTCGGGTTCCGTACCGCGGGGAAATTACCCTACATGTTTTGTATTCGCCTGTTTGCTGTCCTTTGCTATTTTGTTCGCTTATCATCTTTATCTAAAACAACACCGTATGTCAAGAGTTGTACTGCATTAAGCAGTTCATAATTTTATCTACTTTATAATTAGACTATTTTATGTATAAACCTTATCATTTCGAAATAGTAATATTAAAGAAAATTCCAAAGTTAATAAATAAAATGAAACATAATTGTTTATGCCCTTTCTCAGTATAAGTTAGCGCAATATTTCCATAAGGCATCAAATATTCGTCATCCCTAATTATACTTCAATTAACTCCATTGTCTATTCATTTTAGAGTTGAGTTTCCTTTACTTCCCACTACAGCAAGATTAGGGTCTTCCCGAGGAAGTTTGTGCGTTGAACCGCATTCGTCTGCACGGATCGCAAGTTCCGCCTGCGATTAGCATCGACACCAACTTGTGCATTTCGTCGGTATTCATAGACGAAGCCCTAATAGACGGCAATAGTGGTGTATTGATACGGTTTCGAAGAACTGTTTTTGTTTGAAATTCAAAATCTCTTTATTTCACACTTATTATTCATACGTACATATTTAAATAAAACACTTGAAAGTCTTAAAACCTTTGAAAATTAACAGGAATCTATAGATAGAGAGTATTGTAGAAGATTGCCCTTTTCCAATGAATTTGTACATACAATTTGTAAAGACACCTTTCAAAACTACCAATTTATTTTTGTTCGTCGTAATGTTCGTCGTTATAAATTTATTTAAATTTACACGTCTGAGCCAAGTTTTTAACAGCACACTTATTACTCGTCATGTACTCGTTATTGTTATATCAGTATGAATTGATACTCGGGCGGAATCAAAATTAGTATTGTCTAGACTGGTTACTATTTCACAAATGTATAAAAAACAATTTTATTGACGATCTACATAACCGTCTTGTTACTTTACTCGTCAGATCACTGCTGTATAAATACTTACATATCTGTACTGTGTATGAGTATTTTAATGATATACTCTAAAAATGTGATAGTTTACTAGTATGTTAGTGGCCGTGACTTGACGTCGCTTTGCCGGGAGATATTAATAAACTTGGACCTTTTTCGCATGGCGGGCGAGCAGGCAAGCGGGCAGACGGCGTTATTGGATAGTTGGTATTGTCGCAGTGTGGCGGTGGTGGAATTTCATTTTGTTAGTACCGCGGCCCGAGTTGCGGATTCCTGCGGTCGCGGCCCGCGGGTTTTACCCCGTTGCCCATCGCGCATTGTTTCATTCAAACTACTGACCTGGCCCTAACCATTCGGTATCAAGTTCAACTTGCCACTACCGATTCACTTAGTATCCGTTACTAGTGAGAATGAAAATGAATCATAGAAAATAAAAGGTTCCACTATGCCTTACGTTGTACTTTTATAATTTTAGTATAAAAGCTGCGTACAATATAGAATGAAGTGAACGTAACAAGTATCTTATTCTTACTTTATCTAATTTACTTTTTATGAAATTTAAGAAATAATAGCTAAAATATACACATTATGAGTTATAAAGTAAAGCGTACATCGTCTCGGGAAATCCCATTTGTGTTAAAAGTCGTGTATAACTTAATCGAGCCCGTCCTTTACATTTTCAGCAACCCGAGGGACTTAACAGAAACGATGAAATATTTACAAAAAGAAATAACGTAAACACATAAAGAGTACGATTTAATATTAAGGATCAAGCGAACGTCTCGATCCTAACTTACTAAAGATTGTTGAATAAGGTATGAGATTACGATGAATACTGAATTCAAATTAATTTAGACCGTCATCTAAACCCCGGAAGCTGTTAAATAATATTGATGATAGCATCGCGCCATTGTGGCGCAAGCGTCGGCGACAGCGGCGGGACAGCTTTTCGTAATATTGTGTTATACTTATCGAATTTACATGTTTTTACAGAATAACATTCCTTTGGCGCGTTCGAGATCAAAGGCCGAGGCGAAAGTGATTTCGCACTGAGTTAGTTGAACAAGATTCAGTTTCGCCCCTCCCCGGCTTCTGAATAATTTTGATGTAATAAGGAAAATTGTAAATGGGCATTCGACTTTTGATATTTTATACAGCACCGAGCGAGTGCCTTGCTCTGTTTACACGTTATTATAATGATGTGAAGCGCTGCACGTGACTCGCTTTATCTTACTTTTGTAAGGGTTAATTGCTTCTTTTACATAAACTAACTCTATATTTCAGATTCTTACAGTAGTTGGTTTCAAAGATTCTAAGATAAACTTGTAAAGCGTTTGTAATGTATCTTAATAATTTACTTTGTTTCTTATTGCGAGTACGATTGTTTTATTAACCCTGTGTTTTTATTTTTACAGTTCTTCTTAATTATTTATACAGGCTATTGACTCTTAACTAAAATGCAAGGATGAAATTATTTGTTTTCATTAACTTATTGTAGAAACAACTTATTCAAATACACCATCGAAAGCCTAAATGTTCGACACCCGTGACGTCATTTACATGTTTCATTACTGTGAACGCAACCTATAAAATATTTATGGACTAAATAACATTAAGAAAACGTCGCTTGTTTCTCTCTCGTGTATGTTTGATGCTTACGTAATCTCGTGTTTGATGTCGCCTCCTGCCCGTTCGTCCGGCCGTCCGCCCGTCCGCGTATTGCAAGCCTCTTAGACCCCTGGGCACAAAAATAAGAACAACCCGCACTTTAAATTATTCCGCTGTCGATCTGTCCGTAAAATTGTTGCTTAAGAACTTAATCGACGCATCTCTTTGTCTTTGTAAGATGTTTTCAAAAACCATTTTATTGAATTCGGTGTTTACTGTTCCCTTTTTTCGTTTTGTTTTTTCTTCTGTTTTTAAATTGCTTCGTTTCTTGGCGTCTGTTTAAACAGCTTTGTAAATATAAGTTTTAAGTACATTTTCAACTTTATTTTAGTACATGCGTTCGCTAACTAGTTACTACGATTATTAGCGCGTTACGGCGTAGTACTGTGGTTGATAGTTCTACACCGTAGTATAGTAAACGTCATAATTTAGTTTCCAAGCAGAATCATCATACGTAGTCGTGGGAAATGGTTATAAACAAGTTTATTTGAACCTACGAAACTGACTAACAGGAATATCATTACTGAAAATCAATTAACTTCATACGAGCTGTATACCTATAGGTCACTTAAGTGATAATTAGAGTAACGCCCGTGTGTAATATGAGAGAGCGCGATCAACATGTTAACGCGAGCGCAACACTCACTAATTAGTCGCTTGAGATTAATCCTCTCCTGAGGGGATTACGCACTGTACTCTTATACTTTAAACAAATGCAAACTGTGGTGAAATACGAGCTGTTCGTTTGCTGAACATCAGTATTGATCCAGTTATCACTTTCAGTAATGTTCGCGCAAGTTAATATTGGTGCTAGTGACGAAACCCCCCAAACATGTGATATTATGTTTACATTGATGCAACGACTGGCGCCAGTGTCACGGGCATGCCAACCCTGGTGCTACTGACTGAAAGCGACCATGTCGTTTGTATTAGTTCTTCTTTCATTGTAGCTGTGTTCACATGATCATGTCGCTCGAATAATAATTCATTGCGTAAATGTCTACAATTTAAGTAACTATTTATATAACTATTATATATAACTATTTAACTGCCTCCGTGGCCGAACGGTTACCATGCCGGACTGCCACGCAGAGGTCCCAGGTTCGATTCCCGGGTCGGGCGAAACATTTGTATGATCTACATTTATTTCTCTCGTGAGTTTGGGTGTAATTTGTGGTTGTCTATGTGTGTGTCCATGGCACCCGCGACACAGGGTTTCCCTAGTGCGGGGCTATGTTGAGTGTGTGCGTTATTATTGTATTATATTATTATATTATTTAAATCTGTAACTGTCTCTGTGGCCGAACGGTTACCATGCCGGATTGCCACGTAGAGGTCTCAGGTTCGATTCCCGGGCCGGGAGAAATATTTGTATGGCGGTCTACATTTATTTATCTCGTGAGTTTGGGTGTAATTTATGGTTGTTTATATGAGTGTACATGGCACCCGCGACACAAGGTGTCCCTAGTGCGGGGCTGTTGAGTTTGTGCGTTATTATTATTATTATATAGACATACATGCATAAACCGGTTAAACATATTTTAGCTTTGCATTTTTTTTACCGGTCATTATTAAATTATAGTTATAGATTGTTTATATAGAAAAGAAACTTTACACTTTTACGCAAACGGTTGAAATGTACAATATTCAAATGAGCTATATTTTTCCGATACATTTAATATAAGAGCAATTTGTCGTTACCAATAATGTAAGAATGTTTTATGAGTATTTTACTCGTAGTAAAAAAATCGCAGACTTGTTAAGAAATAACAAAATGATATTTAGGACCAACAAAGGGCCTTGAGAGCGGCATCTTCTTACGAGCGCGGAAAGGCGAGATATATGTAAGTGAATATCGATTTCAAATAAAATTGCAACCTTTTCAGATAACGAGGTGACATTTCCCCTTTTCCGGAGCCCGTTTGTCGCCCGCTTCGCACATTGGGAATTTATACACCGAAATAAGCAGATAACGAAGCTAATGGTAGAAGGGAATGCCAGTCAACAATTGGCTGCGAAGGCTTCTCGCCCTCTAATTCTGCTCTTTTGCCACATCTGTTTGATGATCAATAACGATTTCCATCAGTAAAGAAACAAATTAGAAATAAAATCTATAAATATGAATAAACAGTTTGTCTGAACTACAATCCGTTATATAGCGATCCTTTAGAGCATTACGCCTCCTTTTAAGGTACAAAGATTTGGAAATGTTATTCGCCATATATTTTCATGCCTCGTTAAAAAAGTATTAGCTATGTACTTCGTACGCGCAATTGTCAAAAATAACTCTAACTCTTCGTTAAAATTAATTCACCAACATATCTATTGAGGAGTACATCCATGAGAGTTTTCTTGACGCTGACGACATCGGGGCGGAGCACTCAATAAGCTGCCAATAAAGTCCAACGGTACTTGTTGCTTCGAGACGGCCGGCAGCGATACGATGCTCCGTGGTAACAAGATAGCTCCGTCAGTTTATGGGATGAGATAGCACTACGAGCGGATATTTGTGTTAAGAACTACAGAGTGTAGTAGACGCTTCATGAGAAAACAATCTCTAGATACCTACGTTTGTGTGTCAGATAAGACATAATACAGGGGATTTTTGTAATGTTAATACGTACTTGACCACATTGTATGAAACAGCTGGTTTATGCCTTTATTTATGTACACCTGTTATGGATGGAAATTGATTTCCTTGTTTTTATTACTGTTGTTATAACAGGCTCACATTGTACTAGTCACGTTTTTTGCTACATTTTATTGACGAACAATGTGTGTAAATATATATATTAAAGAAGAATTACTGTGACTACCGAGTTAGACGCCTCCTTGAAAGCATGTTTTATGGTTTTCAATACGTGAAGTTACTATAATAGAAATACCTATAAACATGATTATTAAATGTCTGTCGTTTGTTTGTCTGCAGGTTCTTCTACCTGTACCACTTCTCTTTCTACGCTTATCACTACCGGTTCAACGGGCAGTACAGCAGTCTCGCTCTGGTCACGTCCTGGCTATTCATACAGGTTTGTATAACATACAAAAAACAATGCAATTACACGTCTAATGTATATTCAATAAAATTCTCCTGGAATTAGAGAAAAAAAATTACAGTCTGGATCGTTCCTTGTGAGTTGGCCTTCGATTAATTACAATGATTTAATTGTATACATTATTAATACAGTGCCGAAAACACGTGATTAATTATTATTCGATTCAACTAACATACTAATACAATTAGAGGCAAAACATTCGTAGCTAAAGTTTTATTTACAAAATTTAATTTAGCAAATTTTCATTGCTTGCAAAAAAATTTTGGCGGAATTATATATTTAGAATTTTGATTAAGACTTATTTCCTATTTAGATTATACAGAAATATGTATAGCAGTACATTAGTTATTTTTTATTTAGTGAAAATAATTTAAATTATGCCTGTATTTTGTTCCCAAAGCTGATAAATTTATCGACGAGAGCTGAATATGTTGATCCACAGTTAACTGCTTAGATACGCTATTTTCGAAATAACATGAGTATGAATAAATGTTTTTCCCTAGGTACTTACTACAGAATCCGAGAGAAATGTTGTTTTGCTACATTGTCTTTATGCTCCACAATCCCGCGGGTGGACTCGGATAGCTCACGAAAAATCTCATTTGCAGAAGTGTCACTCTTCCTGTGTCACGATATGACAGCAAAGCTACTGTGTATAATAGTACGTGTGGGTTATGGTAACTTGTTACAAGCGCACTAAACGTAGCGAGGTCGCGTTTGTCTGTTTGCCTCCTCTTTGATGTCGGTCACTCAAGCCCCAGGCATACTTATCCACGTCGGCACATAAATTGTTTGTTTAAAGCGATATTAGCTTTCACATGCCGCCGCGGTATTAATACAGCCAGCTAAAACTCAGAAGCACTAGTTAGGTGCGCTCTTCAAGTCGTGGTTTAATTGAAATAAAGTTACTACAAAGTTAAGAATTTTGAGCGATGTCAATGTAAATAGTGAACGCGAAAAACATGCTATGAAGACAAATCATAAGCTATTATAGTAGAATTAACTTTGCAACAAATACCTTAAGCAAGTAGGTAATTCCACGCCAAAATAGTTGAGAAAGTCCCTTAAATATGTTCTCAGGGAACGGAGAGCGAAATAAATAACGTCATGTTGTCATAAAATGCGTAGAGGACAACGCTACAGTAAGAGACAGGGTCACGCGGTCGCCGCGGGGAGTAGGACATGCGTTGAGATATCACGCACACACACCCGATATTTCAGAGGAAACTCATAGATATTATTTTTAAAATATAGGAGAAAGCTTCTTAGCTGTGTGGGGTTGCGATTCGCGAACAAGCATTTGTCAACAAATCACGTCCCCGTGCGTTATTGTGACCTAACACTTGACAGCCGTCGTCACAAAACTCAACTTTACTGGCGTAAGCGTAAAATATAGCAGGCCTTGGGGAGACACCGTCTGGCACAGTTCCGAGTGGGTTCGTCGGGAAAAATTGCGTGTAATTTGTGCCACAGAATTGATAGTATGATATTTTTAGGGATAGTTAAACTTATGGGGTACTATTTTGAGTTGTATTTTTTGAGCGTAGTTATAGTTGTTGGTACAAGAATGTACACTATTTATGTCAAGATATATTTTTTGCTGTTGTTGTGTTGTTAGTTTAATACAAAATAGTGAAATGTTATTTTACTCGGTCACCAAAATATCATTGCTAGATAACAATTAAATTACCTTTTTATTTTGTCAATATATAAGGTGCTAAAAACATTTTTACACATTGTTAATATATGACGAATTTTCGAGTATTTTTAGACACTATTTTAGTTATTATCAGAAAGCTCAGCGGTGGCAACGGTTAGTCGCGCATAGCGTCATGGGATGTGAGCGATCTGGAAAATAGGGAGGGTGCTGTGCGTGCACCCGGGGCGGCTCACCTAAGCCACTAGCTTTAAAGAGAAACGGATGAAGTCCGTGCAAACAGGCTGATCTGGAGTTAGGACCTGACCTAGATGGTCCCTGAGCGGGCATGCTCGCGCAGGTCATAGGGCCCTTCTCGCATACCCTAAGGGTCGGTATAGGGTCACTATAATCAAAAGTAATGTAGAAAAATATGGGGCTGTTCTTCTCCGGTCCCTCCTGCCGCTAGGGTTATTGGGAACTAACTGGAGAGACGACGTTTCGGCGTCAGGTAGTGAGCGTGCCTTACAGCTCCGCCACCAAAGAGGAGATTTAGTAATGGACTTTAGATTCAACGGCTTAGCGTTGGCAACCGTTAGGTACGCAATGCGCAACAGTTAGTGAGCGTGCCTACCCAGAAAAAAAGGATTTCTACTAATAAGAAAGAGCAATTTCTCATAATATTTGCTAATTCTGAAAAAATATTTATCAAAAGTAATAAAATATTGTCATTACAAAAATACTGCTTATCTTTTTCTAATACAATTTTACTCTTTCCTTTATTCTAACTTTTAGACAAATACGTTCACTTCAAGATTTTATTTCATTTCTAATCAATTAATTGGACATTACTTACATCAAGAAATTTTTACCTCGTACATCAAATTTAAATAATCTTAAATGAATTCAAATTTTCTTGAGTGTATTTTAAGAAAATATATTCTTAAACAAAAAAAGAAGTAGTTTGCTATTCAGATTAATATTCTAAATTTTGGAGTATATTTTTAAAGCAACATTTCGTTGTGTTTTCATAGTCAATATTGTCGTGACATGTCGCCAAAGGCGCACGCGGTAACGATTACTTTGACTTGTGTTTGTAATCATAAAAATCATAAACAGTTATTTTTCCAAAGAAACAATACGTAGTATCTCTAGTTTCTTAGGGCCGTATTCCAGAACTCTGCTCAATTCTCCAGTCAGGACTTGAGTATGATTTAAAGCACTAGAAATCATACTCAAGTCCTTCCCTTTAGGGTCGTATTTCCCGTGCTTGAAATCATACTCAAGCCCTGACTTGAGCATTGAGTAGAGTTCTGGAATACGACTGAGACTGAGTGTGTTATTTGTAGTCACAATTTAAGAAATTTGGTTTCAGCATGAAATTAAACTACACTTGTAACAAGCACAACTTTATCATGCAATTAGTTCCATCACGCCACTGCTACATGGCATTAGTTGTACTCTGAAACGCGCTATCGTTTTGTTAACTTCAATAGTATAAGTCATCTCATATATTTTGAATTGTTAGTGCTTTCTGCCGCTGTAGCATTTATACGGCATTGAATGGTACTCAAGTATTTGAGAAGATTCCGTCTTATTTCTGCTACTTTAAGGTAGCACTGAACTGTGTGCTGTCAGGCCAGTGAGACGTGCTGTTAGGTCCCATAACCCTGTAAATTTACCCTTTTTGATGTTAAAATCATTGATTTACAAATAAAAAGTCAATGGTTAAAATACATAAATCTTCAATCAAATAATGAAGTACCTCTCAATTTTTCATTCTTTTTTTTTAAATCAAAATCGGACATTTCTAATAACTAATAAATATTTTGTTGAATCTAGAGTGGCTTTGTGACTTGAAGTAAATTGATTTGCAATTGGATTAAATATTTCTGTCTTATAACTAAAATACACTTTTGAGACGTTTTTTTACTATTATCAAGTAATTATTCTCTAGCGTTTATAGGGAGAGGATCGTTTTGTTGAATTTAATAAATTTGTCTTCATAAAAAGAATTTTGTCTTTTTCTAAGTAATCTGTTTTTACCGTGGACAGCTCCGGTACCTGTCTGGAAAATAAGGAGGGTACTGTGCGTGCACCCGGGGCAGCTCACTCAAGGCACTAGCCTTTTGAGAAACGGACTGACCTGGGGTCACACACACACACAGGCTATATAGTGTCCTAACCGTATAACCAAGAATCAACCTCTTGGTAGGGAGGGTCACTATAAACAAAACTTATGTAGAAAAGATATGGGATTGTTCTCTTGGAAAAGATGAAGTCGTCGGAGCACAGCAGCTTTCACCAGCATTTTTAAGTTTGTATTTTCCAGTAATATTGGTTAAGGAAACTATCTAATATCTACTTTCATCTGCATAAGAAATTCTCATCGTAAACAAAAGCACATTATCAATTCTTAAAAAAAATAGCAACACATTGGCGAAGTCTTGGCCGGAGGAGCGCCGACGCCAATATCCGGTCGGAAGTTAATAACACGCTGTCCGCCCCTCACTCTGGCTGAAGGCACTTGGTCCGGCGGGGAACATATCTACTTAACATTTGGATTTGAAATCACAAACCATGCTAACAATGCTCTAATGACTATACAAAAATAATATACGGTGTTATGAAATCTCTATCTATTCGGCCATGATTAAGTTTGGTTGACGTTTATCCAGTTATACAATTCTCACCATATTCTCAAATCGCTTTGATTTTAATATCCTTGTCATTGATGTCTACTTTTTACTACAACTTAGTTACCTTTGTCCTAAAAATTAATGAGCCACGTTTTATGAATTGGTACTAGCCTCATTTAGTTTTACGAGGCAAAGAATCCAACAATATTACCATTTTTTGGATAAACTGCAATATGCTCACTTGATACAATATACATCGATATATAGCTGTACAAATTCGTTGGCTCGCGGAGCATTCCTGGAATGTGCAGCCCCGTCCCTTCCAGTTTGTACTATACTGGGATTCCACGCCGCCGCCGCCGCCGCTGCCACCCGCCCGTATCTTCCACGATGGATTTCCTTTTTGATTTTTTGCTTAGAAATATTAATTTGTCTATATATATATTACAATAATCCCTGATCAGGAAAGTCTTGGAAGCTGTTTTGTGCTAATTAAAAATTCTCGAAGAATTAATAATGTTCTAATAAATTCGCAGTTTGTATTAAGTTCCCACTCGAAACACCAAGTAAAATAAAAAATATTTCATTAATATATGTATATATATATGGATACGTAAAGAAGTAAAATTGTTTACGTAGATTTTTCCCTCGCAATAACTAATGCTCTGTAATATGTTTCCCAAAAATGTAATGACTACGTGATACTGTCAAAATGCAGAGCAGTACTTTTGGCAAGGAGAATCGAGTACGCTTAAAATGAAAGACGGGAGGTAGGCTCCCGGATTACGGAGGAGAAGAGGGGGCGTCGAAAAACAGGAAGCCCCTTCGGAATGCAAAGTGGGGGCTTATCTTATAATCATCGAGCGTGTCAACTTATTAATAAAAATCATATTTCATGAGGTCGCCCGCTCGGGCCGGCGACAAGGCGCGCATACTATTGGCGCCCGACACGGGCCCGCCGGCTACATTAATTCTAGCCGTCGGAACTTGTTGACAGGAGCCTTAAAATGTAGTCTCAGTCAAATTAATTAACATCAATCGTTATACCGATTATAGGACGAGATTTGAATAGATCTTTCGCTTTCGGTAGTTTCGCACTCGTTTGGAACTTTGTATTGGAACACGTTGTCGTTAAAATTGTTAAATAATAATTGGTACTTATTGAAACCGTTGAAGTTTCGATGATGACATTCTTAATTTTAATATTAGACCTCATGATCTTGTTTAATATCATCTAACTTTCACTGGCATCTTTGTAAAGGTGAAACTTGTACTATTATTAGAAGTTTAATAGATGGTTGTAGCTCTAATAAACGCCAAGTCCTAAACCAACAGCAACCCTGATGGCTGGTGCGCCGTGGCAAAGTGTAGTAATCTTCCAGATCTCTTGCAAATTATACCTAAACTTAAGTCAAACACTCTCAGCGGCTTTGTGGTTAGTTTCATGTTTAACTTCTCGTATTAGGTGTAATGTGTGATGTAATACGTGTTTATCCATTGCATTCTATAACAAATAATAAGGACTTGATTCAATAGTAATCTATTGAATCGATATTCTCTTGTTTTTTATATATTTATAGTGCTGTTATATATCTTGTATTATGTATATTTTTTACTTAAGACTGCGATTTTTTCAAAGTGCCAATAGATGAATTCTGAGTTTTCAATTAATATTTTTATTAATAAAAACTAATCCACAAACAAAAAGTTACAAGTTCAGAGGCCAAAATGTTGAGATTAACGCTTTCAGTTGTTTCATGTGCAAAGCGAATTTTCAAAGCTTATTCCTGAACATACTTACGCCCTTAATCGTCGCGCCTTTTCAAAGTCTGCCTCAGGATTAGTTAAATGAAAAAGGATTTTGTTTTAAAAAATGTCCGTTCTCGATGTACCTCAGCGCCCGGCGCTGTTTTTTCACTGCATTTTAAATAAAAATAACTTTATTTTCGTCAGAGTTTCCCACCGTCTTCGCATAATAGCCATAAAGCGTTTAAGACAATTTCGCGGGTAAAATATTTACCACCACAACGAAGACAAACCTTTTTCCTTTGAAGTGTTTCAAGGCTGTGGACGTTTCGCCTTGTGCAGTCTGCGGTTGCACTCAGCTCTCGTTGCTACTGTAAAGTGCATAACGTGCCTCTTGAGCGGTTTGAGGATTGTTGGAAAAATTCAGTTTAGTTGGAAGCTTAGGTTTAAAGTCGATCCTGAATTTAATTATAGAACTCTTAAAGTTTTTCACCTATTTGCAGAGTGTACAATATGTATTGAAACCAGAAGAATATTTTTGCGTGTAAATCCTTTTTTAACATAAAAACATTTGCCATTTAAATTTTTATTTTCGTTTTTATCGTTCTCCTTAATCGCCCCTGGATAAAATCCGTAGGTTTTATCTACAAAATTCTATACATTAACCCTCCCAACATAATTTGCTACAAACGATCTGCAAAATTGATAAAAACATTTTTTATTCGTGTACCTAACAGGATGAGTGGTAAATCTCAAAGCAGCCGAATTTAATGGATGTATAAAAGGGCATCATCTCTGTCCATTAAATACCTTTTAAACGTTTGATCCCTTTTTGTATTTGCCATGCGATGATCCACGCAGATTGGGGTATCGGGCTAATTTAGGCGCTCATTGCATCCGAACCGAACCCATTCGATTCCATTTTTCATGTTTACCGAATGTGTTGTCATTGAATTCGTGTGTGAAAGTCATTATTTCCTACTACAGCATTGACAGCAATATCAAAAGTTTATAATACCCATGATCTTAAATATAGTAATATTCAGTACAGAGCACTAAAAAACAGAACTCAAAAGTGCGTGGAATTACATCTATTTGCCAAGTTTTATTGGAATCGGTTACCAGTAAGTGCGCGAAACCGGATTCATCCCCTAGTTTGCTACCCTTAGAGGTGGATTATTTTCTCCAAATGTAAATGGTACCACTACTGAAATACCCTCTTTCCAACAAAAAAACAATCATCAAAATCGGTTCACAAATGCCGCGACAGAAGAAAGAGTTACCGCGTAACATACTCGTACGTACATACAAAACAAAAACATACTGTCGAATTGAGAATCTCCTCTTTAAAGTCTGTTAAAAATGAACGTTTATTATACGTATCGTTACTTAATTATCTCATGAAAATTTCGTCCAAAATCCAAAAGATGTTCACAAAGGATAATTTAAAAATTTATGACGTGACATACCAATTGATTATCTTATGTAAATCCGCGCCACGGGTTCGGTATCGCAACATAAGATAAACACAAAACGGATGATCAAAATTCTTTCAATTACCCGGCGCGGCACACGGCAGGAATAATAAATCATGAAGGTGTCGCAACTTGTCGTCGGCGGCAACCCGTTACAGCCCGACGCCGACACTCGAGAAAAAATCAAAACGAGGGGATCAGAAAATATAATTTCAAATAAAAGTTGAGTCGGAGCGGTCACAAGTTTCTTAATTAAAACTTACATCGGACGTCGCAAGGGGAGAGAACTTTGACCCAGATATAAATAAATAAAGATGGTGCGACGACGTAGTCACGAGTCGCTCATTTATTTGTCTAAAGGAGTTCTGCTCAGTTCGACAGACGTGTCTGTAATCTCGCCGC
Organism: Hyposmocoma kahamanoa; assembly: GCF_003589595.1. Taxonomy (NCBI): domain Eukaryota; kingdom Metazoa; phylum Arthropoda; class Insecta; order Lepidoptera; family Cosmopterigidae; genus Hyposmocoma; species Hyposmocoma kahamanoa. Next base: position 14,052,911 of record NW_020653852.1, on the reverse strand, counting down.
GACGCCTCGACCGCCACTTCCCGCCGCCGTGCCGCCGCTATTGGCAGCTTATCTCTTTACCGTATATTTATTGCCATACGTTTCTTTAAACCCCTAACAATGTAAGGTATTTCGGAGCAATTCCCATTTATCATGCACGTTGAATGTTAATAATTTGTTATTTGTTTCAGCACTCTATGCTGTACTTCTTCCATCATTATGAGCTTCCTGTGATACTACAACAAGCGCAACTGCAGCAGCTGCTGTTGAGGAGTCACCATGGCATGGGTGGCATGGTGGGGCTGGCAGGAATCGCAGCTATGGCCAGCGGTGCCGCGTACCACGATGCACCTGGTACTGGAACCCAGGCAACGCCACCTACAACTCAGTCCACCACTCAAACTGTGCAGAACACTGCGCAATCAACTACGCAAACCTCACCGTCGGTATCAACAGCACAGACTAATACCACACACACGGGCGACGTGGTCTCTGCGAGGCCGATGCCGCCCGAGACAATAGCCACGGGTACCAACACTAACAACGACATCGAAGAGCGGGCTATCACACCCGTTACTAACGAAATACTGAGTAAATCTAATAGCTTACTCTCCCCGAGCGGTGAGAACCATGTTAGAATAGAGGAGATAGTGAGGAAGAACTCCAACAGCGATATGAAAGTTGTGCATAGTAGTAATTCTACCGCGGAGCACAATGGACTCAATTTTACTCCTAGCGGGGCCAGTCAGGAGATGAATGCCAGAGAGGCAGCAACTCTGGATCGCAGACGGGACGCCGGCGATGGCAACGACGATGATGCATGGGTTCTCACTTCGCAAAATGGGGATCCTCCATTCAAACAGGCTCCCAGAGCGTCTCCCGAGGCTGATGACTTAGACTAGCATATTATATCCTATTTTTGCATTGAGTAATAAATGGTTCCACTTCTATTTCAGCTTTTGTGAATAACTACATAAAATTTAACACATAATTTAAAATACCTATCGTAGAATCGTATTTATAGATACATGAATAGCAATTGAAATATGTAAGAGAACATATTTGTCCTTAAATGTCTCAATGCGTCAATGTTTAATTTTGAACAAAATATGATGTTGATGGCAACTCGTGTTTTGTAGATAACTTGTATGGAACGGTGATTGTAGTTATAAGAATGTGCTGCCTTTACGGCAACCATGTAAATATTTAGATACCGATATAAATATTTATTAGGATCTTGTGTTAATATCGAATTTGTAATTTGTTACGTTGATATGCTTAGTGGATGGCGACGAAGGTTGGCATACTCTTTTCAGTGATTTAGTTCTTGCAATAAAATATGTTCGTTCACTATTTTGTCTTACTCATCTTTGTTTCACCCTGCAAAAGACAAGCAAGAACCCTTGAAAAAAGAATAAAACAATACATTTAGTATACAATTTTCGTTTAATGCCTTAAAACCTTAAATTTTATTTCTAATTTGATAACAAGTATTTACAATAGCATTAGATTTACCAATGAAACATACAAAATATGCTATAATTAGAGAAAAAAATTCTAGCTTTAACTATTGCACTTCGAGGCAGAAAATTCGAGGACCGTGCTCTGGATGCTGGTAATTTGCCCCAAAATTATTTATATAATAATACAATCTAATAAAATATTCTAAAGTAGATTATTTTCATATACATACACATGAAACGAAAAACAAGCTACTTTTGATAGGAGCTGTCAGTGGATTGTTCAAGGCTCCTTTAATACCAGAAGTCTCGAAGTTTGTAGTCATCGCCAGACCTGTAAAGAAAAAACATTTAAACTTCTGACAAAAAAATTATCAAAGTACACAAGTATTAGGTCGTTAACTGGAGTTTCCACTTATAAGGAATGATGGTACTAACTTAAAAAAAATGTGTGTAACCATTGACCTATCAATAAATGGACGTCGGGTACGCGCTAAAAAGTGTCCGACCCTTGTAGTTAGAATCGTTAACAGAGCATCAATCGCGCGTCAGTCTTCGTTTGATCGACCGATAGCACGCTTGTCAATCATGCCGTATAGTAAAAACTTGTAAAAATTACATATGAACTACACAATCAAATAGCTAACAGTCCTTTTCCTGCACATTGCATCGCAAAAGACAGAAAGAGACCCATTACGTCAATTTCAATTGTTCGAACCACAAGCGATTAAAACATTTAGAACAAAGAAACTATAGAGTCGCTTTTAAGTTAATCTTATTTTTAAAATAATTTTTAGTGTGTTAAGTGTTAGTACTTAATAACTAACAAAATATTGTTGTACTCGTTTTACGGCTTGGGTTTACCTATCAGTAGTCGACAATAACGTTTGCTCAATTTTTTTTAATTGTATGTTTGTATTGTATTTGTATTTACAATTGATTTATTTTTTGTTTTTTTTTTTGAATATTGCAACCGAAATTCCCTGAAAGCATAACGGTTTTGTTATAAATCGGTTTTCGAGATTATGAAACTTAGAGTTTATGTTTAGTTGGAAGTTGGAATATTTCGAAACGTCAATACATTATAGCACGTCATAACTAACAAACAGAGGCACAGTTATTTTCACATTTATAATATTTGTATGTACTTATATATCTACACAACTCTTTATTATTTCTATTTGTATAAAATTCAACATAATATTATATATAAATTAATTAATATTGACAATAAAGGCGACTCCATTACTCTTGTGTTCAAGCAGTTTTCATTAGAAGCTACATATGGTGACTTTTGTTAAGTTTCCAGCAAAAGCTGAATATGGTGAATTTTTCTTTTTAAATTTTTTATTGAATTGATATTCAATTATATTTTGTGAAATGACTCCACTAGTTTGTTATAATTATTAATACAAAGATCGAACACTCAGATTCGAACCGATGCCTTTTAGCATACCGTGCCAGACGCTAAACCAAGTAAGCCACTGAACGAACCAGCGGACCTCACGAATTTTTCTATGTACCTGTTGTCGTGTCTTTGTATTTGGTTTTTCAACGACTTTAGTCGTAGCGCTATCTATGAGAAATCTATTAAAGTTTTATCACCCAGTTAGATACCTTTACAGCTATATAAGTTGTCAGTTTGCAAATAATATAAAGTCAAATTTTAAAAATAATCGTTAAATTCGTACCAAATTACTAGTATGCTTTAAAAGAATTTGATTTTATGTTAACCTGATCTTGAGTTTTGTTAAAAATGTTTTGTTTTACATATACCGATATACATATGTAAAAGGTTCGTAACCGGTAACAAAATAAAAATTCTATCGTATCAAAATTGAAAAATATTTCCAAATTGAACACACTGTGGATGTAACCGAGTTCAATTTTGCACGCTCTGAAAACCCCATTACAAATACCTCTTCCTCTGCTCTAGTTGTGTGTCCCTTTCCCGAGGCCCGGCCGGCCTGAGACTAGCGAGTCATCTGTCATTCATACGGTAGAAGGGATATTTTACACGCAACCAAGTTATGCATAAACTACATAAAAACACTAAGTGTAAAAAAAAACTGCATACGGCAATCTCAATAAGGCACCTCTGCTTTGGATAGTGGCTGCGATTTAATACTAATTTTAATTTTAATATGCTCCCTTATATTGTTTAGGCAATTATAATGCCTATACATATTATGTAAGAAGGTATCCATGTAAAATATAACAGACGAAATAAATTAATAATTCATAGTACACCACTGAATAAATGCAAATAACACTTACTGCGTGCACTTTATTTAAGGGGTTTCTAGACGTACTTACGCAACATGACTGTAGCACACATGCGACACAACTCCATACGAACTTAAAGGCTTAAACATGTTCGAACGTTTGAAGTTCACAACTCGTGTGGATTTACAATTTAAATAAAACATAAATATTTCTCAAATTGTGTCAACACTCACTCAGTTATAAGATAAAATTGTACTTGCACGTGTGGGGCATTAACCAATATTTCATTTGCACAGTCAATTACTTATAATAAATTATGATATTTCCCATATGCAGAATACTAAATAAATGCTGTAATTACGCCAACTGTTGTTAAAAACAACACTTAATTACACTATTTCTTATGAGATTTTCGTAGATCTATACGTTTTTGGTCGATCACTAACGTGCAGTAAACGCAATTGTATCTTATTGTATATATAGCCACGTCTTCACGGGTTGAAATAGCATAGCAACACCGAGAGATATTAATAAACGGTCTAAAACCGTCCACTCTCAGTGACTCTACGCACATACATTATTGGTCTTCCATCTTCTGCTGATGTGCACTGATGACTTTTTCCTTGTCAGCTACGTGTATTCTCAAGCAATAACATCTCGTAATGTGTGTTAATTCCCCAAGAATACGCGTGACCTCCAAGTAAGAGTGTCTTCTGGTGTTCTTTCAGCTTCTTGTAAACTTCATGTTCAGAAGTAAATACAATGACGTCGATTTATGTAAACGTAAACTAAATTTCTCAGTCTAAATTTTCAGTGCATCTGTCTCTTTCGTTATCGTTAAGAAAAGGACAAGAACTGTGGTTGTAGTTAGGACTGTCAAATTAGTCCACACCCACTGTACTCCACCCTACTCCTATAAACTCTGTCGGCTTGTATCACGGGCACAGACCAGATAACCAATCATTAACCACCAATTGGTTATCTGGTTCGTGATAACAACTAAAATTTAATCTGTCATTTTCTTATTGATAACGAAAGGGACATATTGGTACCTTACTTTCTCAAACTCGTATCTTATAAAGAGTGATTATTCAGAAGATGGCAAAACTTTCTATTTATTTTAAATTTCTTATCAAGGGTGTTAATTTGGATGCATTACTTTAAGAATAGGTAAAAGTCAGTGTGTAAATAAGAAGTAAATGTGATGTGAAAGCAGCCTGCAAAATTTGTAATATCGACTGAACTGGCAATCGGTACTATCTCAATTTTGACAACTTTACACGATGAAGAAAAAAATTGTTTGCGTCATTTATATAGCATCTGGTTTATTAAAAATACGTAGTGTATATATAATAAAAATATTTAAAAACTACTTTTTTAATAAATCAGATGCTATACAAACGACGCAAACAATTTCTTCGTCCTGTAAAATTCTCAAAATTGAGATAGTACCGATTGCCAGTTCACAGTCGATATATAATAATTTTTTTTCCTTTCAGTTACTTTGTGCTGTAAGATACGAGTTTGAAAAAGTAAGGCGACGATATCATCTTCTTAGTGTGAATACCTCGTATGTCATTTCTATGTCACTTTTCAGAACGAAGATGAAAATGTGGTGTAAAATATAGGTAAACGCAATAATGTTTGTAGTTAGTTAATTTTAATTAGTTAAATTATACTCCTTTCCGATACTATATTACTTAAATGACATATTTGAGCAAGTCCTTTATAATTTTTTCTTCCATAAAAATCACTGAAAACGAAGTACCTACCTATGGTGTGCCAGGTAGGCGTGTGCAAGGATTTCACGCTAAGGCGACAATATGCGATATGCACTAAAGTTTAGTTTTTGTTTACACGACTCGATACACACATAATAATGCATTTAGATAGAAGAGATTTTCCAAAAAAATTCAGTCGTCGCTAAACAGACAATAGTTGCTAGGTAAATGCTGCAATAGTGGTTACTTACATATGCGTCATTATTTATACTACACTTTTATAGGTACATTAGTAGATATATGAACTACCTTATAAATGTAAGTTGCATCTTTTATTATTATTATGTCACTGGAAAGTGAAATAATTTCTAAAAAATACAAACATTGCGAAAAACGCTCTTGGCGGGGTTACAGTCGCCGAATATACTTCACTTGTCAAAACCGGAATCCCCATTCTCCCTTGTCATATCCGGAACTATAACCCCGTGAAATGGCCGCAAGACAAATCAATATTAGTTTCTACTTATCTGTTTCCGCTGTCATCCATGACCCGGATCGAATTCAGGAGGGCATCGGACTAATCGCCGGCTCTGATGCGACGGCACGGATACACGCAACCCATAATCCTGTGATGTACGCCCGCCACCCGGGTGAAACCTGGAGGCCGATTTTTGATTCGAACGGACTCTGAACGATCACGAACTGTCTGCTTTTCATTCTCATTGTAGGGTGAACGTACTAGAGGCAAACAAGTCTTTCGAATGACATTTGCAACGAACAATTCAAAAATAAGTCATTAGGTACCTTGCAAACCGTACAGGGCTGAAATGAAACGGACGGTTGATTGTCGAGATTAAAAAGCCTGTACTATTTTAACCCACGTCACGTCACACGTCGCGTTGCAGACAATACGTGTAAATAATAATTAGTCATTAGTGTTTTATTAAATTATTATGTATGTTAGTCTATAATAGATTTTATACCATGATAATGATATTAATGATTTTTTTTGGTTAACCCGATATTTTAATTACGAAGTATTTGTCAGGATTCGAGCATGTATTCCAAAGAACAAAAAAGAATACTTGGTCAAGCCAGCTGGTAATCGTTGAAAGTTATATTTAACTCCATTTTCAGAGAATTCTACATGTTATTTAGAATTCTCTGAAAGGTCGGACATATATATTGATTTCTGTTCTTGGTGACATCCTGGTGATGTTTCCAAAAAAGTTTCTGCACTATTTTCATTTTTAGGAGATACCGGGGATGATTTGTATTCCTTCCTTTTATAATTTTCGCAAATGATATAAATCTTTTACATCTCAAGAAAAAAGACTGTTATAAGTAAATCTGTCAAAGTGAAACGGTACAAAAGACATCCTAATACTTTTATAGCTAAAGAAGCGATCACACCTATTTAGGAAGTATTTGTCCGGGTGCGATCTTTAACCGACAATCGGATATCAAACGTTGGTAACCGGTTTTATCCGGCCCCTGTTATCTGGCAACGCTTTGATCCGTGCCGCTTTGAACTTGCGCCCCTTTGTAGGTTCCGACCTGCACAAACGATTAAGATACTTTGAGTCTATAGCGAAAAGAATACAATGGTCACTCAAAAGATTTTGAATCTCGTTTACTTAGATAAAATATGTTTAAAGGGTTTCTTTTAAAAACTTTTTAACGTATGAATGGGAAATTTAATATTTTTATGAAGAATTGGGACACTGTGTGTCAATACTGTAGTAGGGTTATAACTACAGATACTTACGACGTTGTAGAAAAGTTGTTGACTTTCTATTGTCAATACAAATCTTCAATTCTTATTCTGTCTGCGGTGCATTTGGTGTATTTGGAGCTCGGCCCTTCAGGACTAGCTTGAAATTCCATTGTTCTTCGATCTTGTCTAAAACCTGTAACAAGAAATAAATACACTTGAATATTGTTTTACAACTCACATAGTCCGTAAGAACAATTTAAAACAAAAGCTAGAAAATATTGTCTATTTAGACATCATCCATAATTGTATGAATCGTAAATTTTATTATAACATTTTTATCTTCCATATATATTAGTAAGAGGATACTTTATCAATTACGATGAAAAGTAAGGCACAGTTTCCATTCCGAAACCATAAATTTCGGTTATGAGTGACCTCCTTGAGTAACTCCAGTCAATATTTTTGGATTCTCTCACAACTATCCGCAATTATGTATACAAAAAGCGCGAACACGATCGCGATAATCATATAAACATAAGCTTTGGCAAACATCGCAATGCGCTACAGGATACATTTCAAAGTGATCAAATATCTATAAAATAAAGTTGCTAAACCTGTTCTTTACTAAAATTTTTTTTATCATATCAATTGACGGGACGAATAAGTCGTGCGCCTGGTGGTAAACGACACGCCTGTCCATAACAATTGCACTGCCACTCAAAGCTTTAAATAGCAATGATCTGACGATCGCGCCACGCACCCTGAGATGTGGACAAGTCCCATGTGCCTGTAATTTCACCAGCACCCTTACCATTGAAAAAAATTGAAAAAATTTCTGCTTGGCGGCAGCTCTTTCTTTCACAAGGAGATCTGTTGCTGCTAAAATATATTTAATTACTCGCCCTGTTTTATATTTAAAACTATTTTAAAACTCCTGTCCCATTAGTAGGATTCGACGCAGGATGTCTTCTTCTACACATTTCTATCATCCGTTACGTCGTTGTTCATACCCTTCAAATCCATCCATGTCTTCGGTGGTCTTCTTCTGAAATTCTTCGCTTGAAATTGATTATTATAATAATGGGCTTGAATTAATCTTGATTCATTATTGAGTGCTTTCGACTTATTAGTTTCAATTACTCGAATAATTAAAACAACGGATTTTCTCCTTGAAAGGTTTAAAATATCTACTTCATTCTAATACCTACTCAATTTTCAACTAATTGACTTAAACCCTTCCTTTAAATAGATCCTTGGCTTACAAAGGTTAATTCTTAATAGCACAACAATGTTGTTTGTTAAGTAATAAATACCCCTTATAAATGTTACTTTAATGTTCGATATCGTTCTTTTATTATAAACTTAAGGTTATAATTAAATCAGTTATTGCTAACAGAAGAGAAAAAAGAAATTGGTAGAGATAAAGGTATCTGTCAGATACACGCATTTTTGGAGAATCTACTTCATACCACGTTCAATTCTTTCCTTAAAATTCCACCTAAGTGCACAAAATTAATTACTTTAGTTATTTACTTTATTTTAGTAATGATAACGATAAGTTTTAGTGTAGTAGTAAAAGGCCTACAAAATGCACGAAGTATCAGCAGTACTAGCAGTAGAGCTCCTTGTGAAAGAGTTCGTCCAGGAAAGTACTGCCACCTAACCTATTTCTGCCGCCAAGCAGTAATGTCAGTATTATCGTGGTCCGGTTTTCAAGGGTAAGGATACTAGTGAAATTACAGGCACATGAGACTAGTCATAATACGTCTGAGGGCGACGGGCGCAGTGACAGTGCCCTTCAAAACTTTGCGATTGAAAGGTCTGAGTGGCACTGCAACTGTTATGAACAGGCGTGTCACTTACCATCAGGCGCACGATTTGTTCGTTTCGTCACTTGATATTATAAAAGAAAAAGTTATTTTAATCAGCACCTTATAAATAAAAATCACAGTTGTAGGTAAATACTCCGAAAGTCATTTATCTGGCATTTTTACAGAAAATGACTTAATTATAAGAAAAAAATTTGTAGCATTAGAGCTCTTTGTGAAAGAATTCGTCCTAGGAAGTACTGCCACATTACCTATTTCTGCCACCAAGAAGTATTGTTCACATTACTGCGTTCCGGTTTTGAAGTGGTAAGGGTGCTGGTGTAATTACAGGCCCTCAGATCTTTACGATTTAAAATTCTGAGTGGCACTGCAACTGTTATGGACAGGCGTGTCGCTTACCATCAGGCACACGACTAGTTCATCCCGTCACTTGGTACCATAAAAAAAGGAAAACGCGACAAAATAGCTTCGTTAAAACATTGTTATTTGGTATCATCTGTTACAAATTGACATAGAAGACTTTGGTATTTCTAAGAAATATTGGACTTCGAAATTTCAATCGCATTTATTTCAAAATGGTCGAAATCTAGTTATGAGAACAAAATTTACTTTAACTCGGATATTTCCACCTAACTTGTTTGATCGGAATTTCTTAAAATCCATTTTAATATGTAACTTGATATTTCGTTTTCATTATTGATACGCGGGAAAAGGCTCGAATGAAAAAGCTAGCAAAAACTGAATCAGTGTAAAATGCCAGTGTAGTGTTTCTCCGAGTTTTATCCTGAGTGCCATTTAGATCGTGCAAATGAAACGTTCACTAAATGATACAAAGTTCCCCTTGGGAAATGTTTTAAATCCACTGCCGGTATGCAGGGATACGCTCCATATAAAAACATTTCACAATTATTACATTATTGATTTCAAAATGTATTATTTTTGCTATAAAGTTATTTGCTCAGTAGCTGCAATACGGCCGGGCATTTTTATATACATACATCCACAGCTCCATATTTAAATGCGCAACAGGACCAGCAATTCGACTGCAACTAAAAATAGTAGATGAAATGTAGTGGAAACTGTATGTCTTCTTCTTATCGTATCGATGGCATACATTATACTATTATATACACTAGTAATAATAATAACGCACACACTCAACATAGCATATTAGATGCATTAATGACGAAACAGGTTGTCCTTATTTCGACCAATTTGAACCCGAAGTCTATTTAAAAATTCGAACTGCGCGCTGGTTGTGATGGAGTAGGCAAACAGTTACGAAGTTGTTGGTACGACAGATACATCCAAACTGCATAGTAATTGCAAATTTATGCTCTGCAACTGCATGTCGGTCTGGTATTTAATAAAATACCAGATGCAGTTAAAGAACTAAATTGTAGGCAATTTAAAATAAAATTATATAATTTGTTAGTTACACAATGCTACTACAATATAAATGATTTTTTAATTGATAACATAAAATGTAAAATTTAACCACTGTGCGTGATTGAAATAAGAATTGTGTAAAATATTCGCATGCCAAGTTTTGGTGAAATGTACGATCTAATAATAATATACTATAACACCATTGTAAACTACATTTTTCAGCGAATAAATATCTTGTATTCTTGTATTCTTGTATGTTTAATGTATCGTCGGTGTTTTGGGCGTAAGCGATATTTCGATAAATTATTCAGGGCAGCATGTTTTAGGTTTTAACGACTGTTTTAAAATATTCACGTTCTGTTTTAAAATTCAATTATAATTTTAATTAAGTTTAAGTTTTAAAATTGAATTGAAAACACGACGTAAATATTTTAAAACACTCGTGAAAACCTAGAACTATTCCCCTGAAAAATTCTTCGAAATGTCGCGTAAGCCCTCTACAAAACACCGACATGTAAATATGCGATTACCTGAGAATAGCGATGAATGGGAGAATTATTGTTGTTGAATGAATTAATAATATCCTTATAAATTTATTTTTGTTATTTTTATCAACTGCCTCCGTGGCCGAACGGTTACCATGCCGGATTGCCACGCAGAGGTGCCAGGTTCGATTCCCGGGTCGGGACAAATATTTGTGTGGCCTACATTTATTTGTCTCGTGAGTTTGGGTGTAATTTGTAATTGTCTGTTTGTGTGTCCATGGCACCCGCGACATAGGGTTTCCCTAGTGCTAGGCTATGTCGAGTGTGTGCGTTATTATTGTTATTATTATTATTAATCCAAGGTACAAGTGTGTAACACTGCGCCAACAAAAAATACCATTTAAAAATTCAACCACTTTTGTATTTTATAGAAAAGGCTTAACTAATGAACACCTAAAACACCAATGATATAATAATTCCAATTAAACAACCTGACTTTAAAAAAATACATAGATTGAATGCATTCTCCTAGTTTACATTCATTCTTTTAGTTCCAGTGTCAAGCACCCCTAGCCTTTCGGCTGCAGACGAGCGAGGAACGAGTAAAGCAAAACGAGCAATATGCACTCTCATAAATATGAACGACAATTAGATGGCAAACTGTCTGCAAGCCACCTGTTGGACCATTGCTATAGCTGGATAGATTTTAGAAGTTAAAGTATTATAGATTTTAGATTTGTTAGATGCTTATTTTTAAATATGTATGTAAATGATACCAGTTAGTATGAGTGCGTTTTTTTAACTCTGTGTGAGTTACGCTCCTATCGAATGGAATGTGTTTGTTGTGCATTTTTGTGATTATGTATGTGTTTATACTATTTATGATACCTTAGTGACGGGACAAACAAGTCGTGCGCCTGATGGTAAGCGACATGCCTGTCCATAACAGGTCCAGTACCACTACGTGCTTTATATAAATCGCAAAGCTTTAAGGAGCACTGCTACTGCGCCCGTCACCATGATATATAAATTGACTAGTCTCATGTACAGGGTCAAGAGCACGTCAAGCTTGACACTTAAGATTTAAATCCAACTCTATGCCGCTTACGGTCCAAAGTACAAAGTGTCAAGCTTGACGTGCTCTTGACTGTACCTGATATTTCACCATCTCCCTTACTTACCGCTTGGCGGTAGAAATAAGTAAAGTGACAGTGCTTCCCTGAATGAACTCTTTTACTACTACTGTGTTTATTGTGTGTGCTTAATATTTAAGTAATCATTTAATAAATAGCTCTAAATATTTTACTTACAAAATACTTAAAGTCATTGTAGAACATCCTGTAATCTTATTTAAGTTACAGGACTCAATTATTCACCCACTTTACTTAAAATTCAGTGCTTCACACGTTGTTTGTCTAAAATGAACCAAATACCAAAGGGACAGAGGTCATACGACTTTACAGACCTAGCTGATAAGATTCAGCGTTTTAAATTTTCCCACAATACAGATAGGATTTTAGATTCTAAGGAAATAGGTTTAAGGTTCAGTCTGCTATGAAAATAAAGTCGAATATTCCGAGAATTTTTATTCGCAAAGTGTGAATTTTACTGCAGTCGGTCCCGTATGTTAATAATTGTGCAGCGATTCTGCCATTTTATTGTATGTGATAAAATATTGGCGTTCGGAATATGTTTTCAGTGGTCGTAAAAATAACATGTGCTGTATTTTACAATTAAGTGATACGAACTTTTATCAACACTCTATTTGCTGAACGTTGAACATTCGTATTAACGTTTTTATGTAAAGTACTTCAATATCGATATATAATAGGCATAATTCCTACATGTGGCATTACAGTGTGAGTACAATTCATTTATGAGAAATTAGCTTTCTTGTTACACTAAATCGTAACTGCTATGGAAGGGCATGGCAATAGAGAACCAAAAATAACTAAAACGTAGCAACAAAAAATACAACTAAAATGTAAATGACACAAACCAAAAACCGGTACAAAAGTTTTAAACATTAATGTGGGAATAATATTAGACTATGAGTGAACGTAGAACATGGAACAAAACATGGAAGTAAGAAGAAAAGAGTGTGCAAGAGAAAACAATAATCTATTATAATATAGGTCAATGTTTTTGGGTTACATAAAAGACGAGTTCGGTTTTTGACAGAATATTTGAAAGAAGCAAGAATAAAGCTGTATTCAACAAAGCCTTTTTTTATTATACCTGTAATTCACAATAGTTCGTCTCAAATTGGTCCTATGGGGATTCGCACCTGCTGGGCCACCGAGGTCGATAGTAATTTAGAAACACGAAACAAGGTTTCAAAGCAATTCCTAATAAGGAGTGTAAGTAACACATATAAATAATTGTAAAAAAAAACTATATTAAAAGCTTTAAAACGTTCAAAGCAAAGAGGCAAAGAGGCATTCCATTTTACGCGCTATTATAACAGAAAGCCCCATTCGGCCGCTTACAATTCGACCCGAGGCGCGCTCGCCACAAAAGCAAAATTAATTTTAAAATACACCAAAAGAAATTAACTTTCAACTGGGGGAAGGTGAAAGTTTCAAACGGGGGACTCTGAACACTCGAGAGGACTTAAAAATAATAAAAGTAGACATTCAATGTGGTCGCGCAGGGACAATGCTGTATTTTTCCAATGTTGCTTTTGCCTTTGAAAATGTTTTCGAGACATCTGTGTAAGGATGCGGATGGTATATTGGAAAGTTTGGCCTTATAACTTATTTCCCAAACTTTTGAACATCTACAAAAATTATTACCTGAACTAACTTTACTGCTTTGACCCGCGCTCTCAAAGCATACATGTGTTGGGAATAGAAAGTAAGACTAGTAGGCATTGTAGATACGACGTATTACTACGCTCTAATATCATTATGCTGTGTCCGAGGAATTGAGAGGTAAGGAGAGGTATGGTCTCTGCTTGAGAGACGATAGGTACCATTAGGATACTACGACGTTTTTTGTTAATTCTGTACAACGAAATGAGAGATCCAATGGTTTAATAAGACTGTAGTTAAGGTATATTAATGTAACAACACTACGCGTAGAAAATCTGTGACTGTCTTTGAACGTGTTCTATCTATATATCTATCAATATATATATCCTAGAAACCGAACGTAATAAACAGTTATAAAAGTATTTTTCCGCAAACGACGCCGACGATGCTATTGTTTGAAAATGTTGAAAAGATATAAGTTGGCTTGTCCAGTGTTTTGTAGTAAATTGGAGGACATTATTGTGCAGTATTAGAGTGGTTTACGTGTTATGAACTTTTGCAATTAGGATCTCTTTGTTTCCTTACCTTATTATAACGGTAGGTCAACGACTGTGCTTTATATTGCCGACTGAAACTTCTTTTTAAGTCATTATACACAATTCTACAGTGTAAAGAAATTTCTTTCGAAGAAATAGCATTTTATTTTTGTTTGACAATATTTTGTGTTTATTTTATCTTACTAAACAAAATGTTTTGTATTCATAATTGTTGTTTACATTAGTGACATTACACTAGTGCAATGTTATGACACTGATAATATGAAATAAATGATTTTATTCTATTATCGTCCCCTAATTTGTCACCCTTAGAAGTGGAATATTTTCTTCAAATTCTAATGGGACCTCTAATGACGTACCCCATTTCCAATAAAAAAGGAATTACCTACCGAAATCGGTTTACAAATATCGGTATCGGTAATCGCGTAATGTATATACACAAAAAACAGCCGAATTGAAAACTTCCTCCTTGTTGAAGTCGGTTACAAAGCTAAAGTTCTAAATATGCTTTATCCAATTGTTTCTCCTATCTACAAGTAGTGAAATCGTCTAATAATATCACATAATATCTGGACAGTGTGTTGTTTCATTCCATAACACTGTTATATTGCTATGTTCGTAATTACTAATTATTTGAAGAAAGTAGCTTTATGAAAGTGCACTTTAAAACAATACAGATTAGCTTTAAAGTTACACAGTTTTAATAGCGATCATTTTTATACTATCGGGGCAGGTTTAATTCACCGTCTCCCGGGTCGCTTGAACAGTCTCAGGCAAATTCTTACATGCCTTTTTGCTCAAGATAATCGAACTGCCAATCCGGCTTGCAGACAAAGAACTGAGCTAATAGCAACTTTCATAATTGTCTATTATGGATGTCTTATCAATGTACTTTATAGGATGTCTTGAATGTGTTAGTAATGAAGTGTATCTCTTGTGACGTTGAAGACGATCAGTTGTATGCAGTGTTGGCATAAAAAAAAAATAGTCCGGACATTCAAATTTACATATTATATATGCTTCTTTATAGCTTTTATTTTGATTCAACATAATATACTTCTAAATACCGTACGTTGTAATATGTTAACCCGTAGGTCGGTAGGTAGTTCATACATTTGATGGCGATGTCAAATCTACTATTTTCAAGGCGTTTTGTCAAATTTTTTACACGTGCAGCATGTGGACAAGTTACTTTAAAAACATGATCATCGACCTGAGTGTCCAATGCGACAATGGTTTTAGTATGCTGTTGGGACTGCCACGCTTTTGCAGTGCATCAAGTACAACTTCAGCGCAATAATACGCAAGAGAACTGTGACAGCTCCTACAGCTTCATGCGGTTGGTGTACCCTACCAGTGATACATTTAAGCAATGGAACTTCTTAATGTTATTTTTTCCGACAATTCCTTTAATAGCATAGGCTGCAAGGGCACCTTGCACCTAGTAACTTTTTTTTATGATTCCAAGTGGCGGGACGAACAAGACATCCGCCTGGTGGCAACCGATACGCCTATCCATAACAGTTGCAGTGCCATGTAGAGCTTTAAATCGTAAAGATTACCCTGCGACGCGTTACCCTGAGAGATAAGTTGACAAGTCCCATGTGCCTATAATTTCACCAGCACCCTTACCCTACTCAATGCTCACATTACTGCTTGGCGGCAGAAATAGTTAAGGTGGCAGTATTTCCCTGGACGAACTCTTTCACAAGGAGCTCTCCTACTACTAAAACTAATACGGTATAGTAACGTCTTCAATGAAATTTTTGATTTGGTAATACGTAGAAAGTATAACAACAACAAAGCCTACCAACGTCTTAAAAGAGATCTTTTTTTTTAAGACCCATTTTCACCCCAAAATGCGTTGACGGCCTTTACTAAACTTACTGTAAAGGGTAAATAAAACGTGCATAATTGCGGTAAGGTTGTTCCGTTGTGCCCACGGCACTGGGTGTAGGGTGCACCAGGTGGCAGACCGACAGGTAATTAAAATGCTAATTAGCTGAGACAACCCACAAATACACGTATACTGCTTGTGTACTGCTCCTTCTGTTCCGCAGATGGGGTGACAAATTTTGTTAAAGTGTGAATCGTCAACAATTTACTGTATAAAATATAGCAGTTTATGTAACTGTTTTAATGCCTAATTATGTACAGTTACACGTTTTATCTAACATTTATTATAAGCTCTCTTTAATGTGTTCAGGAACCGCATGTTACTACTGGCAAAATGGCGGCAAATAAAAACTTTTCTCACGTTTGTCACGCAACCGTAGTTTCTTTTTAATTCATAGATAAACTAGAGTCGGCCAACCTGATGGTTGGGGCACGTTATTTGATATCGAACGATATGATTATCGTTCGATATCAAATAACGTGTGAAAGTGAAAATTGTTTGCTATTGACATTTTAGAATTGAGATGGAATCAAATTGTTTTGTTTGTCAGAGATGTTCGAAATTTGAATGTAATAATAAAATCGAATTTGATGTTATTAGTATCCAATAATAATATCTTCACAGATAAGAAATTTGTTTTTGTTTTAACAGTTTATCTTTAAGCACGTCGTAATTTGCGGTTTTTGAACACGTCATAGAGGGTTTATGACATGTGTGTAGATAAAATATTTTATGTAACAAAAAATTCGTAATCGTCTGAAAATAAGTAAATTAACATTTCGCAAGTGTTATACATAGGAAATGAAACTATTTGTTCAGATCTAAATCGCGTATATTTGTTTTTTCAAATAAACCAACGTTTCGGGCCCTTTACAATTCCCATGGTCACGGGTGACTGAGATGGTAGAGTCATAAAACAGTTATGTCTATTATTATGCAAATCACTTTACTTTTAACTACAGTTACAAAAGTATAAAATACCTTATTTTTAATTTTGCAAAGAACTTTTTAGTAGCACTAGAGCTATTTGTGAAAAAATTCGTTTAAGGAAGTACTGTCTTACCTATTTCTGCCGCCAAGCAGTAATGTCAGTATTACTCTGTTCCGGTTTTGAAGGGTAAGGGTACTTGTGAAATTACTGGTACACGAGACTTGTCAATTTATGTCTCAGGATGACGGGCGTAGTGGTAGTACCCCTCAGATCTTTGAGATTTAAAGCTCTGAGTGGCACTGCAACTGTTATGGACAGGCATGTAGCTTACTATCAGGCGCACGACTTGTTCGCCCCGTCACTAGATATTATTTAAAAACATCCAATTTACGCTGCATATGCTTTACAAATTATTTATTTTAGCGATATTAATTTTTATTAAACGATAATGAAAATAAGGTGTTTAATTAGTAACTTTTGTAACTATAGTGAAGAATAGAGTGATTTGCAATAATATTAGACATAACTGGTTGATGACTTTACCATCTCAGTTAGCAGTGGCCATGGGACCTGTAAAAGGCCCATAACGTTGGTTTGTTTGAAGAACCAAATATAGGCGAATTATATCCGAAAACATATTTTCATTTCCTATAAATAAATGAACATGTATATATATAAAATAAAGAAGTCGTTGTCACTTTTAAATACACTAAAGCTTATAGACAGATTCAACAATAATAAGATACAGAGCTGCCTGCCCTAGCGTGTACATATCGTATAAATATACAACATCTCGCTTCAAAAGACAGTTTGCCGGCTCATTAATCAAACTTGATTCAAATTTGTCGTTGACGTGACGTGTGATATCAAGGCGAGTTAGTGGGCGGGCCGACGACGCCGACGCCATACAGTCGCCAACATCAAAGAGTTCAAGGGTTATGTACAGATGCGAACATTTCACTAACATAATTCAACTAATGTTATTAAAAGCCTTTGTAGGTTTCGAGTAGATTTTTCACTACCTATGAAATACGATGTAGTTTTGGACGAGTGACCTACACGTCGGTATTCATGGTGTAGCCGTCTCTGAGGTTCAGGGCGAACCCTGAACCTTAGAGACGGCGGATCCCCGGCCGGAGATCGAAATTCCCGGTCGGGGCAATGTAGAAAACGAAACTTACGTTTCTATGTTGTCTCAGGTCTAGATGTTTGTGGTATCGCCGATGTTTTTGATTTCCAAAACACAAGCGCTTTAGTTACTTACTTAGGGATCAGATCAACGTATGTGATGTTGTCTAATACTTATTTATATTTATTTAGTTACAATAAAATCTATTTTGTCATATTTCTACTCTAATTCTTAGCTGATACGTGCACATGATGATTACTTTTTTTACACATGCTGTCCACACTTGGTTGCAAGCTATGAGGAAACTGTTTATTCCATACAATTTTATAGAGACGTTCATATTTTTTATCTTACAAATGTACAAATATCCTATCCCGCTATGTTATGAAAGTAAATATTGAATAGAAACTTTGGGGTTAAACTTGTGCTTGCCGATGTAACATGCTTCAGCGTACATACGAACCGAATTCGATAACTTTAAATGAATCCGTTAATTACAGTAGTGTTGATTCGGTAAGAAACACACACGAGGGAGTGGTTGTAAATTAGCTATCAACAAATTAGACCTTCATACGGCTTCGCTTCATCAGCTTACCGTGTTCAGTAATGCATTAAATTATTTACGAAAACATAAATTTGTAGATTAAATGAGGAGTATTAATATATTAATATAGGTTTGAAGACTTACTAGACGTTAATTTAGTAAAGTATTAGGTTACTCAAGCTGTAAAAGACATTAAGATTAGAAATTAAATGATTTACAAGTACAATATAATTTTACAACAATACCAAAACAACTAATATGTTAAGGAATTAGCTACTTATTTCCTCAAATAACTGTTAATATATCATCTAAACTATTTAGCATTTCTTAAGTAACCTATATATTGTATCTACGGAATGAAATTGTATCGTGTTTTCTACATGTAATGTTTGGGTTATATTCTAATACATAATTTATGTTTAAAATAATTACAACTTTCTTTAGCTGTAATCTCTTTTAGTATATAAACAATAAGTTAGAAATTTAATGAACAATGTAATTTTTAAATTCTGGTACTTTAATTAAACTTCAGTGTTTCCTCTAAATTTCCTGCAGCATTGCGTGCTATTTAGTTTTAAATCCACGTATCATCTATCTATTGTGAAGCTGCCATAAGTTACGCTGCCAAATGAAAATCTCCCCTTTTTATGAATACTAAACGCCGACATCAAACGCTGACATCAAATGCCACCGTCACTCACGTACTCGCGCCCTAACCTCCATACGCGACAGTCATTCTCTTTACATTAAACTTTAAAAACCTCCATAGGCACAGTATTAACAAACAGATCCAATACCGAATGTTAAATGCCATCTACTGCTGGGTAATTTTCCGAAAAATTTCCAAAAGTTGGAAAAATTTTACAAAATATAATTTGAATGCTCATATTAAGTTCTACGTTTAGGTAGATCTTTTGCAAATATATAATTTTTTGCTATTTTTTTTTATTTAGCTTACAAAATAAAGTTGTATAGCTAAAAGCAAGTAAGAAAAAAACGAGATTTAAAGTTATTGGACAACAGCCAAAAAAAGAATCACAGGTAAAAAACCTTTATAATGACTCCATCTTTTCCGTTCAGTTTCTTCAACTTTTGACAGGACCTGTCACCTGGTGATAACTGTTAAATGTGGAAAAATATAGAAAAAATATTCGGAAAAATATTTATTTTTCTGAAAATATGATTTTTTCAGAAAAATATGAATTTTTTAAAGCGGAAATTTTTCCATGGCCAAACACGTGATATATCACGTAGCCGATACACACTTAATTTCGAGATGCATCTCATGTTGTCCTGTATTAATAGACTGTAATCATCGGCATCTTGGATAATACCATCTCAAGGAACCAAGAGCTAGTATTTGATCGATCAGGATTTAATAACAGTCCTGAGTCGTAGCTTAAGTCTGAATGACGTTTATTCATCACCTTGGTCATCATTTCTTCAGCCGAAAGACGTCTACTAGTCGACATAGGCTTTTCCCAAATATAGCCAGAACGACCGTTCTTGCACTGCTTGCAGCTGATTTCCGCGACCTTCACTAGGTCATCGGTCCATTTAGGGGTCCGCCCAAGCTGCGTCTTCCGGTACGCAGTCGCCACTTGGGGACTTTGTGGCCCCATCCGGCTATCTGTTCTGTAAGTAATATGTTCTGCCCTCTGCCACTTAAGTTTTGCAATTCTTTGGACTACGTTCGGTTACTGTAGTTCTTGTGCGGACGTTCTCATTCGCAGTGAAACTATGAGTATAGCTCTCTCTATTGGCCTTTGGGTGACCGTGAGTATGAGGCCCATAGTGGACGGTCATGTCTCAGTCCCGTAAGCCATCACTGGCCGTACTGGTCGATTGGAAATATTCACAGAAAATTGGAAAGTCATAACGGGGTAAAAAATAAACTGAAATTTTGATAATCCGCAAATGATTCGTAATGTATGAATACTCGTTGATATGCTTCAAGTGGTATTTTTTAATAAAGATAGTTGATTTAAGCTAGTTCTCAATATCGATTCTGCATTCGAGATTAATTTATGATAAGACTTAGAAATCAGACGCTTTAGTGATTTGTTATATAACATTTTTTGTTTTTGTAACATCTATCGATACAAATAGGATTGGCCATCATTTTGCAAAAAAAAATGTTATTAAAATAAGTTTTAATGGCGGATACGACCTAAATGAAAATGCTAAAATCCCTTTTATAGTCTGTAAATTATGTTTATCAATGACGCAGATCTTTGAAAAAAATACATATAATACGTGATATATAAGTACCAAATTTGTGCCCCTTCTTGATTTCGTTAAAACCGTTTGCACCCTTTTCTAAAGTTATTAACGAAAATTCTTTAAGTATACCTCACTTGAAAATGCTCTGATCATAATGAACGGATGATGGGATCAATAAGCCCGTAATGAGATAATCAAACAATGACCCCAGTACTGATATCGGCTTGTTGGCTTAAGAAATTTACGCAGGGTTCACTGCTTGGAGGAAATTGACGAGAATATTGAGAGAGATTTTCCGGTGATAAAAAGTCTATGTGTCGAAGCATAACTTTACCAAAGATGTTAGTTGCATTTTTGTATTTTTTCTTTTTTATGATATCGTTAGTCTATTTTTTATGATACCGAGTGACACGCCTGGCCATAGCAGTTGCAGTGCTACTTAGGGCTTTAAATCGAGAAAATTTCATATCAATAGCAAGGTTGGAGTACTTCCCTTTGACGATCTCTTTTACGAGGAGCTCTACGGCTACTAAAAAACTTTGAGTATGAAAAATATAATAATAATAAAAAACCTTCAATCCTGTCAAATCATTTTTATTTCTCTGCAAAAATTGATCAACATGTGAAAACAAAAAGAAATCTGGATTTGTGTTTATCATTCTACATCAAGAATTCATCACCAGCAAGAATATTCGAAATGAATCAAAGAGGACCTTGTATTTCATTAATAAAAAAATCGTTAAGGTTCCCCAGTATCATCTCATGCCTATCCCTCGGCCAATAAGGCAATCCTCTAAGGGTATCGGAAATTCTGAGCAAATGGAGGGCGATAATTATGTTTGAGCGGGTTATGGTGTGTCAACACTGCAATTAATGCGCGTCACTAGCGTCGACACTTATTTTGGAATATTAGAACTAGGAATTAGTTATTGTGAAGTATTAGAACGCACATATATTTTTAAATAGAAAATCACCGTATTTAAGTCGAATTTTTGCTCGTCATATTTCGAACAAGTCCGTGGTCCTTAATCATGAGATTCCGCGGCGGTAACTCAATGGAAACTGTACGCCAAAGCTCTGACAGTGCAGTCACTCGTTGGGCTGCGGACGCAAGCTCTTTTTTTCAAGCAATACACCAGTAAAGCTGACATTACTGCTTGACGGCCGAAATAGGTAAGGTACTACGTCAGTGGTTAGTATGGATGAGACTTTAGAAAGTTATGTTGTTAGTGTAGTGTACAATACTGACTATGAGTTTAATAAGAATGAAGCAAAAGAGCTTGCGCCCGCAGCCGTTGAGTGATTGGGCTGTCAGGGCTCTGGCGCGCAGTTTCTGTCGAGTCACTGCCGCGGAATCTCATGATTAGGGACCACGGACTAGTTCGAAACATGGCGAGCAAAATTCGATTTAAATACGTGAGTTATTAGTTTCATTAACGCTTATACATATATTTTTCATTTCGACTAACAATATACACTTAAGTGCGTATTAACTATGAGAATATGAAAGAAAGTTGGATAACGAATAAAGCCAAAGCGAGAGCCACAACTCACGTACACATTTGGTGAAATTACAGGCATATGGGACTTATCATCTTATGTCTCATGGTGACGGGCGCAGAGACAGTGCCCCTCAGATAATTGTGACGTCAAGCTGTGACTGGCACTGCAACTGCTATGGACAGGCGTGTTGCTTACCACCAGGAGCACGACTTGTTCGTTCTGTCACTTGGTATTATAAAAAAAAATAGTGTAATATGAAAATAGTCAATAAAAAACATTTTATCCACAATTTTCACATCTCAACGTCACTAAGTCTAACAAACTATATTTCGCTTATTGATTGCGAAAACACAGCTCATCTTCGCTTGGTTATTAATTGGCCTAACAGACTTTAAGTTGCCAAAATAATACAAATTCCGTTTAAAGTGAACAAACATATAGTGAATAAATATTTTGCTTAATTTAGATCCTTTCAAACTAATCCACACACTCATACATGCGCTCACATACACACACACACACACACACACGCACGCACGCACGCACGCACGCACGCACGCACGCACGCACGCAATACACACACACACACACACACACACACACACAAATAAAACAAAACCTATTTGCAAGTACATTAAAGAGCTGACAACATTATTCTTTATTTAAAAGAAACATTTATATTATTCAAATTTTGTAAACAGAATTATTTAGTAACATTAGAAATAAAATTTTCATTCTATCTAATCTTTTTCTCAAATTTTATTCAATATATACCTATAATAAATATAATGTATGTAACCGTCATTACATTTTATAAAATAAGGATAAAAATTGCAATTGCGCCAAGCAATTTTCACGCCTCGGCCATAACCGTGATAAATATAACGGCTGCGCTGCTTTGAATACTGACTGCCCCTAATGGCCTTTAAACTTCTTTGTCTTCTCATTTGCGAACTTATATCTGAATTATATTTATTTATTAAATATAATACCACGTAAAAGTAACCAGTCTCCTTTTTTATTACCAATCAATTACATAGGTATATTACAAACAATTATTACAACATTCATATTTAATGCCGTATGTTGTCTAACATCGACAATACATAAATCGTACAGTGCGTATAATTATGTGTTAAATATGAAATTTATAGAATCCGTCAGACTTTATAAGAAGAAATGTATTACCATATTTTTATAACGCACACACTCAACCTAACCCCGCACTAGGAAAACCCTGTGTCGCGGTGCCATGGACACACACATAGACAACCACAAATTACACCCAAACTCACGAGAGAAATAAATGTAGGCCATACAAATATTTTTCCCGGCTCGGGAATCGAACCTGGGACCTCTGCGTGGCAGTCCGGCATGGTAACCGTTCGTGGTAACCGTGGGCGAACGGTTACCATGCCGGACTGCCACTATTCTGATCTTTAACTACTTTATATTTTCTTCGCCGTAGATAAACGACTTTTCAGAAGTACTTTGTTGTTAGTATTTACATGGCAAAGTATAAAGTTCAAATCTAATTAAAACTATATTCATAAAACTGATTTAGAGTAAACAACAATAAAAAACAAAGCACTGCGACAGTCGTAGAGGTGCTACGAAGGGCTACGTCAAACAGTCTACGAAATTATGAAATTGTTTGTGCTGTCCAATGTGATAAAATTTTACACGAACATTATGAGAGTTTAGATCAATTAAAATGAAACCAAAATAATTGTAACGCGCCCATGACATTATTAATTTAATTTCCTAACAGTTTAACAGAGTTTTGATTTGTATCAAATAAAACTTTTGAAGGGGTTTTTGAGTGACGAGATGACATATGCAGCAGAGCTCCAGGAGTAGGGCTGTCAAAATCGGAATTATTTAACAAGATTGAACATTTATAGATTTACAGTATTTGAATGAAATGAATTTATAGATATTTTATAAACTTTTTTGTTCATGATTTACGTTGAAAATAATTTAAGCGAATGCATTTTCTTTAAGAAGAGATATTTTTAAAAAACCACGGTTGCTACAGTAACTAATATTTAAGTTTATTTTAAAAATGTTTCAATAGCCTTCATCATCATAAATCTATACATCCCACTACTCGTCACGGGTTTCCTCTTCAATAGCCTCATATCAGATTGTTATAAGTAAGTAAACCTCGTCTTTTTGTATAGGATTACCGCCTAACAAAGGCCCTGTAACCTTTTGCAACGTAATTTTAAGGGACCTGTCTTCAGAAATTAAACAACAAAACGCCTTTGCACGTGATCCATCGGTAAATGTCACTGCGAAGAGATCGCCGAGCAAATTTTAATTTCCTAGCTCTTAACGAAGCCATAAAACAAGCGCCAACAGAATAGGGTAGCGACAGCGGAAAACATGCTGAGTAATTGCGACAGCTTACTTTTTTAGCATTGCTTTTCCGAAATGAATTATTTATTAATCAAAAAGTGAGAATTTAATCGCTGTTGATAGCCAGGTCAGGAAAACTACGAAATGCGACACTTTTTTTGTTTTTCCTGGCCTCAACTTAAGACCCGTTTTATTGCGCGACGAAGTTAATGTTTCGCGTGACTTGAATACTGCCATCATTTTAATTTTAGCCCCTTACGCTATCTGGAGTTACCGTGACATATTTTACATATTTTTGAGAATCTCGTTTGATGTAAAAAATAATTTTATGAGATTCGTATTAGTATCCAAAATAAGTAAATTGGGACGAACTTCCTTTTTACACTGAAGTTAGAACATTAAACAAAAATGCAAATATTCGCCACATAGACATGCTATTTTAGATCTCAACATTTTACATTCGCAATATTTCGAGTTTAATAAACCTTTGCCAAACATACTACCGTCACACATGTGCGAGTGTACACCGCAAAAAAAAATCGAATCATATTAGGGATGGAGAATGCCCAATTTTATTACTAAATTATCACACGCGGCGGGCAATATGGCAGCGTGAAAATGACACCAAGCTCCTTCCACCTTCTCCCCCTGCATCACCCACCAATCCCCGCTTAAGTCTCGATGCCGCATCTCAGGTGGATAATAAACATGATGATTAAAATATTACTTTATAGTGTAAACCTGTTCGTTGTATAAGCACAATATATACTAAAAGGTTTATTTATATAGGTACTCAAAACGAGTACGTAATACACATTTAAACCTAAATCACTATCCATAATTACGCACCCGATTTTTGTAAGAACTAGGTACGTAAAATTATTCATGAAGGTAGGAATAACGCAAATATAAATAATAATAACTCGTTTGTTTTATTCTTAATTCAGTACTAATATTTTTAGTGGCAGATTTATTGCTATTTGTCTATTATATATTTATATAAAATTCATGAAAAGAATGGAACCAAAAACAGTTCATTAATATCGTTAATAGGAATAATAAAAATATTCCGACACGACCGCAGTGAAATCGTAACACATATAAGTGTATCTTTAGAGCATTAATTAACTTCAAAATGTATGTGTACTTACAAAAAAGTGTTTATTGCAGTAAAGTAAACCCAAGTTCCACACTACATAAAGCTTAAATAAAGATTTGAATTATTATTCCAGTTTACACTTGAATGAAAGTTGCAGCACAATCCTAATTAAATTTCGAGTACTAAGTTGAAGAGAACTGTGCATGCAACAATTCCGTACATAGGTGTTTGTTGGAATGATCTTGGGTGGAAACATTAGTTCCCTGTTGCTTAGAGTTTGGAAGGAAATTCTTAAGATGTATAGCGTTATAAATTCAAGGTGTATGCAATTGTTTTAAGCCGCACCAACATAATTTAAAAATTTGTTGAAAATCCTAATTGAAGTTATGACGAATTATTTATGTTAAAATGTACTAAAAACCTCTGTTTGCTAAGCTAGAAACTTTTAAAACTGTCTGTGTTTACCTTGTATCAATTTTTAGGCCTTTTTCGTATGAAGACTGAAATTTTGTTACAGCGAAGGATTGTGTGAAACTACTGCTATATAGTATGCAAAGGTAGAGCTGCATCTTCGCAGCTCTACATTTGCATACAATGCATATGATAATATTCAAGAATAGTGACTTAACCCGAAATAGTTAGCGTTTTTATTTATTACATACCAGGTAATAAAAAAATACTAAATTTTATAATGAATAAGACACACAATTTTTATTGACTAAAAAACAACATTAGGCCGGTGTACTGTTTACAAATACGGCTCAGTAGTTTAAACCGTCTTCCAGATGAATTAGTTGGTTTTGAGATAGGAGCCTTCACCTGTGCCGATACAGGAAGTGCGAACCGAGAAATCCACATTATGGTACGTAGGGGACATTCGCGAAAGCAGTGTCTTAGTCCGATTGCTATCGCCGCGACTAAGTGAATTGGAGAGAGACCTCATCTGTTCCCCGTCAGACAGTGGGGTGCTTCCCCCACTGGAGGGGACTAGAGGGGGCATGGGAGAAGCCTCCTCCTGCGAATTGCGTTAAATAAAGTCAAATTGAGCAATAAAGGCTGGTTCGCCGCCGTAATGCAATGGGACGCGGAACTATGGCCACTAATTTACACCGAGCTTCAAGTTAAGTTCGCTCTATTAGATTAAATCAACACGTGCGCTGGACGATTTGGACATGTGTTATTGGTTAATTGGTTAGTGTTTGACGTGGGAAATTGGCAGTTAAACTCTAAATATGGTAGCGCGTCCCGCATGAAGTACTTACTATACAAGCAACTGTTGTTTATAAGAAAATTTATTAATTAATTTGTTATTTATTTAGGGGTTATATTTCTTATTAGAGAAGCAATAAGTAGCATAATTAATGAAATAAACGTGTTACAAATGTTAATACCAATATGCTCTATAATTGAATTAATTGTACATCAAATTATGATCGAAATTTAGAAACTTGTTAGAAAAAATAAATATTCCTTAGCTTCCAATTACACAGTCATCGGTTAACAAATGCAATGAAGAAAAGTATCGTATTTTGCGCCCAAATTGCACATTTAATAAGTGCGAAGGAAGTAAGCGAGTGCTGACAAGGTTCGTTGTAATAAAATAGCGTTATAAGCCAAGAAATCATCGCTCTCATTACCATGCCCTAAGAGGGTTGCCACTGAAAGTTTTGAAATTTTTTCCGAGAATACAGACCTTCTGTATAGGACAGCAAATGTGCAACCTGTTAATCGCCTCTGCCGGCGCCTTAGTTACGAGTACTAAAGGCATGTGATGATCGAAATTGAAATTAAAACAACTTGACAAACAGATTCTATTATCGTTGGGGTATATTATTGTACTTAACCAAACAAAATTTACATTGCCAAATATTTCTACAAGTTTTCATTTAAAAGGCTCCTACAGCAAATAAAATTTTATTTACTGCAAACACTGCCACAAAGCATCAGCCCTGCTGTAAACAAATAACCCCTTCCCGGCGGCGTCTTGCGGCAGATTCGGCGCAGCTAGGTTTAAAATTCAATTTATATCAATTTGCCGGCAATCAGCGGGGAGCCGCCCGCGCCGGAGCAAAAATACGACCAAACTGACTTAAAACTGTATAATGTATCATACAGTGAGCCATCTACATGCAAATGGGTTCGACGTTGTGTAGAATCGACCATTCTAGATAAGGATTATAAAATTACAATTACAGTGAAACAAAGGTTTCGGGTGAATACATTGTAAGTGTCGATTGGATTACTATTTGCCCAGGCCTCACCTTGTTTCAGTCTACCGTTTAAAGAGTGTTGTCGAAATTTTAAATACATGTAACTCATTTAAATGTGCAATATTTTAAATTGCGTCTCCTTTTCGAATCTGAATGTATTATAACTTAGCTGTATGATTCTTACCATCATTGAATACCTATATAGTTTTATCTACTATGTGTGTCTTCTACAGAAATCCAAATAAATTTATTTGGAGTTCTGAATAAATCATTACTTCTGATTAAAACAGAAATCTAAATTTTATTTAGATTTCTGCGGTGCCTTCTCTACTAACCAATTCACTTTAATGTGAGTGATGTGAACCGTTGCATTGTGGTGTAATCGAGTAAATATTTACTCTTTACTTATATGAAAAGCAATATTACACATAACACTTTCTCTATTATTCATTAAACTTTTATTTTAAAAGATTAGTCTTGTCTCACATATACACGAAAAAAATTGATAGAATGTATGAAAAAAAAAATTGTAAAGCTTGATATTCCTACTTAAGTAACAGAGATCTTGCTATTGTCCCAAGGATTTCTTAGGCCATTTTCATATTAACGAGTTCCTAGGTGAATTCCTCTATAAAATTGAATGTTAGTAATTTTAAAACCTTCTGAATCAATGTACAAAACACCACTCGTTTCTTCGATAGAATCCGCTCCCGGAAGACGTCACTTGTCACAGTAAAAATTCAAATAACTGGCACTCACTCGTTCCGTGTTGTTTTTTTAAAAACGTTTTTAATATTCCTCGGCCGTCTTCGCCGCTCTATGGCAATTTTGCTTGTTTTAAAGCAGGCGTATCGAGCTTTTTTTGTTTATACAAGTTGCGCGCAGTTGGAGCGTGGGTAATCTCTTTTACGTTTGTTGGATTTGAGACTGTGACTGTTCTCTTTCATTTGTTTCGTCAACGCTTCCTACTGTTTATATAAGCTATTCGCTTGTTCCGAGGGAATACCTCACGGCTGAGCGCGCGCTCACTATGCGTGTAAATTTTTAAGCTTGCAGACGTTCTATTCTTTTTTGAGTCGTTCATTCTGTTCTGATTGTTCTTTGAGTTATTTGCAGTTGTGTAAGTTGCATTGCAAAGGCGTGCTACAGGAATAATAAGGCTAAGGAACTATTTCATTTCTTCGTTATTTTCTTTAACAGGCTACAAATACATTTGGTTGTTGCTAAAATTCAGTATCGTAAGATCTTTGCATAACATTTCATGAATAAAGAACAATAGCTATCATTATACTGATGAATTGACACCAGTATACCCAAAATACATACAAGTACAATATTATATGAGTCGCGATTCAGTTGTTTCTCGTTCTCATTAACCTGTAACCAGCAATGTGCCATTCGCAGTCGGCATTATCATGACAAGCACGCTTAACTAGCTCTGACATAAACAAATGACTAATTACAATTCATACATTTAGACCCAATTGAACCGTATTAAGTAGAGCTTCTGATTGATATATCTATGAAAACGTGTAATGTAAGTAATATTTTACTCTTGAATTAAACAATAATAAAAACTATACAGGTTATTTTAAGTTACAGAGTTACTTAACAAAGCATAACACAAAATCACATAGAACATACATTATATATATATATATATATATATATATATATATATATATATATATATACAGATATACGTGTGAT
Organism: Hyposmocoma kahamanoa; assembly: GCF_003589595.1. Taxonomy (NCBI): domain Eukaryota; kingdom Metazoa; phylum Arthropoda; class Insecta; order Lepidoptera; family Cosmopterigidae; genus Hyposmocoma; species Hyposmocoma kahamanoa. The sequence goes on along the minus strand of NW_020653852.1, from coordinate 14,023,188 downwards.
AAAAACAAATATAGCAAAAGAAACAAACAAATACTGTGAGAATTAATAAAATTTTATGTATGACTACAGTTTGTGCTGAAATGGCCCTGACTCAGCATAAATTCTGTAGACCGTGAAATGTCAAACAGAGCTGGTTTTCTGCCAGTACCATATGGTGAGCGATTGCAACCCAGTAACCCATGCTACCAAAGTGCATCACACGCAAATACATATACCTAACTCTAAAACTATTATTCTGTTATATTTACTATATTAACTTTGATAAACTTTTTAATCAATCAATTTTTTTGTGTAATTAGGCACATTGCGATCTTGTCACTTTGGAGTTTAATTATTTATTTTGCGACTTAGGTAATCCATCAAGTCCCAAATACATAAACACAGCTGTTGTTTATTTTACCAAACTACTGAAACTTTTGGGCTTTAACATGGTAAATATTTACTTGTACTTAAAAAGTATACATCGTTTCAGCTCACACTTTTCATTGTAGGCAAAAGAATGGCAGCGCAAACAGACATTTAAATAAAAGAAAAAAACTCCGAATAGCCGTGTTATTAATGCAGAGGACAGCGACCAGCCAAAGGACAGCAAAGAGACCAAAACCTAAACACAATTTAAAGGGAATTCTTAAAGAGCAAAGACGGGAAAAAGATAATTCGGAGCGTCTGCCTCGGGCCCGTTTGTCTTTGCTCCCAACTTTTATTTCCACTTTTATATGAATTATTTTCACTTGTTTTTTCTTGGCAAATTTTAAAAAGAACTTCTGCATAGTAGCCACGAAATACAAAATTAATTATTATTTTATATTATAATTATGTAACTTATTATTATTTATTAATGTGGGAATTCTTGCCAACAAATTTCATTTCAAATTTCAGCTGTTAGAGGTAATTTATATTATTGTTCGCATTTAATTAGCATGAGGCATAACGTGTACAAAAAAAACCAAAAATGTGTAAAAAAACTAACTGAACTGTTACCCATCACTGTTCTCTATCGAGTATATAACCAGAAATAGAGACGAAATGTCATTTAATTTGTTTGAAAACTATTCTGCCATATCATTACCGTGACAACTGCGCTCCGATTGGCTAGTCCGAGTTCGAAACAATTGACGGGTTTCGACAATGGGTGTCGTCAACTGTTTCACTTCAAATCGACCAGTTAACTTGAGCTTTGCTATAATGGACGAAAATTGCAAAATTACATATTTAATATTTAATTACCGATGAAATGTGATTCCGTTTGTTTTGTAATTAGATGTTTTGCTGTTTTTCCCACACCATCGAATAGAACGGCATTGTTAGAGATATTATTTTTATTACAATAAATACAGAATATTTTTTTGAATATATGGAGACGTACACAGGTCAGTAGTTGGCCTGTCTATATTTCAGTGCAAAGGAGAGTTGATATTTATAACACCTGTATCGCTAATGTGCTACCAGGAATATATGGCCCTTATTTCGTCTCTATTTCTGGTTATATACTCGATTCTGTTCTCCTTCTTCGCTTTCTCACTCACTCATTCCTCACTCACGTCACATTAATTAGAGACGAAAATCAATACATTATATAATTAAAAAACAGTTGTAACAAATGCACGCCTGCCAGCAGACTGAATACCTTAAATCCCTTTAGAAACAGACATAAAAACCATTTATTGCAACGCTACATTATAAAAAATAGATACACAGTACTTATAGCAAACATACACAATAGCAAACATTTAAATAACAAGGTATATAATGTTACTGTTACATAATACTGTGCTGATACATGTGTGTGGCTGTGACATATGCAAAAGGATCTCATTCAGCTAAAGTCAAGGTTGAGAATAGGCTGTGACCCTGGTTTTCAATGGATACTAGTCTTTTACGTAAAAACAATATTTACGCAAAATAAATGCTTCATTATTATTATTACCAGTATAATTGTGACAATATGCAAAAAAAGTTTCAACCAAATGGCGAACGCTTAAAAATATTTAACCATTATTACTTTGTAAATAAAACTAAAAACCGTGACCGGAGTCGAAACAATACCTTTACACGTCGACCCTTCCAGTGCAGCCACATCCACAGCCGTCTTATCAAATGCAAACACTCGTTCCGCCCATTGCGCCAGCCACTCTATTATTTTTATGCCTACACACACTCCACTAGTGATGTACTGATATCGATTTTATTTACCGAATACTTACAAAATTGTTCTATTTCGCTATTAAAATATCTGATGTAATGTGTTGATAATCTGAATGTAACTTTGTATAGTAGAAAAATAAGTATTAGAATTAAGCACGTCGTTATACAGTTTAAAGAGCGATTTTAATAACAACTACGAGTATGTCATTGTATTAAAACATAAATGAGAAAACCTTTATAAAATCTATATACCATCTTGTTCGTCAACATAGAAAATGAGTCATATTGTCTCTATATTCAGGGCAATTTTATTATACGAGAGAATTAGGCCTTCCTAATACCAAATTAGCTAGCTCAATTGCTCTTTAGTTTGCTAAAGAGCAATCAAGCGTAACATACTGCCCAAACAACGCTTAACTTGAATGTAATATTGAGTCATTCGTATTTAAATACCAATAACGAAACTATCGACGCCAGTTCAACACTAGTAATGACATGGCATTCCTTACAGTTGTTTGGGTTTTATCTGGCTATAGAAAAGGTTAAAGATTTCCTTTAAATGTATCAGGGTAATGTTTATCAGTGTTGTGGTTACCGTTTCGAGCTTTGTGCATATATTTAAAATGTACTACGAAATGCTACGAAGTGCTACGTTTGTACGTGTACGATGTGTGTCTTGTACGTTTTTGCTGCTTTAGCAGTACTTTTTTAACTAAATGATTTTTGGTTGACTATCTTTTATGTATCTTTACTGCACTATATTATATGTGAGTAATATACCGCTTAATACTAAAAGCGGTATGTTTATATAACTTATAACACATGGGTCGTAACATTGCAGGCCGTTAGCCGCGGCTCCTGGGTACCGTAAAAAAGTAATAAAACCGGAATAAATCCGGAACCTTGCCTGTCGCAACCATTATTATTATGAACACGGGGGTTGTGTATGAAAAACTAATTTCAAGTATTTCGCTATTATCCCCCAAGATGTATTGCACAACAGACTTAAACATTTTGGGGTGGCTGCCACTTAGGACAATAAAAGCTTGGGGATAATAGTGGTACGTTATAAAGTTTTTTTTTATATTTAATTATTTTGTTTTTAAAAATGATGTGCAACCAACAAACACGAATAGTTAACATATTTGTAGTACATGATTACCCGATCATTATAAATTGATTTTTGATACTATACCGTATAGGTTTTTAAAAATAATATTCAAAATCACAAAAATAAAATTATTATTCATGGGGATTGGTATAGATAAAATTATATTAACAAAAGAGGAATATATTGTTTTTGTTTTTTTTCACAAGTCTTCGTTTAGAATAATTGCAATAAATAAACAAAAAATAATTAAAGAATCCTGGAAGATCTGACTTTCATTAAATAAAAATGAATATTGGTAAAATGTTTGTTGACCTTTATACTTACGTGTTACAATTAATCTCTCCAAGGCTGCAGATTTATAGTATAATAACCATCGATAAATGCACAACTACAACTAACTCTGTTTACCTATGTCTAAGTTAAACGAATTTTGTTACTGTCGCAAGGGGACAATTCTGTTCTAGTTAAATTTGTTCATAAATAGAAAATAAGCGCTACATTTACTATACACTCAAAGAGCTCCAGTAGCTCAAGTGGTTTAGTACAGAAAACGTTCTATTTTTAGTTTGTAATAGGATTTGACTGAAATATTTTTATTCCTGGACACAAAATAATTTCTTTAATAAATAATTTAGTTGATCATTATTATGACGGCGAAAGTTTGGTGAGATTTGTTGTCGGGTTGGATTTGTTCCATCGCATATTCTCGCCATTAACCCATTGATACGTCCCACTGCCGGGCACCTCTCAGGCAAGGGGTTAGGACATAGTCCGCCACGCTGGCCTAATGCAGGTGAGAAACTTCACTCGTTTTTCGAGGATTGTGTTCGAAATGCAGGTATCTTCACGGTATTTTCCTTCACCGAAAAACTCTTTGTAAATAGCAAATGAACTTTTACACATAAATTCATACATATTGTTATTACATAATCTCACTAGTACTAATTAACTAAAAAAACCGACCACAAAAGTTCGTGGAATCCCATCTATTTCTTCATCTAAATTTTATTGAAATCGGTTACAGGAAATTGCGCGAAACCGTATTCATCCCCTAGTTTGCCACCCGTAAAGGTGGAATATATCCTTCAAATTTAATTGGGACCAACACTGTGGTACCAGGTTCACAAATTCACAAAACGGCCGGAGTTATCTCGTAACATACATACAAAAAATACAGCCGAATTGAGAACCTCCTCCTTTATAACAAGTCGGATAAAAACAAAGCATTGCTTCGATTAACTTACATGAACATGGCGAAAAAGAATCTATAAATCGTTTTTCGATAACTCAACTAACACTAAAGATATAATGGTCCAAGACGGTGGAGGGGCAGATGTTTCGTCTCGGGCAGTTTAGCAAAACAAAAAATAGTATTAATGTATTGATTGTAATGAATGTTATGATATTTTACTATCATGATTTTCATATACTGTTTTGTGTAATTACTCCACTAGTTTGTTATAATTATCAATACAGAGACCGAACACATAGAAAAATTTCATCGATCTGATAGAACTCGAACCTGTGTCTTTAAATATATATGACATGTTAAGGTTACAATGGTTCCACGTGGAACCGAGTACATTGGGAACTATTGGGAATAAACGTGCCAATCTAGCGCAACTACTAGTTGAGAGAAGAAAAACTTTCATATACGGCGCTACGGCAAAAATATGTTATTTTTTATAATAATAATAATAATAACAACGCAGAACACAGCCCCGCACTAGGGAAACCCCGTGTCGCGAGTGCCATGGACACATACTTAGACAACCACAATTTACACCCAAACTCACGAGAGAAATAAATGTAAGCCATACAAATATTTCTCCCGGCCCGGAAATCGTACCTGGGACCTCTGTGTGGCAGTCATGATGACCGTTCGGCCACGAAGGCAGTTAAAAAGCCGGCCGGTAAAACCAAAGATTTTTAACGGTTACCATGCTGGACTGCCACGCAGAAGTCCCGGGGTCCATTCCCGGGCCGGAGGAGTTATTTGTATGGTCTACGTTTATTTCTCTCGTAAGTTTGGGTGTAACTTATGTGTGCGGGGCTATGAGTGTGTATGTTATTATTATTAAAAATCTTCGACAAACATATATAATTTTATAATGTCGGCTTACTCGATCTGTAGCTCAGTTGGTTCTACGGTTGCCTAGATTGACATACAGACACAGGTTTCAGTCCTGTCAGATTGAAGGATTTTTATTTATGTTCAATCTTTGTATTAAAATTACATTAAACGTTTTATTACTGGTATTTATAGTTTATATGATGTTGTTATTGGTTGTAAAATCACTAATAAGTGCCGTTATTTCGTTCTATGTATTGATGATGATTTCTGAAAGCCTTTATCTATTTTAGTTCCATCGGATTTAAATTTAGATTTCATGTGTCACAATCAAGTTTTGCCTATTGTTTAGGACAATTTATTTTATTTATTTATTTATTTCAGGCAACTAGGACCCATAGATACATACCTTACAGACTAACATACATATAATATAACAATAATATAATAAAACAATAACAGAAATATTAAATAAATACCTTACAGACTAATCATAAATACAATATAACATGATAATATACATATAATACTATTTATTTACACGTATGTACTTCGACGTGTGACGCAACGTGGGTGTCCGGTAGCCGTCCTCGGAAACGCCGGTATATGACACCCTTCGGCCAAAAGTCTTCTCTCATGAAGGTCGACAGGTGTTGAGTTGGTACTCGCACCACAAATGAATTAAAATTCATATTGTGGCGCGACTCCAACCGCTCGACCCTCAGGTTTGCATTGGCCTTCACTCGCATGTACTCCACAATATCCGCAGACTTGGTATGACTTGGTATTACAATGAAAATTAAAATTGTTTTTTTAGTAAACGCTAATTTGTTACTGTGCGGTTTAGGTGGAAAACTGTGCGGTTTTCATATTCATGTAAGTTCTACCTTTAAATTTCGCGCTGTTTGCAATCTCAAATATATCAATCACGAAGGCGCCCTCTATTGGCGGGCGTAAGCACTACGAGCCAGTTTCGAATCGCTCTCCAATTCAAGAAGGCAGCAGCAATGCTTGGTGTTCTCTAATACTCAAAATAGTCTAAATACTACGTGACCGCTACTATTTATTAATAATATAGTTTTTTAAATAATATCAAGTGATGGAATGAACAAATCGTGCGCCTGATGGTAAGTTACACGCATGTCCATAAAGTTGCAGTGCCACTCAGAGCTTTAAATCGCAAAGATATGAAGGGTACTGCCACTACACCTGTCACCCTGAGACATAAGTAGACAAGATCCTTGTACCTGTAATTTCACCTGCACCCTTACTCTACATTACTGCTTGGCAGCAGAAATAGCTAAGGTGGCAGCACTTCCTTGGACGAACTCTTTCCCAAGGAGATATTTAACTTTTATGTTAAATACATAATATCAAGGACAGTAAACTTGCCCATAATCTCGCGTTGTTGTCAATCAACATTGCAGCAAACGGTGCGGTCTGACCTCCGTTCACATACACATCCTGGCTTATTTAGCTCAAGGTACTTGGTGCTTGATGCAGTATTTGACGGTTATATTGCGAACATGTACGGTTCTTAAAATATACAAAACGCGAGACAGCTTCACAAGCTTTCGTTGATCCTGTAGATGTGTGGGATGCTTTCCAATTTTATAACGTCGCTCTCATACAGTTGACTTTAGAGTTAGTAACAACCTATTATGTACTTTCGGCCAGCAACTTTAGCTCGGTATTGAATCTTTTGAATGTTATATTTATTTGTAATGTATAATAAACACTAAACACAAATATATAATCCATACACAAATACAACATTTATACACACGCGCATACACACGCACCCAAACACACACACACACGTACATACACATCATTATCATAATTTAGTCAACACTTCACATTACTTCGTTGTTGATATTCAACTATTGACAACCAAATTTGTTCAAAATAACAAAAACAAAACTGACGAATTTCTGTTACAATTTAAATTTTGACCCAATGTAGTTAAATTTCCAATATTATTTTCTCTACTGACTACAGAAATGTAATGGTTCATATTAGCGCCACCTTTTAACGGTAGAAAGTATCTCTGTACTTAGTACTTGCCTATAATCAATTTACATTTTTATAATAACCCAATCCCTGCATTTTTAGCTTTTATAAATAGTATAAATAGTAAAATTACTCCTGCGATACGAATACTAAATTGCTATTACACCTACAGTAACAATTTCATATTTACTATATACTAGTATATAATATACTTCACAACATAGTATATAGTATAATCAGTACAGTGTGTGGTATATACGGTAAATCAACGAAAATAATATGTTAGGTGTAAGTGTATTTTATAATAGGTTTCTTAGCAATTTTTTTTTTTTTGGTGGCAGTAGACCTCGTTGTGAAAGAGTTCGTTCAAGGAGGTATTGCCATGGTTACTATGGTACACATAGAAATTGATAATTCCTTAGTTTAGGCACACCCCGGACACTCCATACAACGGTCGAAAGTTTATTTACCTGCTGTAGTAGCAGGTAACATACAACAAGGTGCTATATGCATATGTGCAAATGTGTGCGTGAAGTGGCAGGGTTACCCAACACTTTCTCGTACTAGTTACGTTAGGTGGTTAGAGCGCCAACATAGAGAAAATTCTAACACGAATCTGTTATCTATAATTGTATTAATAGAATCCTAATTATTACACATGTTCATTAGGTATTTATATCGATATAATATTATATTTTTTATTAACTAGACTACTTCACGGGCTAGAATAATATTGAAGATTTATTTAAAAAATATATTAAAAGCACTTAAAATGTTATATTTAGGACATGTTGAAAGGGTTGTAACCCTAACTAGCCGTGAACAGGTTCACGGCAATGAAATGGGAAACTTCCGGTCCACAAAATTTATTAAAGAAGTAAAGTTTAAAGAAAGGCTGTAACAATATAATGGTAAATGTAAAATAACAGGTATAACAGTATAAAACACTCCCTACACTTTATTATTAAGGCACTTACCCCTAATATATAAATAGATACGTGAAGGCTGTAGACTTATAAATTATTACACATGATTAGCTTATTAACAGCTCTGATTGTTGTGGCGGTCGAGCTGGGAGTGACCGTGGTACGAAAACAAAATGAGAAAGTGAAGGAAGATGGAACAATTCAAATTTTTAAAATTTAAATACATGTAAAATAAAAAAAAATATAAGATACAAGCGGAGAGAGGCGATACAAAGAGGTGAGATGACGGTGTAAGGAGGTCACACCGTCACAAGGTAATACTGTCCAAGTTAATTATTACCTAGTTAATAATTAGGTATATTCACTACATAATATTTATCGGCAATACAAATAGAAAATTCGAGTACCTATGTATATTGACTGCCAAGCAGAGGTCCCAGGTTCGATTCCCGGGCCGGGAGAAATATTCTATGACCTACAGTTATTTCTCTCGTGAGTTTGGGTGTAATTTGTGATTGTCTATGTGTGTGTCCATGGCACCCGCGACACAGGGCTTCCCTAGTGCGGGGCTATGTTGAGTGTGTGCGTTATTATTATTATTATTATATATGTCACGAACTTATGACGTCTCATTATATTGATATAATAAATGTGAATTATATATTACTGTACACTAAATAAATGAAGAAAACAATAACTGAATGAGTCTCAGAAATAATTTTTTTTTACTTGCTTCGTTTCATGTTTCGGAAAGAAACTTCTATTTTTATCCCGTTTAGATGACGATAAAAAGCCGTACACAACACAGTTCATGACCAATATAAACGTACAATGATGTTATATATATAAACGTACAAGTTTCGTAATGAATAAATGAAAACTATGTTCAAATATCAAAGCCGTCAGTCAATGTGCGGGGCGTGGTGCGGTATCTAAATCTAGGGAGGGGCGAAGAGTGTCAATTCTCGTTACTTTTTTATTCTCTGGTTTAGGATTTGATTGTACCACAGTGCAACATTCATAAAATTGTATGCTGTGTAGTCAAATTACAGTCTTGCTACTGGGTGCTTATTAACACTGCGAGTCGGAGGGTGCGGTTTACTAAACTGCTTTATTCGATAAAGATTGCGGGTGGCAAAGTTTGCGACGCAGACGAAGCCCGCCGAATAAGTTTGCCACCCATGCATTTGAGATTTAAACAACCACCCATACCCTATCTTGTTGTTTTAATATTGGAAATTCTGTTTCCATAATATATAGAAGTTACCATCATATACCATGTTTTGTTAGAAGAGAAATGTACCTATCTACTGCAAAGTTTTTCTAGGCCCGGGATGAGGAGTATCGCAAAATATTATTTGAGCCGATGAATGGTATCTGCTAGATTTGTTTATCTTTTTTTTGATATATAGAAAAGGAACAACGGCTTTGATGAAAGAGTTCGTCTTGAATGCGTCTCGGTTTTGGGTTTAGGGTGCTGGTGATTTTCAAGTTATGTCACAGAGTGACAGGCGCATTTACCGTGTCCTTCAGATCTTTGCGATTAAAAAGCTCTGGACACTCATTATGCACAGGCGTGTCGCTTACCACCAGGTATACGACTTGTTCATCCCGTTAGTTGGTTAAATTAATTTAAACATTTTATTCTACTTGTAATTCTTGTGTTATAGTTCATTTGTTTAGGTACTTAACTAAATGTAAACAATCTTGATATATATTTTTATTGAAACATATACTTTACAAATGAATAGGTATCAAAATAGGCATGCAATTTCATATGAAGCTAAGTATTTGTATTTTGTATTTGAAGGTAAGTAAAAAGCATTTTATAAATGTATATTTCATTAAATAGACATTTAAGATTGTTTACATTTAGTTACATACCTAAACAAATGGATTACGGTTGTAATCTTTCTGTAGATAAATATGTTTTTTTTTTCGCATTGTATTTGTCATGCAAACATAACAACGCTAGTTATATACAATATACATTTTAAGGTGCCAAGTGACTCGTTTGTTCTGTAACATGAATGAATCGAATGGACTGAAATATATTTCGCGAACTATATATATGTGTCGTGGCCGATGCCCAAATTGCAGTACATATTTTATTTTATACTAGTGGTCGGAACACGTATACCATACGATATACATTTTTCAAATGGTTTTAATCTCGTTTGTAAAACTTTGTTTTCGTTTGTTGTTTGCTGCTCGACCCAAGTAAATGAACCGTATTAGTACGGGAAAAATTTGAATTCGAACTGAGGTAGTATGGACTCTTAACAGTGACACAACTCCTCCGTGGTCGTGTGGCTTATATAATACAACAGCGGTTTTCATAGTGTTCCCATCTCTGAGGTTCCGGGTTCGATCGCCGGCCGAGTCAAAGGAGAAACATTTTTCTAAATTGTCCCTGATCTGAGCGTTTGTGGTACCGTAGTTGTTTCCGATTTCCAAAACACAAGTGCTTTAGTTACTTACTTTGAGATCAGAGCTATTGTATATATAATATTGTCTAATATTTATTTATTTATTTTATTATTCAGGTTCCAACATTGATTATCAATATTAACGTTGAATGAATTTCAATGCAGTTACCGGAGGAATGTGGAATTTATATCCTGTATAAACATTTTTTTCATTCAATCCGCGTATGTTATGATTATGAAAAAGTACTGTTGCATTTATTTTTATTCATAATAACAGGTTTATTCCGCTAAATTACGAGTTACAGAGAAATAGCCCTATATGTTCTCTTTTAACACGGTATACGGTCTCTTTTAACACAGGCAGAAAACCAGCGTCGCGGGAAACTGCGCCATTTATGCTGAGCCAGCTCCTTTTCACTGCCATGACTTTCAAAACTATTTATTTTAATTAGTTATATGTACGTTCCTTTTGTAATAAAATTTGTTATTTTTAAGCGGTTCAATATAACAATAATTATGGTGTTTATTGTGTTATGTTAGTTTTAGTGGATCCTATGTAAATATGCTGTCATGGAACTGAATAAAGGTTTCTATCTATCTTTCTATGTTTCCAAGGTCACAATCGTTATAGCGCCATATAACCTTTCAACCAGACAACTAAGGTCGTTTTGCTAAAGCGGGTACGGACCATCCTACACTGATTTTTATCTCAACGTAACTGATTCTACTACAGATCTACACTGATTTTTATAACCAAGATGGATGAAAATCGAATTGAGGAATTTGTAGAGAATGTAATACAACTCGATGCAATATGGCGTAGCAGTTCCGTCAGTTATTCCAATCGACTGGATAAAAAAAGGCTTGCGAAAATTTATGTCTAAAATTTATTGACCATTTTGAAACTGAAACTACAACTGAAGAAAACATAACAGGTGAATCATTAATACCTATATGTGTGCCCCAAGAACTAGGTAAAAGTAATGTTTCTTCGTCAGAATCCATCGCGTACTGAGTCGAAAGATAAAACGTCACTAAAAATTTAAGTCGCGCGGCCGCCGTGTGGCTGCAGCGCTTCTAACTGCGGTTAATTTGAACGCGCCCTTGGGGTCCACTGAAAATCAGCGTCACAGCCTTTTCCCGGTGGTGACATTAGCCTAGTGGATTCTTTTAGATACGCCACAGCCGCACACATGACATTTACTCCAATTTGTTGAATATTTAATGTTTCCTTTGTTGTTATTATATTACCTATTATTATGATTTAATTTTTATTTTATTCTTATTTTTTGTTTTAATTATTTTTATCTTTCTTACTGTGTATTGTTGTGTTGTGGCATAGGAATAAATGATTTCTATTCTATTCCATTCTAATTTATTAAAGAAAATTTTTTTTTTATCCAAATATTTACCCCTATTCCTCAACAATTTGCACAATGAGCGATGAAGAGTTCCCGGGTTCAATTTTCAGTATTTCCAATTTAAGCAATAAACTTTTTAAAATTGGTTTAGCGTTGGTTCTGGGTGTACCCCGGAGTGAATTCCGTTGCTCTGATACTCATACTACAGAGAATTTCTTAGTTTGAGACTAGATAATTGATGTGGTTGTGTTTTAATTATTTTCATTATTATTATTGTAGTATTTTGTATTGAAAGTAGCCATAAAAATGTAATTAGGAATGTAAAGTTAGGATAAAAGTGAATGACGAGAGTGAGGGAGAGGAATGAGTGAGAGAGAAAATGAAGAGAAAGCACGGTGGCTGTTGAAGAACAGTTAGACAGCGTGAGAATCTTGGATTTGTACACGTGCCTCATGTACTTTGAAAAAAAAAAAAAGAGTAAATGAGAAGTTACGAGCTGAATCTTCCCATCCCACATTACTATACTATTCCAATCGGCTGCAATGTGATGGAGTACTAAATCCCCTAAACGCTTTCGCCTGTATAATAGTAAGCTGTACTATTATGGCAGCAAAGAAGACTTTTGGTAATTATAAATAAATAAATAAAATTATCAAATAACGATAACATTAACTGATAACGTGTGTAAGCAATGCCAGTTCACTTATACTCTGTCTTCGTTCTTCACAGAATTTTCCCTCTCGAAAAGTATCTAGACTAAGGATAAACATTGCTGGAACTAATATTTACTCGGCGACTGTACCCTACGGGAAACCTTTCCCATGCACCAGTGCACAGAATACCACGGTACCCTTTCTGAAAATACGCAATACGCGACATTAAAAATATTTAATTTAAATTCTGAAATGATTGCTAGGCTTCCTTGATAAAATTGAAATGGGCACTAACAAAAGTGGATGGAAATTATGGTAAAATGTTTCCCTGCACTTCCATCCACACACCACAATGTAATCTATATGTAGATATCCCTCTATGTATAATAAATAAATAAGTTTTGGACATCATCACACACGTTGCTCTGATCCCTCAAAGTAACTAAAAGTACTTGTGCTATGGAAATCAGAAATAACGACGGTATAATAAAAACCCAGATCCGAGACAATATAGATAAGTTGTTTTTTCTGCTCTGACCCGGCCGGGATCGAGCCCGCTATTTCAGAGATGGTGACACCATGAAAACCGGTGTGCAAGCCCTCGACCACTGAAGTTGTCATACATATAGAAGATATATATATATATATATCTTCTTCTTCTTCTTCCTGCCCTTATCCCACGCTAGGTGGGGTCGGCACAACATGTATTTTTCTTCCACTCTCCCCTATCAGCCGTCAGTTTTGTACTCACACCTTTCTTATCCATGTCATCTTTCACACAATCCATCCATCTTTTCTTTGGCCATCCTTTCCCCTTATATCCCTCCACATTCATACCTAGCACTTTTCTTGTCACATGACATTCTTCCCTCCGCATGACATGTACATACCACGCTAACCTATTACTCCTCATCTTTTCCGTCACTCACACATCCATCACAACATTCGCATTTCCGATACATACACAGTTCGTTCATCCTCCCTTTTCTTCGCCCAACATTCTGATCCATACAACATGACAGGTCTAATCACGGTCTTATAAATTTTCCCCTTTAGCTTAAGGGGCATTCGTCGATCGCAAATAGTGCCTGTGACCTGTCGCCATTTCATCCATCCTGCCCTTCTTCTGTTCTTACCGTCGCGGTCTATCTCGCCGTCGTTCTGTATTAACGAACCGAGGTATCGAAAATCGGAGCAGACTGTAGGGATACACCGTCTAAGGCAATATTGGTAAAACTGGAGGCACCGCCAAAGTTGAGGAAAAGCTGTTCACACACTCTCCAGTCTTACAAACCTCTCCTCCTCTCCAAACCTCCAGGTACAAACCTCTTCACTCCACCACCAAGTATCCTTATCTATTTTACCTTTACCTTTCGTTTCTCCAATACATTCTTCGTCACCATTCTAATACACGAAGCCATTTCCTTCCAACATTATTTCACTGATTTTTCTTCCATGCCATTCATTTCTATCATTTTATCAACCACACGCCTTTGAAATTCCCTAGCATGCTTCTCTATCAAATGCTACTTGATTTTCGGAGACTTTTTTGGCTTTTTCATAACAGTTTTGCCTATATATAAATAAGAGTATATATATAATATATAAGATATATATAATGGAAAGTGACGATGAGCATGCACAACTAAATAATAAGCCTAAGTTATAGATTACTACGGTCAAATTAAGTAGTGATGAGTACAATTTGTGATGCGTACAAATTAAATTAAATTGATTTTACTAACATCGTTCGTGTTAAATATATTTACTATATAATATGAATAATTATGTAACTATATAATATATGTCTCGACAGAAATGAAGTAAATAGTAATAAATTGTCGGTTACTTTCTCAAACTCTTATCACAAAGCACAACGTACTGAAATGCAAAAAATGGATCGTATATACAAATTTTGCAGGTTGATTTCACATCACATTGCCTACATATTCACACACTGGCTTTTACCTATTCTCAAAGTAATGCATCCAAATTAACACCCTTTTTTGATAAAAAATTTAAAATAAATGGAAAGTTTAGCCATCTCCTGAATAACCACTCTTTATTAGATACGAGTTTTTTGTTATTATCATGTATAAAACTGATAATAAATGCCTGGAATAGAGATGCGTACCTATTCCAATATATAATAATAGCTGTGGAAGATTAACAGTTCGACGTACCGTCTCTCAAGCAGAGGCCGTGGGTTCGAGTCCGGGCTTTTCAGAAATTATGTGCTACATTATTTGAAATCTATTGTTAGCAAAAGCCGTGTGTTTGTCGGTTATTTGTTTTGAAATATTTATTGGTGCATGCAATAACTACCTACGACTGAAATGCGGAATACCTATGGTAACCAGTCTACAACGTTTGATAAACATTGCGGTTTGAGTCTACGAGTACCTACAGCAATCGAAATTCGATCGAGCGGCCGCAGACAACGGAAACGTCTCAAGTGGATGATAGGCTCGAAAATTGCGCTTCTCGATTCAGTTTAACCTCACATAGGCATACAATACTGTTTATTACAATTTAGATATAGGTATGTTTGAAAAATTATACCTACAGTGAGAAAAATTCAAATTGTCTCTAATTCGCAACAGACGCTACAAACCTTTTAATACATGTAATTTACAAGTCTTTTTAGCAGTTTAGTTTTAGATTTAAATTGTTAATTTAAATGTACTTGTTTTTGGCGCCTTCTTCTTTGTTATAGTCATTATTTGTTTTTCTGTATGGTCCGCCCCGTCTCCCTAATTTATAAATATACTTAACATTTTTACTGGAAATGACTATTTGTCCAGATCTAAATCGCCTATATTTGTTTTTTAAACAAACCAAACAGGCCATTTACATGTTTTATGATCACGGCAGACTACGAAGACTACCATATATACGTAGAACTGACTACCATATGAAGTTTATTTTTAAAGTGTAACAATCGCAAAAACCTAAGAACTCGATATTTTCTAATATTTGCAAAAGTATTTCACTGTTTGTTGGATTCTGTGGTATTGACTACATTTTCAACTTTATTACAATATTTAAATTAAATTAAAGAATGTCTACAAATTTATTAACGTTTATATGTGCGTATGATTTTAAAATACTTTATATCAATGGCAGTAAAGCTCCTTGTGAAAGATTTAGTCCAAGGAAGTACTGCCACCTTACCCATTCCTGCCGTAAAGCAATAATGTAAGCATTACTGTGTTCCGGTTTTGAAGGATAAGGGTGCTGTTGAAATTGCAGACATATAAGGGCTTGTCATCTTATGTCTCTGCGTAACTGACACAGTGGCATTGCCCCTCAGATCTCTGCGATTTAAAGCTCTCGATTACCACCAGGTGCTCGTCTCATTCGTCCTGTCATTTGTCATCATAAAAAAGTAATTAGGTTGCATTAAATAGGTGTATGCCTACAATAACAATAGTACTCAATTTAGATTCTCATAGCACGCTAAATAACACATTAACACTAGCTATACTTGTGCAGTATATACCTCACCTCACCGATTTTCCTAAAGCTTTGAATAGCACTGCAACTGCTATGGATAGGCATGTCGCTTACCATCAGGCGCACGTCTTGTTCCCGTCACAACAGACACTGCCATAAATATGAGTGCTTGCTCACTACATAAAAACATACATCTATAAAGTTCCAAACAAAGGACTAGACTAGACATTCCATTTGCTTAACGAAGAACCTAAAAGTGACACAATCATTGAGGTGCGTCGCTACCGAGTAATTAATTCCGGCTGCCCACTAATGAATCCAGTGGGTCTATAAAACCATTTGTGTGAGAACTATTTCAGCTGACCCATTATCACATTAGCACCTTTATTACGAGTGACGTACTCTATACAAATTATAATAAAATTGATGTTATTGCTTTTCAGTTGTTTTACCTAAGCTAATTTGAATTAGATGAACATTTTCACTTAGTAGCAGAACTTTAGCATCGGTAGAGGTCCTTGTGAAAGAGTTCGTCCAGAGAAGTACTGCCATAATATTTCATAATTTGAAAAATAGATTTCTAAATATATAATTTCATAATTTATACAGATATTATTATTTAACTTTAATAAGGTATCGAGTTCTAAAGTTTTCGCGATTGTCACACATAGGAAATTAAACTATTTTTCCAGAATTAAATCGCGTACGTTTGTTTTTTCAAACAAACTGACGTTTCAGGCCCTTTACAGGTCCCATAATCGCGGTTGACTGTGTCCATGGTCATTAAATGTTTGGTTACCCAATCAAATATTTTTTTTAAATTCCTTGATCCCTAGACATTTTGATGTGTGTAAATATAGGCATAAATTCAAAACAAATTCAGTAAGGGTCATTTTCAAATTAGACGCAACTACCTTGCAATTTGGTATTCAGCCTTTCATCCAGCATCGTTGTTGATAAAGTAGTTTACTTTAATTTATAATTATGAATCAACAGAAATCGACACCGCTGTTGTATTGCGTTCAATTTTGAAAACCGCCCCTTGACATCTCGATGACATTTTATCTTTCTATTTTCTGCAGTATTGGCATTAAATCGCTGTTATCCAATGATCTCTAATAGCCTTGGTAAATATCGAGGTCTAAGGTTTTAGCAATTGTTATGCAATATTATCAATGAAACCAATTTTTTTAATGAAATTTTTGTTATGTTATTTATAGAAACAGTACTTAAATCGCCAAAACTGGGCGGGAAAGACTGAACATCAGTGTCACTTCCTGGACCTTAGACTGCTGGACGAACTGAAAGGAGTATAGTCTAACACTGAGATTTAACCTTGTAAGGCTCCGTGTAAATCAAAATGTACATAGTATGTGAAGTTATACAGATAGCAAATATTATTCATATTATCATGTAAACGCAAAGTGTACGTTACAATAAAATTCAAATTTAGCGCTACGTGTTCTATATCACTTACGTACGCTACGTATTTTTCAGGATACCCTACAGTCTATCTCGAAAAATACGTTTTTGACATTAATATTGAGGGCATGTAATCACATTTTAATGTTCATTGGGCGTTCAGCGTTATTCCCATTACAGTTTTTTTGGATCTTAGGACGCTGTATGGGCAGAGTAGTTAGTAGTAGTAGTTGCAATGATACAGTACTGCATAAAATGTCCAATGGTTAGCTTTATAAAATAATATGTTTTCAAACCAAGCAGGTCTTCAAAATAAAATAGAGCCGCCCTGAATGAAGGGCGGGTGCGGTTATACCGAAGTATACTCACTTAATGGATTAACTTCTCTTATTGGAAGTAATTTGTAAATGGAAAATATAGGTCGCATTTTTCCGTAATTATTTTCAGATATTTCTCTATTGCTTAACAATTACATGCAATCGCGAGACGCACCACGCGAATACTTTACTGTTAAATACATATAAAGTATACCAGTAACTAAATTTCCTCGTTTAAAAAGTTATAACAGGTACACCTGCTACTCATTCATCATGCACATCAGTTTCAAACACCTGTGTATTCACTGAACCCGCGGCCTTATCGCTTACATCTGTGCGGTAAACAATGCTCAGCTTAACCCTGGGCCTCACGAGCCCCGCAACAATAAACTCAGGGTCTACAATACGAGCACGCATGGCCTGCTTTTAATTTCCCGCATATCCGATCGTCCGCTCGGAGGGGCATCGCTTAAAAACACTCTGGAAAATCGAACCCTCTGTTTAAGCCTTGTCTGTTTTTAATACCCTCTCTATTTTTGTTGCGTGCTGTACCGAGGCTTTAATAAATTTATATACATACGTACTTTGTTTATATGAAACCAGTTGTTATAAAATGAATGTGAAGTTATTTCACGATGGTTTTATACAAAAATTAACGTTTTGGAAAGTTGTAGTCTTTGTCTATAACATTAGGAAAAGGGCGTGAGGTTTATGTGTGTATGAACCTAAATATGGCTTGAAGTTGTATCGTGCTGTAGGTTACTATTAACATGTAAACAAACAAAGTTAGGAGTATTGTTTTCAAAACAACAAATACATTATCACCATTCTTAAGGCTTTGCTTACTCAATTATAATATATTTCGTTGCGCAAAATGCGGAGAGTTTTGCAATTAAAAGTCGATCGATTCTCGTCAAGTGATGAGATTTGAGATGATACGAAAGTAATTAGAGCGCGAGCTCTCAGCCGTACGATGTTTTGTTGATAATTCAATAATCCGCTCGAGTCGGATCTCTTTTCACTACGCCTCTTGTCCTCCCTCCAGCACAGGGTTACCATAACTCCTGTTCACGTGTAGGAATTCTTATTGAGTGAGTAAATTTGTGTTGTTTCAATTTGACTATTCTGAAACCGAATTTTAGTAGTAGTAGAGCTCCTTGTGAAAGAGTTCATCCGGGGAAGTACTGCCACCTTATCTATTTCTGCTGCCAAGCCGTAATGTCAGCATTACTGTGTTCCGGTCTTGAAGGGCGGTGAAATTCCAGGCACGTGAGACGCCTCAGGGTGACGGGAGCAGTGGCAGCGTCCCTCAGATCTTTGCGATTTAAAGCTCTTAGTGGCACTGCAAGTGCTATGGACAGGCGTGTAGGTTACCATCAGGAGCGCGTCTTGTTGGTCCCGTCACCTAATGTTATTTAAAAAAAAAGCTTATTACCGTTCTCACTTTTTTTTTCGGTCATTCATTGTCATACAAGTGCTCTTGTTTATAACTTTTATTCTTTATTTAATGTAAGATTTATATTTGTGTTATTATTATTAGTAGTTAGCCTATATATTGTCCCACTCCAGTGCACACACACAGGGCTCCTTTCACAATGAGAGGTTTTAGGCGTTACCTAGTTCCCAGATAGGAAACTTCACTCACATCATTAAATAGCTTTGCAAATGTATGCAGATTTCCTCACGATGTTTTCTTTTACCGAAAACATATTATTAGACATACTTACATTTTCCAAACATGGAAGTAGCATGGGAAATTTGCACCCTTATGTGTTATTTTGAGATATTCTGCCTATCCGCATTAGATCTCCTGTAAACAGTGACAACTATAAATCACTACAAAATCAAGGATTCGAACTCATTAGAAATTAAAAGTTTGGTTACCCTACCTCCCTCATCTCTCCACTTGATACCGATACCATTCTTATGTAATCAGTTATCTTGTTTTTTCATTTCCAACACAATATTCGTTGATAAAGTCGAAGTTATTTCCGAGCGAATATCGAACTTAAATTGGCAAAGTTGTTCGGATACAGGTGACATCTATTACATATTTCTTCAATTTTTATTCGCAAATTTGCTTATCACGAGGTAACTTCATATTTTCGTCGCTGTATTTCCTTTGCCTCAAACATATTTCATATTTTAGGTTAATATATCACCAGCCATAAACACATACACGTCTGTGCATTTTTCACTTTATCTCAATTTTAACTTATCTTTTATAAACTTGTACGCGACATAATGATGACGTCATAAATCCTGGAAGGTATTATTGGGATTTGTAACACAACCGAATATTATGTTACAGCAATTCTGCAACAATTTTTCATGCAAAAGCCTAATAGCAATTTGATTTTAAGTGAAAAATATCGCTGCGGCACGGCAGGCCCGGTGCAGCGCACGAGGGGTTAACAATTAATTAAATTAACACTTAAACGTATGCTCGCGGCGGGCGTGCCCGTTATTAAAACTATTTGTCTTTACTCCACTGGACTTAATAGCACGGTTTTACTTTTTAATCATATTTGTGGTTATGGCATGACTCTAAATTCTTTTGCTGATGGAAATTTAAAAATGTAGGTTAGTCAGTTGTTTTTTATTCCTTTTAACACGACATGTACATTGCGAATTTCGCACCTAGCAAAAAGCGCGATAATATTTTTGTTATATCTCTTGTTTATGGAAAAGGAATATATTTATAACAAGGAAATGAAAGAAAAACATTATAACAAAATGATAACTGGCGTTAATGAATATTGCAAAAAGCGTCAACTAAGTTACATTCCATTCAAAAGTGAACATATTCACAGCATTATACACAATAATCAAGACTCGGAAGTCGAGTAACAAGATTACATGACTTCACTTTTTATGCGCTGAAATATTTAAACGGTGAAGTTGGCATGGTAAGGGGAGTAAGGGGTAGGCTGGACTCCCCCCTAGCCGGGTTTCACTCGTGTGAGAAATAGCGCCAAATATCTTGCGACTATCCAGGGGATTCTTGCCCCTATTTCCACGGGATCGCTTCGAAATGACAACAGATTTAGGGAAAGCGTGTAGCGAGGTGTGAAATGTATCCAAGCGCGTCCCGCCTTATATGACATTCTTCCCACCAACTCTCATAGTGTGAATGTAAGCGGGCGATTCCGTAATCATTCCCCTTATATTAAAAAGTTGTCGAGTTGAGAATATGCGACGTGAATTGTTGCCTCGCTCTGTTGTGGATATTTCACGCATATTACCACTCGTATTCTGATGTTGTATGTGAATAATTCTATCTTAATGTACGTACATTTAAGATTTATTTTTACTTTTACAACACATGCACCTATGTACATAAGTACATTGAAATTAAGTAAACGGACCGAGATATAAAGGAACTTTTACAAAAATATATACAAACATACATTGTAGAAATTACAGGCGCATGTGACTTGTGAACTTAAGTCTCAGGGTGACGAGCGCAGTAGCAGTGCTCCGTAGATCGTTGTAGTTTAAAGCGCTGAGTGGCACTGCAAATGTTATGGACAGGCTTGTCGCTCACCACCAGGCGCACGACTTGTTCGTTGTCACTTGGTATCATAAAAAAACTTACATGCACTTCACGATCTTTTTTCATCAGGTTAAGCAGAGAGACTTCCACTTGCTACGATTTAGACACATCTTTCACTTCATCCGTCAGCATTACGGTGTTCCGGTTTTGAAGGGTAAGGGATGCTGGTGAAATTACAGGCACATGGGACCCATCAACTTATGTCTCAGGGTGACAGGCGCAGTAGCAGTGCCCCTAAGGTCTTTGTGATTTGTAGCTCTGAGCGGTACTGCAACTGCAACTGCTATGGATAGGCGTGTCGCTTGCTACCGAGCGCACAACTTGTTCGTCCCGTCAGTCGCTATTATAAAATAAAACGTATTAGCACAAAAGACTATATATATATGTATACTTCATTTCACTAGTTAAGTTATTTTACTTATAAAATTGAGTACAAAATGTAGTAATTTATTTTAAAAAACTATAATAAACAAATTTTATACTCCGTGGCCGAATGGATACCAAGCCGATCCGCCACGCAGAGATCCCGGATTCGATTCTCGTCTCGGGAGAAATATTTGTATTTCTTTTGTGAGTTTGAGTGTAATTTGCGGTTGTCTATGTGTGTGTCCATGGCACCCGTGGCACTGGGTTTCCCTAGTGAATTACTAACAGAACTTTAATTAAAAAAAATTTAAAAAAAATATTAATTATCCGAATTAAATGTGTTACACCTTTTCTTTTCTGCAAAGTGTATCATAATTTTATATGCAGATATGATTTATTAATATGACCTGTCAAACGTTTATCATCACTTACCCTGTTTAAACACCGAAACGGTCCAAAAAAAAATTTCTAAGCGTCTTTTCCTCAAGATGAAATCGTTCATTGAAAATCCGAAAAAAATCCGAGGCGAGTTCAAGAATCGAGTTTTACATTCATTCCTCCCACTCCAACGACTGTTTGAATATGTGATTTATTCGAAGCGCTTTTATTTACACATTGACTTTGAATTTAAAAGACAATCGATCTTTTACACATGTTTTTCGAATAATAAAAAGAAATTTTTTTATATAATAAGCCAAAAATAATTGACTGTCCTCTCGTAATCGCTAATAACTTTTATCATTATTTTACGTAATGTGATAAAGCTCACGTATGTATAATATCCAATTAGAGAGTTGAATGCTTTAAATTTTTTATACTACGATGAATTACAGCAGTACTAAAATAAGTAGTATAATTTTCTATGACACAAAATGACGGGACGAACAAGTCATATGCGTGGTTTTAAGCGTCAGAGCTTTGAATCGCAAAGATCTAAGGGGTAGTGTCACTAAGCCCGTCATCCTGAGACATTAATTTTATAATACCATTTTTTAATATTATGTAATCTTTATAGGGGAAACGAGTTTTTAAGTGGAGACCACGGCTCGGCAAACGTAGAGTAGGCCACCCAACTGGCCAGATAGAGTGACGATCTGCGAAAGGATGGATGTGGGCGAAATGGTGCACATTCGGAGATGCCTATTTCCAGCAGTGGACTGCGACAGGCTGATGATGATGATGAATCTTTTAACAGTATTGTTTACAAAAATAACACGGTGAACGAGCTTTATTCAAACACAAAAAAAATCAATTTACTATGAGCTTTTCAATGAAGGAAAACATCGCGATGAAACGTCGAAGAAGGATCACAACACCCGAAAAAATAGTATACACCCTCGCCTGAGAGGAGACCCTTGCCCAACAGTGGCACGTATAAATGGGTTAGTGTTGATGATGATCACCGCGCGTCGCTTAGTTAAAATGAGAGAACATTACGGGTTACTGAAACAACTTTTCCCAACCCCGTTTCGCTAGACGTTTTTTAAGGTGAATTTATAACATATTTTCAAAATTTTACAGCGGATGGATGTAAGAAGAATTACCAAACAGATTTATGATGCTAATGTGGATAGCAGGGTTTTAAGAGGACGTCCCAGAAGGACTTACATTGACCAGATAAGTGATGTCCTCCGAATCGACAAGAATAAAAGGAGTTATATGAAAAGGGTAGTTGATGTATGTGAGCCCCGAAATTTGCATCAGATTAGAGTAAGATGACGTTCCGTGGTCTCTGCCTACCCCTCCTGGGGGACAAGGGCGAGAGCCTATATTTTATATGTTTCAAAATTTTAATGAACCGTAACGAAGAATGAAGCGTTTTCATGTTGTCTGCAGAATAACGTAACTCATATTTTCATTACATCCATAAACTTACAATATAATGTTAGTTATATGATTAAAGTCACCATCGGCTGCACCTTGTTTTGACGTCACAAAATAGTGTTCATTAACAATTTTTAACGATTTTGATCTGAAATTGTTTCTTAATTTAACCATCTATTTAATTCTGTTTTTAACGACTATGAAAACCATTTCTTTTGTATACTTGTCATTCGACCATTTTGCAACCGTGAAAAAAATTCTTACAAATTAAAAAGAGGGTCCAAGAAAGAGTTCATTGTAAACGAACCGAGGCTTGTAATTGGCTTTGTAACCAAAACCTTTCGATGCGAACGCCGCTGAGTAACAACTGTAATTTAAATTAGCGGTTCTATTGCACCGAGAGATTCTCTTTAAACAAGCTAATTAAAAAAGGGTATTTTTTCGCCGTGTACTTTTAACTAGTAATGATATCTCTTATAATAAATGTTTAAATTATTATTTTTTAAATTAATTTTTAATTTTTATTATTTTCCTTGGTGACTCGTGAGTCAAGTTCAAAGTGATAACTTGTGCAATTGCTATTTCATGAAGTAAAGCAAAATTTAAAATTAATTGAAAAAAAAAATGTATACTCCTAAGTGATTCAAATTAATTCTAATACGTAACAAACCATTGCTATATACAAAAGTCGACTGTCATATTAAAGAACAAATCGCATCATTATCCGGTTCTCTGGCGGGTCCCGATATCTCGCGTATCAGAGGTCGGACGTCGACGGCCCGGGACCCCTGCACCTCTGAATGGCCACAATCAGACCTCACCCTCATTTGAATATCAAAACGCCCGCCCGCAACATAACACAAACAAATTAATTCCAATAATCAACCCTAATAAAGGGATCTGTTTACGCCATAAAGAATAAATGTTATAATAATTGGACCAAGAGGCTACAATTTACAGTTTTGAATTCCAAATTTCGGGGTGAATTAATTTTCGGTCGGATTTCAAGAACGATTGTTTCAGAAAGTTTGTAGCACAATAAACAAATTTTGCTTTCGATACGCTAATTTGATATGTTTTACATTTTAAACACGGACGGTTTTCTGTTTAAAAGCGGCTGAGTCTGAAGAAGCGGCATTGGGTTACCTTTGGTTTTTGTTATTGTTATTTAAAATTGGAAAACATTTTCCAAACCAAATAATTTATCTTTGCGCAAATCAAGAATTGGTCGGACATAAATTCTTCTCTGCAGACTTTTGTGCTCAAAAATTAAACCATATGAAAGCTTCTCTATAAAGATTCATGTAAGTTAATGTAAATACAAACGTTTTATGAAAACAATAAACAAACCGAGTAATTTAAACTAAAATACCTCTACATTTTAACTACTAAACAGTTAACATTCCTTTAACAACGAAAACATTATGCCTTATCATTGAATCTTTATTATGTAACAAAAGTGATATTAAAAGTTGGTATGATAATGAAATTAACTCGTAAACAAATGTAAAAGGGGTGAGAGGAATTTACGTGAACATTTTCAGTCTTCGAGTTCTTAGGTTTTCGCGATTTATATTACATATAGGTTATGGAACAATTGTTCGGATAAAAAATGGCGTATATTTGTTTTTTCAAACAAAAATTCAGTTTGCACTTTCCTTGCATGGGGTGTAACGTCAAAATCACGAATATGCATAAAAATTGCAACTGATTATGTGCAAACTTCACCAATTTTGGTTGCTCGTACAAAGACAACATTCCTACTATTTTAAAATAAACGAAATCCCGTCTTGTCTTCTTTTTAGTATTCTGGTAATAAAAAATAAATAAAATAGACATTTATTTATTCATAAAACTGTCGATGCTCGGATAATGCCAACTCCGGTTCACCTCACAGACATATATCGATTTCGTTTGCATCTGAAATCTTTCAAAGTACTATATTAAGAGGAAATTGGCTTGGATCTTAATTTATCGAAGTTTTTACGGTTTAATTAACGGAATTCACTTAGGGGCGCGCTGCCGCTGGTGCGACGCCGTCGCGCGGCTTTTCTTTTTATTTTACACTAATAGACGTCGGTTGCTCGCTTCTGCCCACAACAACGAGTAGATATGTACATTTTACAAGAACTCTAGATACAGTTCACTAAACAATTTGAAAACTTTTTTAATAATTAGTCTTATACCGACATAATATATTTACTAAGATACTAATATTATAAAACTGGAGTACTCTTTTTTTATAATACTAAGTGACGGAACGAACAAGTCGTGCGACTGGTGGTAAGCGACACGCCTATCCATAACAGTTGCAGTGCCATTCAGAGCTTTAAATTGCAAAGATCTTATGAACACTGCCCCACTCTGAGACATAAGTTGGCAAGTCCCATAGGTATGTAATTTCACCAGCACCTTTACCCTTCTAAACCGGAACGCAGTAATGTGAGCATTATTACTGTTTGGCGGCAAAAATAGGTAAAGTGGCAATATTGTCCTGGACCAACTCTTTCACAAGGCGCTACTAAAGACCACGTATACTCTTGACTACGTATGTATTATAGTACAAAACCACAGGCATTTTAAGTGTTAAGTAAGAAGAAGATTTACGTGCACATTTATCTTTTATTCGCTTTTTTGTATCTCAAAAGTTCTCATATACGTAGTTTATTTCTTGTAGTTCATATTATTCTTCTTGTTGTGTCGATTCTTTTTTCATTTTAGGACTATATTGACTTTGAATAGTATGTTGCCATCATGCCCGCGTTATCCGTGGTCGAGTAGAGATCGTCTCTCATACATTACGGCACAAGCGCAACAGTACGTGCTGCATGGACTGTGTTGAGGTACCGCAATCAATGAAACTACAGGGTTAGACTAGTATCCCTAAAACCCCATTTACACATCTTGTCTTAGCAGCGACCTACCTGAGTGCGATGTCGATTTAAAGACTTCCGCATGGGCTACCGCAGATAATCTGATGGTTGTTGATAATAAGTAATGATGAAACCAGGTGGTGGGAGGTTTTCTGTTTCCACGGTGCAGACCTAATGACGGTGGCTCACGTGACGTAGCCTTCCCTATTTCTGCCGCCAAGCAGTTAGTTACTGCGTTCCGGTTTTGAAGGGGAAGGGTGCTAGTGAAATTGAAGGCACATGAGGCTTGTCAACGTATGTCTCATGGTGACGAGTGCATAGGCAGTGTCCCACAGATCTTTGCGATTCAAAGCTTTGAGTGGCACTGTAATGTGGACAGGCGTGTCGCTTACCACCACGCGCATTGCTTGCTCGCCCCGTGACTTACTATCATAAAAAAAATTATGACTTTCATGTGATAAAAACAGTTTTGACGTATTGTCACATGTGGCTTTATTACAGATATTACGTGTAATTAAAGCCACATGTGATCTGTATATTTGTAGTATTTGAGTATTTGGACATAATCCGCTACTTTATTACGTCCACCGAATTCGCTAATCTCCGTGCCTGAACGGACAACACGGGCTTACACCGCGCTGTAATTAGCGGCAGAACGCCATCGAAACTTTTAATTGAAAAGCCTTTGTGCAGTTTTATAGTAGCTCAACAATGTTGTCATGATGTCACTTCATGCAGCGGCGGCGGTACCACTTGACACTGCTAGACAATCTATAGTATAAACGATTTTCACGCGGCGAACAAACGTTGTGTATTCTATAGTTCAAAGAAAATAGCGATATATCGGGGAAGAAAAGGCGTAAAAGCCAAATGAAAAACAAATATTTATCTATCAACGTTTTCGTTCATATCCTTTTTATTTTTAGGTTTATATTCACGTTTTTTGGCGAAAAATATTTTTTTTATGATACCAAGTGCTGGGACGAACAAGTCGTGTGCTGGTAAGCGATATGCCTGTTGCAGTGCCGCTCACCAATTGAAATCACTGATCATCAATCATCTGAGGTGCACTGCCACTGCGCCCGTCACCCAGAAACATAATTTGGAAAATCCCTTGTGCTTGTAATTTCACCAGCACCCTTATTACTTTTCAAACCCGGAACGCCGTAATTCTTCGATGACACCAATTGAAAGAGCTTGAAAATATATCCCAACTACATCAATAACTGATTTTTACACCATTTCCTTTCCGAAATATCTATATGGCAGTCAGTTGCTTTTTTTAATTACTCGTCTTGCTCGTCGTTCGCCAATTATCGTCATAAGCGCGCGTCTAAATTGAGAGTTGAGAGCGTGTATTAACATAATTTAAGTAAGTAAGTTAAGTAATTAGTAACTTAATATTTTTGTTTGTACATTTACACACACACACACACACACACACGCACACACACGCACACACACACACACACACACACACACACACACACACACACACACACACACACACACA
>NW_020653852.1:13945177-13995142 GCF_003589595.1 Hyposmocoma kahamanoa | reverse complement strand
ACACACACACACACACACACACACACACACACACACACACACACACATGTGTGTGTATAGATATGTGTGTGTGTGTGTGTGTGTAACATATGAAAAAAAACCCTAGAGGTTATTCACTAATTATGAAATCGTTACTCGTATTAAACTTGTTCACTCTCTGACCTATACGTCATTCGTCGTCGTCGTGTTGATGACGTCATCAACGTACATAATTCACTACACGAAAACGCCATACGTTAATTACTGTCCACCCAGTGAACCGAGGTCACAGTCTACTATATGATCAGTACTCCAACTATCCAATGTAAGATATTAAACCCACCAACAATGATATCTATAATAAGAACTTTGAAATAAGCAAATATTCGTGCTATATTTTCGACAGCAGTTCTTTGGTTGTTGCGTGCTAACACGCAAATAAGACGTGGGCAGGTGTACACTATATGCATAAACTGTCACAAATGCATAAATTGACACAAATATGCCTTTAAAAATTGTGAAGTTTGCATAATGTATAATAAATACCATTCTTTCGGGAAAAAACGCAAACGCACACAACACGAGCACACTCAAAGCCCCGCACTAGGGAAACACTGATCGCAGGTGCCATGGACCCACATATAGACAACCACAAAGTACACCCAAACTCACGAGAGAAATAAATGTAAGGCATACAAATATTTCTCCCAGCCCGGGACTCGAACCCGAGACCTCTGCGTGGCAGCAGTTAAAACGCGAACCAAGAAACTGAGTGCTGCGAAAAGTCTAAAGAAAGTACGCCAATCATCTCCCGTCTGTCATTTGGGTTCATTCGGGTTCCGTTGCAACTTTAAACCGACCCCGGGTTCAGATGTTACAAACTCCATATAACAATAAACCAAGTTGAAAGTTTGCCTCAATGCTCGATTAATTCATTGAAGGGACTCATATTCTGTGTCAAAGCAATAAGAACTATTTAAGCGATAAGGTGCGGCCGCAAACTCGTACGGAAATTTTCATCAGTGACATTTGAAGCTAACTGCTTGTGTATTTTAGTTAATTGGGCCATGTGTCTTGTGTGTCATTTTTTATCGAATTTGGCTTTACTGACAATGGCTTTAAGGTATTGTCATCTGGTAAAGAACTGTGCATGACATGGGATTTACCTCAATCTTAGCCATGTGGTGGACCAACGATGGTCTAATCACATGAATATTTTGAGTTTAATATTGATTGTAAATAAATAAATATATTGTTCCAAGTCTAAATCGTGTATTATTTTTTCTAATTAGGTAACGTTTCGACCTCTGTGCAAGTTCCATGTTCACGGCTCACTCAGTCCACAGGTAGACCAATCAGTCGTCGAACCATGGGACCTGTAAATAACCCGAAATGTGACTATCGTTTCGGGTTTATTTGAAAAAACAAATGTATACTATTTAGATCCGGAAAAAATCCTTTCCTATGTAAATTGTAAATTA
The DNA here is from genome assembly GCF_003589595.1 of Hyposmocoma kahamanoa. Classification (NCBI taxonomy): domain Eukaryota; kingdom Metazoa; phylum Arthropoda; class Insecta; order Lepidoptera; family Cosmopterigidae; genus Hyposmocoma; species Hyposmocoma kahamanoa. The sequence goes on along the minus strand of NW_020653852.1, from coordinate 13,993,682 downwards.
TTATCTTAAGTCCACTTAATAAATACAAAGTAGCAATCCGAAAACCTAATTCTAATAACTCGATATTAATATTATTATATTTTCGTATATTATATTAGTTTCGTAGCGTGTCACTCCGTTGTTTCATACGTAATAATGAGGTACGCAATATTGAAAGAAATTTACTTTTAATTCGTTACAACATTCTAACATTATCTATCTTAAACAAATATACAATCGGAAATAACAAAATATAACCGTAAATAAGTTACCCACGTTCCGTTGACATTAATTTTACTTATTAAATGAAACTATTTTTCCGGATTTAAATCGCGTATATTTGTTTCTTCAAACAAACCAACGTTTCGGGCCCTTTACAGGTCCCATGGTCACGGTTGACAAGTAATACGCGATTTAAATTAATTACGCGATTTAAATCCGAAAAAATAGTTTCATTTCATATTACATTAAGAACTCGATATTAATGTTACTATTGCTAAAGCATTTCAATTCAGTGCATGACAATCAACTTACCCCAGAGTATCCACAACTTTGCTAGGAAATAAACAGACCTTTATTCGTCTTCAAACAACCTAGGCCCAGAAACCCGTAAAGCCAAAAGCCGAAAATCATCAGCCAAAGTTAATTACTTACATGTAATGTGTGTTTTAGGTAATTGGCGTCCGTGCGGTTCACAGGGCGGTGCGGCTTATCAAAGTTATTATGACGAAGCTGTTTTTACATTCTCTGTCATTGTCATGTGATTGTTAAATACAATGATTCGTTAGTAACAGTAAATTGGGCTGCGTTTGATTATCATTAATGAAACCGTAAATTTTATTAGGAAATTGTTGTTGTTACCGTCACTTGATTATTAATCTCTCGTAGCACTGACTATAAGTCTGCCCTCCTTGTTATAACTAACAACTTATATACCTACTCCACTGGAGTTTACGCTCAGAATTTTATGTAGTTGCTTCATTTAAAAAACTAACTGAAATTAACAAACAAAACAAAAATTAAAACTATCTTTTATCAAAATGCGCGATACATACGCGAGACGTCTGCAGCGCGTATACGCTCAGATGACGCGCGTTTACCATATATATAAAATATACCGTGTGCATAAGCTCTAAGAAATAAAAAAAGTTTTATTATAGGGGTTGTTCATTTTTTTTAATAACAAGACAAACAAGTCGTGCGCCTGATCCATAACAATAGTAGTGCCACTCAGAGCTTTAATTTAGTTTCGATGATTCCTGATATGTTAAAAACTAAATTTCGCTGAAAATGTCGACTACGTCAGTTATAATAAGGAGGAAATGTAAGGTAATTAAAATCAAATCGAATATGTATATTTATTTCCTAGATAATCAAATTACAGTTGAAATCGTCATATTGATTAAAACTACTACTACTCATTAGTAGGTCCGAAGAATGTTTATTTTATATCATCACAAACATTTAATAGTAGCAGTAGAGCTTCTTGTGAAACGGTTCGTCCAGGGAAGTACTGCCACCTTACCTAATTCTGCTGCCAAACAGTAATGTGAGCATTACTGCGTTCCTATTTGTAAGGGTTTTGGTGAAACATCAAGCATATGGGACTTGTCAACTTATGTCTCAGGGTGATCTTTACGATTTAAAGCTCTTGAGCGGCACTGCACCATGCGCTCGTAACATCTATATAGTCATTTTTAAAGAGCTTTTTATAAGAGGTTTTCTTGATAACGTATTTTTAATATGAGCTTTGATTTTTTTTCTGGTAAATTTAGCTTTTTTTCTGGTTATGTCCTACAGATGACGAAGTAACTTTACTAATTCTGAACACAAAGGTTACAAGTTTATTTATTTTTACGAACATACATTATAAATATTTCTAAATATACTCTATTGAGTGAACACAGTTAAAATTTAATTTCATACGTATTCTTGAATAACATATTTCAAATGTCTATTACCTCTAATAGTTAGTTCATGTAAAACACTACTAGTTAAAATTGGTTATTGTCATATTTTTTGTGCGATTTGTACTTAACCTTTTCAAAAACGTACCATTTACCCGCACGTTGTCCTGAACAAAATTAACCCATATTTGTGCCACTGACATATTTCGGTGGGTCGATTACAAATTCATCGCTAAATGCTCAACAAACGACGAACAAATGGGCCAGATCAGGGATCCGGGTATGCTCCCGGTTAAAATGCTAATTGCAAGCCCTGAGAAATTTACATACGCCACGGCTCGAAAGATAACTCCAAATCGCAAATGCGTTATACCTTATTTTTTTAAGGTAATTTACATACATACGAACATCTAACGTTCAAGTATATATATCGACCAAACTTTAATATAGAGTACTATATTATTGTTCAAGAAAAAAAATGTTTTAACACCTTTTTTTAGTTTAATAGAACAACCACACCTTTACAATTACCTATGAGTTCTGGACAAGTTCCGAAAACCTGGAAGCTTGCAAATGTACAACCTGTACGAAAGATGGTCATGCCGACCCATCTAATAATCGACCTATCGCAATCACCTCCATACTCTGTAAGACTATGGAGCGTGTACTCAACAGCCGTCTGCTTGGATACCTCGAAGACAGCGATCTTCTCAGTGATTGACAGCATGGTTTTCGCCATGGTCAATGTACTGTGCATCTTCTTGCGTAGGCCACACATTTATGGGGCGAGGCTGTCGAGAAACGCGGTGAATCGCTTACCGTGTCTCTCAACATATCAAAGGCTATATACAAAGGGGTAAGATTTTGGCATGATAACCTGTTAAATAAGCTTCCATCTTACGGAATTCCTGTTGGCTTTTGCACATGGATAGGCGATTTTCGTCGAGACTCGTCTGCTCCTCGTGGTATAAATATACCGGTATACCTCAGGGATCTGTCCTCTCCGCCACTTTATTCTTGTTGCATATCAACGATCTTTGGGTACGCAGACGACAGCACAGTGGTAGAGAGTTATGTGCCAGACGCTCGAGACAACAGCGAAGAGATCCGGTGTAAACGAGAGGCGATGATCACACGGTTGAACCTGAGCCTGAAAGCCGCTTCCGACTGGGGAGATGCGAACAAGGTCAGGTTTAATGCGGCTAAAACACAGGCGTGTCTTTTCACATCAAAACGGTGGCCCCAATACCTTATTCCGACTTTCCGAGATATGTTCGTGCCGATAAGGGATCACCTTGAGCTACTTGGTCTGGACTTATCATCCAACCTCAACTTTGAGAGATACATCGAGTGCTTCGCAAAAACTGCTTCCAGAAAACTATAGGAATACTTTACAAGGTCAGGCGGTACTTCACACCTGAACAGCTTTTAAATCTGTAAGCACCAATTCGATCGTGTATGGAGTACTGCTGCCACTTTGGGACGGCTCTGCCCATTACCAGTTAGCTGCCTTGGACTCGGTGGAGCGAAAAGCAAAGAGACTTATTAACAACAATTCTCTTGTGGAGACGAAGGTACAAAATCTCGACCATCGAAGAAAAGTAGCCTGCTTGTCGGTTTTCTATCGGATACATTTCGGGGAGTGTGTGCAGAAAATTTTCAATTTATTTCCACCCTCACCGTTCCTGCTTCGGTTGACTAGAAGATTCGGAGCACTCCATTCTTATGTCGTTGATATTCCACCTATTTGCACTAAGTGCTTTGCGTCCTCCTTTCTGATGAGTATGGCAAAGGAATGGAATGCTCTACGGCATCTGTTTTTCCCGAAAAGTGCAATTTGGGGCTAATCAAGACTAGAATGAAAAGGCATTTTTTTAGGCGAATGCATCCCATCGTCGGTCACAACGTCGCTTAACATCAGGTAAGATTGTGGCCAAACGTATGTCTATTATATAATAAAAAAAATAAAAAACCTGATCTCAACGCAATATGAGTACCAGAGCAACGTACTCTCTCTAGGCCTCTTCTACACAGAACACCCAAACGAGAACCAATTTAGAAGTTTTTTATCCCAAGGTCTAGGAGTCGAACCCGGGTCCTCCTACTTTGTATACCTTATTATCAAAATACGGTACTAAAGGAAAAAAGTAACAATAAGATATAAATATTTATACAAACGAAAAGAACAACTTAACAATAACAATTATGAAATAAACAGGTATGTGTGCATTTATTGTGATTTTTTTCTAAAATAGCTCCACAAGTTTTGTTATTGTTATGAATACAAGACTCGAACACACAGAAATAAAATTTTTCGTATTTATAATTAGGTATGTGTGCAGTTAATATTAATCATAAAATATTATGAATCGGTAAAATATCATTGACCGTGACTGTTTTGAGTCAGACAATATCCAGACGCAATTATGAAGGTTTTTGATTATTCATATAATTAACGTGAACACATTTAAACTATGATAACTAAATCTAGTAGCAGTAGAAAGAAGCTTGTGAAAAACTTCGTCCAGGGTGGTACTGCCACCTTACCTATTTCTGCCGCCAAGCAGTAATGTCAGCATTACTGTATTCCGGTTTAAAATGGTAAGGATGCTGGTGAAATTACAGGTACATGAGACTTGTCAACTTATGTATCAGGGTGACGAAGGTCTGAGTGGCACTGCAACTGTTATGGACAGGCGTATAGCTTACCATCAGGCGCACGACTAGTTCGTCGCGTCAAATGATATTATAAAAAAAAGGTATGATAGATTAAACTTAGCATTTACCTGTACTTATACATATACAGGTATAGCCACGTAAGAATAAATTATAACATAAGGACGTACCTAAACAGTACACTACCTAACAGTTACATTGACAAGTTTCATTATAGCAGCGATTACAGTGCTAAAGATTCTTGTGATTAAATATAAAAATTTAAATATTAAATATTGCTTGAGAACACACGTTTGATGAGTATTTGGACACTTCATACAGTATATTTACATCGTTTTCTTCATACATAAATTATATTACGTTGACATCTATTTAAATGTTATAAGGAACACAACATTAATATTACTAGCTCCTGAACTAATTTAAACATGTATCTCTGAGTGTAATCAGTTCTCTCCCGGGAAAAAATAAAATAAAATAAAATAACAAAATAATATAATCTAGACATTATTGATCAAACAATACAAAGAAAGTTCGTACGATATGAGTGGACTCGAACCAGCGTCTGTTGCCACATCGCGGCCACCCTGGCCTCGACGACGGATAACTAACTCAAAAGTCAAAAATCAAAAAAACATTTATTCTATAGGTAAAATAAATTTACAATTCAAACCGTCATTTTTGAAGTTATTGCTCATTCACAGTGTTGACTTCCCTGACATGAACTTTTTTTGTTTTTTGTTGTTGTTTGTTGGGTTGCTCTTTTCAAATAAACTTTAATGCTATGGAATTGTGTGGAATATAGAGACTCTCTCGTGGCCGAACTGTTATCATGCTAGACTGCGAGGCAAGAGGTCCCGGGTTCGATTCTCGGGCCGGGAGAAATATTTGTATGCCTTACATTTATTTCTCTCGTGAGTTTGGGTGTAATTTGTCCATGGCACCAGCGACTCAGGGTTTCAATTTTGTAAAATGACTTTTTATTAATTAAAATAATTTTAATGTCAGTTTTAAACTTAGGAAATGATAATCTTAATATATATTTTTTAAATCTTAATATATGCTTCGGAATCTTATTGTAAAAACGTACACAGTTCCTTATAAAAGAATCGTTTACCTTAGTTAAATAGTGAAGCGTTTTCACATAAAATATGTATATGGAATATTCAATCAAATAAAGATATATGGAAAATATAACTATTTGAAACTATTAACTATAACTATTATTGAGTTCTTAGGTTTTCGAGATTGTTACACATAGGAAATGAAACTATTTTTCCGGATTTAAATCGCGTATATTTGATTTTTCAAACAAACCCTTTTTGAAAAAAACAAATATACGTGATTTAAATCTGGAAAAATAGTTTCATTTCCTATTTATAATTATTATTTTATTGTGGAGTTATATGTTTAATACGTGATTAAGGTATTGTGATTATTGCGTATATTCAAGGTGCGTGTTTACATTGTTTTGTACGAGGGCACGTTTGTTTACTATACCAGTAGTTATGTGGTAGGTAGTTGTGCCGGTTTGTGTAAATAAATAAACGGTTAAAAACAAGTTGCTTTGAAAGCTTTGAATTATGGTAAATAAATCTATGTACAAAATTAGAATTTAAACCTATTCAGTAAACATTTAACGATTTATTTTCTAATAATATGTGTTATTATTAGTAATTACCCAAAAATTCGTACTCGCGTTTCAAAAGCACTAAATTTAATAACATGTTTTGCGAATCTCAACCGGTCTTATACGCGCTCGGGACGAGATGCGCAGGAGGACGACATGGCCTAGCGTGACGTCACGACGAGCGGCGAAAGCGCAGCGGCGGCACTTGCCTTATCATCAGCCACTGGCGACGATCGACTCTACTATATTTATATTTTATTTACGAGTCAAACTGTATAATTGAGAATATAGTAATACAGCCCACTTTTATTTCACGTCCCATTAGGACCCTAACAACACGCCACACTACCAGACCAATATCAATATATTACCTAGAAGTTACTAGTAGTAGCTCCTACCAGTAGGGGCACCTAGCGGGAGCATGAGGAAACGGCCCTTAAAATATCGCGACCAAAACCTATTTAGAAAATTCAGCCTTATTCAAAGGTAAGAATGATTAGGCATTTAAAGGCAAACCGTCTGTTTCACCATCGCTTAACATCAAGTGAGATAAGGGCCAAGCATGCGTCTATTTTACTTTTTTTTTAAATGTTCCCAGATTGGTACAACCGGGTAATCGAACCTCGGACTTTCTTTTCTCCTTAGGCGTCGAATGCTAACCACTGAGCTACCGAGGTTGCTGAGTTAGAGGCTATGTATGTATATATAAATAAAACCTTGTTATGATTATGAACACAAAAATTGAACACACAGAATATATTTTTTCTCTCTTTTTCTTTCTCGATCTTTGTATGTACTGACCTTCGGTATTCGTCGCCGGTAGTGACGTCTAGTGAGAGAATTTTGAAAAACATTTTCACCGCAGCCGATACCTTTACAGGTATCACAACTATCGCAGATATCGCTTTTCGATCAGATGTATTTATTGAAATTTTTTTCGTTTTTTTTTTTATGAAATAACTCCACTAGATTTGTTATGATTATGAATATAAACATTATGGAGTTTTATCAGAGATGGAGTTATTTCATAAAAAAATCAAAAAATGAATAAAACCTTGTTATAATTTGCTCTTTGGGCTCAAAATGGTGATTTTTTGATACAGTAAACAATACAATACATAACAACTAACGATCAGCATTATATTTACACCTAATTTTAAATTCTATTACCTATATGTAAAATGACATCAGAGGAGAGAAAAATATTTTCTACAATTACAATAAATAAAGTAATATTTTTCCCTCTTCTTTAAGAGTCATTTTATCCGGTTTCGGAGCAGTGTTCGAAATTGTTTGCGTGTTAATAATCCGAAAAGAATTCCAGTTTAAAACTTGGTGAATGAATAGAGACGTTGTCCTACAAAGCTGCTTAAAGAAAAGTTAAACGTCCGCGAAAAAAGTAAGCTGAAACGCTCACAGTGTATGAAACTGTATTCAGCTGCAAGTTGAAAAGCTTTCTCAAACAGAACTTTGCCGGGTTGAGAGCAAATCTCCCCACAGAACATCTGTCGTCGAAAACTCGACATTTTCCACCAATAAAATCTCTTTCGAGTACGTGTATTTCCCTTTTTAGAGCACATTTATTCACTTTGAACTCGATTTCAACAGGTGGTCTCTTTACAATTTGTATATAATCGTCGTTAGGTTTTGAGACTCGTTTCTAAACTTAGTCGTAACATCTGAGGACATCTTTAAGATTCAAAAGTGTACAATAATCATCTCTTTGTAAAACAACTGTGCAGAAGGCCTCATAGATTAAGTTTTCAGCAGAAGTGACTCTGAACATGTTTGCTTCAAACGGATTAAGTGAAATTCGCGCTAAAACCGGAAATTTGTTTCGAGGTTGCTTGTTAACTCTGTGTTAGGTGATTACAGATCATCTTGTTGGAGGAGACAGCAGTATTGGTAAAATTATAAGCACAAGGGACTTGTTACCTTATGTCTTAGGGTGACAAGCGCAATGGCAGTGTTTCTCAGATTAAAACTCTAAATGACACTGCAACTTACTAGTTGTGGGGACGTTTGCCTTTTATGCAGGAAATCTTGTGCATTTCAATTATGTGCAGTTTAGTTTACTAATTAATAATGAGTCGTAACAAAAGTTCCGAAAAGTAAATTAAATATGAGCTTATTCAAAATACGAATATTGCTGCATTATTTACTAAGCCCCAGGTACACTTTGTGTAAATAAAAATACGGAATCAACAGAATGAAATACTGAAAGTTACGAAAATTGTTACTGAAGTAATACTATTCTACCAACTTAATTCATATTGTACCGAAAACTATTGTTCGCAGTTTTGAGAGGTTATATATTTCATAAACTTTGGTTCTTGTTAAAACTATTCGGAAATAGATGATGAATGACAACAAAGGAATACTAAGTTATAACAAAATTTATTTGTAATCAATCATTATATTAGTTATATATTTAAAAAATGTTCTTAAAATGATGTGATTTGCCGACCTCGGTTGCCCAACGGTTATGCTGTGCGAGCCGGATGAGGAGGTACCGGGTTCGATTCCCTGTAGAACCAATAAGGGAAATGAACTTTTGTAAATTGTTTCTGGTCTGGTTGTTCTGGAAAGTACCCCAAAGTGAATTTCGTTGCGCTGGTACTCAGGGAGTGCCCTAGTTTAAGACCAGTCAATTGGTGTGGTTTTATAGCACATTATTATAAAAAAAAGGGACACATTTCATTAATTGTTAACAAGATTGACTTAAACATGAAGAGGTTTCTAGACTAGTGTGCTAAGTATATACATGTGTGTGTTATTGAAGAAAATGATATGACAAAAAGTGATAGGCACTTTGAAGTGGATATTCAATTTTAATATTCTTTGACGTTGAAATCGTGGAAGTTTTGTAGTGGCGGCGGCAAGGCGGCAAGCGTCAAGATTTAAGTAGTTTACGCCAGGAAGTCTGCCTGTTTGGTCTAGCTAGAGCTGCCAACTCACACCGCATGCTCACTTTGTGGCTGCGTTTCTCAAACTTGCACTTTATTTCTACTCTTATAATGTAGAAATTACCGTGTAAAACCTTTTTTAATTTGCGAACAACTCTTCAGTACAACTCTTTACGTCTTTCACAGTCCCTGAATCGACACTGTATTCACGCTCTCAACAATCTTAATTCATTACCTAAGGCGATTAACACATTGCACCGCGCCCCGCGACGGTGCGCGGGACGCGGAATCACGCGCACGGCTTAATCTGCGCGGGGGCAGCGGTTTAGCGGCCCCGTGCCACTCAAAGTACTCGCTTCGTAGTTGATCGCCGTAGTGATTGCACACGTAGCTGAGATCCTTCTTTGACAAGAATGGTTAATAATACAGAACCCATTCAGGATGCTGCAGTTAGTATAGTAGTAGTAGTACACTGTCGATTGTTTTTGTTTACTAAAATAAAAAACGCCGAAGATATAGAAGAGTACATTCAACTTTATTACAAATATTTAAGAAAATATGAAGAATAATTATTCAACTACACACGAATGTCAACTGAATCCTTTGATTATTTGTCAGGAAACATCCAAACGACAATTACTGGAATAGACACAAATTGATTAAAAATCTGCGCGGTATTGCGTAGCGCAGTGTGCCATACCCTGCGGTTCGCTGCGCTCCTCCGCGTGGGGGCGCGGTAAAACCACGCGCGCCGGGTATGGCAGACGGAGAAGCGTTGTCAGTGTGTTCAACGGCGCGTGTTTTCCATACAAACTGAAGTACTTCAGTACAACGTTAAAAAACGCAGCTCCGCGCTCTGTCGCGGGGCGTGGTGCAGTGTGTTAATCGCCTTACTGAACTTTTAAAATAATAATTTACAAGGAAATGAAACTATTTTTCGAAACTAAATATATGTTTTTTTCGAAAAAACCAACAATACGGACCCCTGACGTATCCCATGGTCACGGCCTGGTTGGCTGACATATTTTATATTGTATACAATACACTACATTCATAATTACACTCAATTTAGTAGCAGTAGTGCTCCTTATGAAAGAGTTCGTCCAGGGAAGTACTGATACCTTACCCATTTCAGACGCCAAGTAACAATGTGAGCATTATTACTTGGCGCATTATTACTTGGCGGCTGATAAGAGAGCTGGTGAAATCACAAGCACGTGGAACTTGTCAACTAATCTCTCAAGGTGACGGGCACAATGCCAGTGCCCCTAAGATCTTTGCGATTAAACGCTCTGAGTGGCATTGCAACTGTTATGGATAGACGTGTCTATAATAATACGTAAATAATAAGAAAAAAAAATTATTTTCTTCAATATGTATAAGCCTTGGAATGTGCGTAGGTATTGAAGTTGTTTCATTATTTCCCCTCTTTAAAAAAACTTCGCATGAGGAGATTCTTCTCCCTATAGTTTTGCAACCAACTCCATACAGTACCATTGAGGAGTTATCTCTTAAAGTCGGGTGTGTCACGCTTCGCCACACTCCTACTCGCCACTGAAAACATTTTATTAGTTCCCTCAACAAAGCAACAAGTTGAACTTTTGTTTCGGTCGTGTTTGCTTTTGTTTGAACCAAGTTTCCTTGGCTGTAAAATTTTTGACGGGAAAAATGTTACAAAGTAAAAATATGACGTTAATAAACTGAACGCGGCGAGTCTGGGCGTTGAGATAGGAAGTTTAGTTCAAGTATTTATTTTTACTGTTGATAAAAATTGATATTTGTTTATTGACAACGTGATGGTTGTAACATTGTTACAAACTGTTTGTGTTTACTTACATGAGTAGGTTTTTAGTAACAACATGTTAACATTTACATTGTAATGTATGTAATCACTATTTGTATAATTCTCCACGAATAACTATTTCTATTTTATTCTAGTATATGCCATAAGACCCGTAAAGAGGCGAAACCCTAGGTTTGCTTGTAAAAAACAAATATATGCATTTTAAATCCTAAAATATAGTTTCATTTCCAATGTATAGCAATCGCAAAAACCTAAGAACTATATAAAATACATTAGAGACATTAATATAACTATATGTTGGTTACGTCATCGTACAGTATTTCGAAAGGCAAAATAAAACGGGGCAAATAAATTGAGAGGACCATTAAAGTCGAAAATAAGTCAATCTCGTAAAACATCCACTCAAGTGGCGGTCATTAAGTTTAAAAACAAGCGATAGCTCTATTAAAGCGAATCGGCGAGTGTAAAGCGATCCGGTGAAATGGCGTAGTCAGTACGCCGCCGTAGTGCAATCTGGGCGTGTGGCGTAAAATGGGCATTAAAATGCCGCCGCAGACTGCACGAGACGACCATCTAAAGGGAAGCGTTTGGCCCAAACGTAAGAGGTAGAGACGATAAGTAAACGTTTTAGAATTTTATTGTTTGTGATGGACCTATAAAGCGGCAAGTAGATATCGTAAGATATAATTTAGGTTCCGTCACCTACACTTATTTGCTGTATTAAAGATACTAAGGAAGTTTTTTGAGAGCCTATACACACGGCGTATTTTATACGCGCGGACGACGCGCATATGTCGCGCATTAACGCGATTAAAACGTGATTCACTCGCAGTCAGTAAACTGTTGCATACGTTCTATGTTTTTGGACGATGTCGTTTTAGACGACCTCCTTAGTCGAGTAGCTTGCACACCGGTTTTCATGGTGGTCTCCGAGGTCTCGGGTTTAAACCCCGGCCGATGTAGAAACACCGACTTTCCTATATTATTGTCTCGGGTCTGCATGTTTGTGGTGCCGTCGTTGTTTCCAATTGCCATAACACAACTACTTTAATTGCTTAATTTGGGATTAAAGCAACCTATATGATGTTGTATAATATTCATTTATTTATTAGTATTGTTCTTATTGAGCCTCTACAGCGCCGTAAACAACCTTTTATCGACTAATGGCACGTTTCGGAGACATAATTATGACATAGAAGAAATATATCACAAAGTAACGTGAAGATAATATGGTAAATTTATTCTAAAACACATAGCAAAATTCTTATCGCATAGTTATATCTGAGGACGATTAATTGAAAAGCAAAATGAGACCATAACCCCTAAACTGTGCTCATATCTTTCTTTATTTGCGTTCATCTTCACCTCTGTTTAAAAGGACATAATGATAAAAATCTCTTTTATATCGCCACTTTGAACCGCATAAGAGACCCGGTTATGATCTCCGATAACGATAATATAATCTTTGCATAACGTGCGGTCGTCTGTACCACGTATGGTTATTTCAAAAGTTACCCATATGGTCGGCTTGTTTAACTGAGTTAGGATTAACTTTTGGACATTGTGTTAAAACAAGAAGTTGCAAAGTCTAATTTTGCTGCTTTTACGGAAATGGGATAGTATGATTTTGTAATTTTGATCCGTAATGTCATTTTTGGTATAAAAAAGTATTTCATATCTCTAAAAAAACCTAGGAACCAACCCCATCGCCATTAGTGATATAAAAAGTTGAAAAACGATCCTTGAATGGGGTTATAACGTCATAGTAACTTTTTGTGGCATTAGAGCACGCCGTAGAACCCTTTTTCAATAGTGGAACCAAGCAAAAGTTTATCTTTTTACAGTGTCGTTGTGTTATCGTTTTTTTACAAGAGTGTTTTAAAGTCCACGGTAACTCAAAGCTTGTAGTTTTTAAATAACTTTGTAATCATCTCCAACTAGAAGAGTGAAGGACTTGTTGACGTTTTTAGTAAACGTAACTACTTCTGCCGCCGAAATGTAATCTGAGCATTATTACATTCCAGTACTGAAGAATAAGGGTGTTGGTAAAACTACAGGCACATGGGACTTGTCAACTTTATGTCATAGGGTGAAGGACGCAGTGGTAGTGCCCTTCAGATTTTTACGATTTGAAGTTATGAGTGCCATTGCAATGGTCGTGGGTAGGCATAACGTTTACCACCAGACAAGACTTGTTCGTCCTGACTCTTGATAATCATAAAAAAAATTATTTGCCATGTTACCTCTCAAAATTTCACATTACACGAGTTCAGCTGTTTAGAAAAACTGAAAGTCAGAAGCCACATTGCCGGGAAAGGTTTCCCCATATTATTATACTGTATCCTATTAAGATTCAGTGTATAGCACAGAATAATAATTCTTACAAGAAAAATCAACACTTTTTACAAGAGACTAGTGACAAAACAAAATCAGACGTTTGAGAACGTGCTTACGAGGCAAACGGTGCACAGTGTACCTCACGTGCGCCAGTACTCGTGTTAACCGGCCGAAATAAACGACGTAGATTTCCGTGGTGCACTGAAACAGGTCCTGTTTCAGCGAATCGGACATCAAGAAATTGTGATATGTCATTTACACAAATCTTGCTGCTATTAATAATAACAAATCGTCGCCTTACTTTCTAAAACTCGTATCTTAAAGCATTAAGTTACTGAAATGCAAAAAATGGATTGTAAATACAAATTTTGCAGACTGATTTTACATCACATTTCCTTCGTATTCACACATTGGCTTTTACCGATTCGTAAAGTAATGCATCCAAATTGATAAGACATTTAAAATAAATAGAAAGTTTTGCCATCTTATGAATAATCACTCTTTATAAGATAAGAGTTTGAGAAAATAAGGCACCGAAATGCTAAAATTAGGATGGATGTTTGTTAATCATGTCGTAACAGTCCAATGGATTTGAAAGAAGGATAAGTCCAAAGAATAAAAGCTTAATGGTTTCACATACCGCCTCTCTAGCTGAGTCCATGGGTTTGAATCTACGCTCGTCTCTCTTCGGAATTTATGTGCGAAATTTAATTTGAAACTTACCGTGCGCTTGTCAGTGAAGGAAACATGAAACCTGCACGTCGAAAAAAAATTCTCAACCCTCTGAAAACGTGTCAAGTCCCCAACCCGCATTGGGCCAACATGACGGACTATCGTCTAAATCTTCGCCTGAGAGGGGACTCAACCCCCAACATTGGGACATAAATGGGTTTACGTAGTTCATAGTCAAAAGACTACATAGACATTCTATATTTCATTGCAGATTTTAACAATATGAAATCAGATAATCAGATAGCCAGTAGTCATGACACAATATACTCGCACGCCCATTCGTCGAATACATGTAAAACGAGGGCCACGTAATGTGTAGTTCCATCCCTGAAAATTGCACCGCAGCTTCCAGACAAATATTTTTCCATTTCAACGCCCCCGCAGTGGGATTACTAGCATTGTGCACCGGATGCTTCGTTTTGTTGGTTATTGGCACTGGTTCACGCTCTTACAGCCTTATTACTGCATAATAAACTTAAATTTCCTCACTACGTATTCACATATCGTTTGCGGGAACTTGTTTTCATTAAAGATCTTTTATTAAAAATATTGTGTATAAGAATCTTAAAGCTGTAATTGGAACAGTTTTTCATTAATAATATTAATAATAGTTAAGAGTAATGTGATTAAGTATTCATGTTTTATTATCATTTATTGTTATTGAACGAAATATGTTGACTACTCATTATGCTATAAGCACCGATTTCGATACTTAAGATACAAGTAAGCAATTTTACTTAGTTTAGGTATCACCTAGATTAACTTGCACTACTAACCTTAATTAAAGTTACCTAAACATACAATCATTTCACTGTTTGTGATAGTCTGGAGCGTATATGTAAATAAAAGGTTATTTAATAAGATTCATGTATATAGGTTAAATTTTTATACATATATATTTATATGTGTATAAAAATTTAATATAAATTTATCTTTATCTTCTTATCTTTATTTAGTATTCGATTTTTATAGATCATAATAAAACATTATGTACTCAAACTCAGTAGCAGTAGTACTGGCACATTAACTATTTCTGACGCCAAGCAGTAATGTGATCATTACTGCGATCCGGTTTTGAACGGAAGGGTGACAGTGAAATTACAGGCACATGGGACTTGTCAACTTATGTCTCAGGCACAGTGGCCCGTTATGATACAGTGGCAGTGCCCCTCAGATGTTTGTGATGCTCTCAGTGGCGGAACTGCTATGAATAGGTATTACCACGAGACGCACGACTTGCTGGTCGAGTCACTTAGTATCATAAAAAAAAACTGGGTATATTGACTGATAATATATTACAGTTAATCGAATTTAAAGCAATATTTATGTGAGTAGATACTTTTATATATGACAATAAATAAGTTCGGAGTAAAGGCGACTACTTGAAGAAAAGTTGGGTAAGTATCTCCGAAAATATATCATGTGGAGTGCATTAGGTTGCGGCACAAAGCGGGCGCATATCGATCAGCAAACATTCTTCTGGCCCATAAGAAGTAGCCAGGTGTCCCCCGCGCAAACATCGCAAACTCCGCTCCCCGCGCTGCGTCCTCCGCGCAGCCCACTCCCGCGCCGCCCGGGGCCCTACATCAAAATGACGACGGAAATCCCATATTGCCTACATCGGGGACGGAAGCACGATTTTATAAGTTAAGGGATTTGTGTCAATATTTTACTAGGATAACGGATGGCTACCCAGAATTATATGCTACATTATTCGCTTGGAATATGTACATTCAACGCGAGTACGATCTGGCACCAAACTTTATTAATTTAAGAGGAAATGTTAACAGAGCAGCAGCACATTTGTTAATCGTTGTCGAGTTTTCCAACAAATTGTTAAAGTAAGTATTTTTCTTAGGCCGTTCTTGTTCGAAATTCGCAAGTGTATCGTGATTTATGGAATACATTTTAACGCTTCACGGGCCACAGAAGAAAAATACGAAAATATCATGGGAGTGAGATAAAGTTTGGCGGGGAAGTTGGGTTTGAAATGTTTGGATAGCTCCGTGATACGAACATACTCGGGCACGCAATTATTTGTTAACATCCCCCCTTTCAAAAAAGAGGAAACTTAAATGATATTCGATATTTATATACATGTGTACATATATTCGGAGAATGTTGCATGCTAAAAAACAAACATATTTCATCATATAGGTATTTACTTAAATAACTTCTAATAACTAATCATGTTATTGAGTCGTTACTTATTAATCAACGCTGTATATATAATATATCTTTGTATTTTAAGTAAATGTAACACAATTGAAGCACACACTTAAAACACAAAATTAAAAGACCTCGCGTAATCCCGCCAGCAACAAAGCTCCGTACTTACGCGTTCATAAATACAAAAGCATAGCCGTGGTTAATTAAATATGTTAAATAATAGGTTGTTTGTTAGACAAAGAAATTCGGTTATTCGGCCTGTGGGAATGTCGCCGGCGGCAGCGTCGGGCGCGGGGCCCAACGGAGTATACTATGCGTATGGAGTGAACCACAACGCCTATGCAGTGGCGTATGATACGGGGTGATTGTGTTTTGTTTTTGTTATTAATGCTATTTGGCGTTACGACTTTAATGATCAACTAAATCATTTAAACGAAATCTGCATGTCAAACAAGGTTCCCACCAACCTCGTTTAAGGTTCGAGAGAAATACAAACGCGACATCAAATTAGTTAGCGCGTAGGACAAATACAACATTTATTAAAAACATTTTCGAACGTGAGAGGCCTCAAAACAATGTTCGAAAACATAATCGTTCTAATAGTAGAGTTAATCATAAAAATTATCGTAGTATCTTTTCGAAGCGACAGGATAAAAACTCGATAGAAACATCAAAGTGTTCGACGATAATTATCCCTGTCGACACCTCAACTCAATACCCCAAACGATCGGCCGAAGTTTAAAGTTAATCCAGCGAATTTGCAACGCCAGTGCACTCCCAAATTAAACGACTTAAAGCGAGCATTCAACGCTTTGATCGCACTGTAGAGTGCGCCCCGCGGAGATGGGAAACAAAGTTAACTACGCTACCACAACCAGATTCAAGGAAGGATTGAACTAAAAATAAAAGGACTTAGTGTTTGTAAGCAAAGTTTGGTAAAGAGACAATTTTATATTCTTTAAAACGAAGACACGTCTCAAGATATCTTAACTTTCCACCGAAGTCAAAAGCACAGGAGACTTCAGATCTTGTGTGCCACGGATGACAACGTATGTGCAATATTAAGGACCCTTATCTACTTCTTTCGTGGGGTGCACCTAAAGACCCTCCCCAGCACCTTCATTTACTGTAACTCTGGCGTAAAACGTGCACCCGGGGGCGGGTCTGTGATGACACTGACTGATCTGACAGAACCTGAACTTATAAGGTTCCTGTGCGCGTACAGGTTATAGTGCCCTTCTCGTATACCCTAAGGGTCGGTATGGAGGCTCACTATCAAACTAATAATCAAAACTAAGGTGATCAAAACTAATGTAGATCTTGCTACATTAGTAATCAAAACTAATGTAGATCTTTCTACATTAGTAATCAAAACTAATGTAGATCTTTCTACATTAGTTTTGATTTGAGAGGAGATTGTACCTCTGGCGCACTCCGGGCAACAATCGAGGAGTGCCTTACACCACGACTATAGTGCACACCACACACAGTCTGAAGCGGCTGTAGCACTTCCGTGAGCGTGCCGGTTTTTGTTAATGTTAAAAAAGAAAGCAAGGTAATCTACTATAGTACTGCCATGATCTAAATACAAACGAAAATTCCACCACCACATCAGAAATAGCGTTAGGTAATAAGGCAACTTATAACAAACGTCAACAGTTGGCGGTGTATTTGAGCTAGTAATCTGTGTATATATCTACCTACATATACGTATATTTCAAAATTACACAAAACAAAATCATCTCACAGTGGAATGTCATTGTACAGTAATTTTCCAAGAATATTTCTAGTACTAAAATACACGTACACAATTAAATATCGTATTCATAGAAAAACCAGTACTGCGATATTCCACTTTAACTTTTAATCGCTCCTCGAAATAAACTCCAATCCTATGTTATACTTCTTAAATTATTCTCCAAAAGATTTTCTAATTTGCTCTCTCCTTTTACGAGGAAGCCGCGAACACATGCGGTCGCATAAGGACCTATTATGGGCCTACTGCCTCACCCTTACAGTTGCTTATAGATCTTTGAGAAGGTTTGCCCCTTTTGCAGTTGAGAATTTTCCATAAAACGGTCCAAAATGTATCTTATGGGCTTATACGTAGAGTGGAAACGCGTTTATAGTTAGAAAGACATATTAAGACGTGTTGTATTCGTATCGCGTTTGGTCCTTTGGGTAATGTTCAGTAATAGGCAAGTCGTGATTTTGTCAAAGGTAACAAAATTGGTTGCGTTACCAGGCCGTAAAGGTACACGTAGGGCTATGCTTTTGGTACTTGGGTGTAATTAACTAGCTCTTAGGTTGAGGTGGTAGGAAAACAAGATTTCGAATGTATTTGATGTGAGTGGGCCGAATTAGAAGGAAAAATCGTTCTCACTGTCAGTTTAAAGAAGATATTTGGGTAATGTTCAGGTTCGCTACCTGATTTCGGTGGCAATTTTTATTATTTAAATATTCTAGAATATTATCATGAAACATTGCTTAATATTTGAGTATAGTAACTTGAAATAGTATTTAATATTTCACGATATTGCACTCGAATAGTTACTTAAATAATAAACATTGCCACCGGAATTAGGTACAGAAAACTAACCATTTTTCTTATTTATGTGACATATCTTCATTAGATTGGTTGAATAATATACTAAACTTAAAATTTTATATATAAAAATAAAGAAAAAGACCAAAAGCATGGTATGTTTCTTTAACAAATTGAGCAAAATACGCTCCTCTAGAATCAGCCACGAAAGTAAGGAGCAGTTTAAAAATTCAGAGTTTAATTACATTAGAAGGTACTTCGCTGCTGTGAAATGCAATGATGTCTACCACAGAGTATTGTTGAGCAGCATATTACTTAAGTTTTTACTTTTGAATTGGCTTTTGTAATTGTCAACAAAACGGAAGCCCTGCTCTCGAAGCACGAAATCTGACGTCTACTTGAGTTCGGGGCTAGAACTAAGAATGTATGACGACGGGCCCGTCGTAATGTTCCGAACGGGCCCGTCTTTTTGTTGACGTCGTCCCGTAGGTCATCCATAGTGTGAAAAGGGCCCCAGATATTCATATATATAATATTAGGTTTTTGAACATACATAATACGTAATATGTAATAAAACTTTACATAGTGTCATTAATTTATTTACATTTTCTGTTCTTATATATTTCATAAGATAACTAACTTTACGAAATAACTGTGCTGTTCAAGTCTCACTTTGGTTGCACGACCTAATTTCATGGGCACCTTGTTTTGCTCACTTAATTTGCCTTATTCGTGTTTGTTCTGTGAATGAAGGAACCTTTGCGAAAGAATTTTTTATTTTTTTTGCCGAAAACTTAATTGAGAGGGGCAGAGTGGTGTAGAGTTTCCATGAATCTCAATTGTTGTAAGACTCTCCTACGATTTTTTTGTTAAGTATTAATTTTTATTTTTATTTTACTATTATTAACCGACTCCAAAAAAGGAGGAGGTTCTCAATTCAACTGTATGTTTTTTTTGCATGTATGTTACGCGATAACTCCGGCCGGCATTTGTGAACCGAGTTTGATGATTTTTTTTGTTGGAAAGAGGGTACCTCAGATGTGGTCCCATTTAAATTTGAAGAAATATTCCACCTCTAAGGGTGGCAAACTATGGGGTGAATGACTTTTGAGGTCGGTTTTTTTAATACTCTGTACTGTTTTATTATATAATTTTAGTATATTATTATAAAGGATATTGCACAAAATTGATGATACAGGATGTGTCGATCATACAATAGCATATGCTTTCACCGTGACATATTTTCTATAATATTATGTCCTTCAAAATAGAACTGTGCTGTATGTAGTTCAACAAAACATAACGTCAATATTTACTTTTTATTATCGAATACATCTAATATGAATGTTGTGTACAATTATGATTAGGTGTCAGATTTATGTTACATAATGTAATAGTTCTAAGTTATATCAGTAGGTATACCATACAAAACAAATATAACAAATAAATTTTCATTACGTTTCGACATATTGACTACGATTGGTTTGTCAGTAGAGCTTTATTTTTTTATGATACGAACTGACGGTATGAACAAGTAGTGCGGCTTGGTGGTAAGCGATGCGCCTGTCCATAACAGTTGAAGTGCCACTCAGAGTTTCAAATTTCAAAGATCTGAGGGGCACTGCCACTGCGCCTGTCACCCTGAGACATAAGTTGACAAGTCCCATGCTCACATTACTGCTTGGTAGCAGAAATAGGTAAGATGGCAGTATTGTCCTTGAGGAACTCTTTCAACGAGTTCGTCATTCAGCTTGTTTGAGATGGTTTACAAAGATATTTAAAGACTACAGTCTTGGGCCAACGTGGTGCAATTAAAATATGCTTATAAAAAATGCTTATTATAACACAACAAAACTGTCAAATAAGAAACTTTTGTTTTGGTCCACTATTAAAAAATGAATTCTACGGCGTAGCACCGCCTCGGTCCACCACGCACCTCTATAAACGTTTATTGTCGCTCTACATCTCACTAAGTTTACTTTTACAGAGTTTTATGTCCGAAAAATTTACGCGAGGTACGTTGGTTTGCCGTCTTTATTGCTGGCCGGGAATGTCGTGGCCCCTTCTGTAATTGAATGTAATTTCGTTAGCTTCTTTCATTTACAGCTCTAAAATAAAATTTAACGTTTTATTTATTGTCTCTTACAACAATATCTGCGGACGTATGAGCGCAATCATAAAAATAAAAGTAATTCCTGTAAGCCTGAACAATATGAACTGTGTATTTTTAATGCACGAACATGGGAGTATAAAATTGGTGTATTTAAAGGGATGTTTTATCACCTATAAAACCGGTATTAACCTTTCGAATTTCATCGAGTATAAAGACATTGGAGTTCCGTCGGCATAATTATTTTTAGGGTTTTATATTCATTACATTCCAACCGAAATGATATCTTTTTAGAAATGTTTACTAACAAAAAACAACCCAAAATATTTACTAAAATTTCATTATGTTATCTTTATACTTACGTCTATGTATTTGAACAATAAAGTAACTATTAGAAAGGCTCTGTGAATAATAAAGTGTTACTTGAATAGTGCGATCTGTGAGTTAGCTTATGATAAGTCCCGTTTTTTCATGGAACTTAGTAACGGAAGTAGAGTGACGGGTGCGCCTGATGGTAAGCAACCGCCTGTCCATAGCAGTTGCAGTGCCACGCAAAGCTTTAAATCGCGAAGATCTGAGAGGGAAATTGGATCTGCGCCCGTCACCCTGAAACTTAAGTTGACAAGTCCCATGTGCCTGTAATTTGTGTAAGTTGTGATGTTTTTTCTACAATGTTACTTTAAATTATGCTAAAACACATAATAATTTTATATTTAGATGCTATTCTCATGTATAAAAAAATATTTCTACTTGAATATAGCGGCAGAAATAGGTAAGGTGGCAGTACTTACCTGGACGAACTCTTTCGCAAGGAGCTCTACTGCTACCGTAGTTGCGTTTAACTGTCATACTGAAACTATCTATAATTAAATAAGACTCAAAAAGAATAATGTGCACCATATCAACCAAATAATTACGAACCAGACTTTTTTACCGCCCATACAAAATTAATTAATTAAATGTCACGAAACCTTATGGAAATGCAGAAAGCAATTCAATTAGTAGTTTAAAAAGTAAATGACACGCTGCGGGGGAATTATTGGGACTCAATCCAATCTTCGTTCGAAACACACCCTTCAAACAAACAATACTTAAGGGTTCTATTATTGACTGGTAGCTATCGGAAATCGTATTTGTCGATGATGTTATTTGAAATAGAGCGTGATATTTTCGGCGTCATTAAAAAAACGTTCCGTAAGTTTAATAAGCTTTTACATTTGTGGTGTTTTTTTTTAAGATACTAAGTGCTGGGACGAATAAATCGTGCGCCTGATGGTAAACGACACGCCTGTCCACAACAGTTGCAGTGCCACTCAAAGCTTTAAATCGCAACGATCTGAGGTGCACAGGGTGATTGACACCCATCAATCACATTGAGAAATAAGCTGAAAAGTCCCAAGTGCCTGTAATTTTACAAGCACTCTTACCCTTGAAAACCGTAACCTACATGTTGCGATGTTTTTTCTACAATGTTACTTTAAATTATGCTAAAGCACATAACAATTTTATACTTGGATGATATTCTCATGTATAAAAAAATATTTCTACTTGAATATAGCGTCAAAGTATATAATAATTACGCTGTTTAGAATCATTTAAAGTAATATTGTAAGAAAAAAAAAACAAATGTACATTACCTATCAGCGCAAACGCTGATAGCGATTTCATAAGCGATTGCACCGATGCAAATGCGCGATTGCATCTATAGAATCGCTTATAAATCACAAGTGTATCGATGCAATCGCGCGTTTGTATCGATGCAGTCGCGGGTTTGCATCGCTGCTCAAAGTCGCCGTGTGTAACCGCTTTTAAAGGCCACATTTGCAAAATTACTACTTTTCAGAAGATAGGTTTAAAGATTCTGCGAACGGAATTAGTCGATAACTTTTTATTTTTAAATAGGAAAGTTATAAAAAGTCATATATACATAATTTGTTTCATGTAATTCATATTATTCTTATGATTTTCATGCGATAAAAGCACTTTGTGGTATGATTTATTATGATTAAAGGTACGATATTTTTATCAACGATTGACAAAATCGTTCAACTAACAGATTGGCACCCTTAATTTGGACATTGTTAATAAATTACTAGAAATAAACACAAACTTACAAACAAAATCAATTTATAACCAAAATTGTTAATTTTAAAGAATTTTTACACAATTTTTTCTTTTACTTTAGCGAGAGAAAACTGTATTGTGGGTGTCATTTGATTGAATTGGTGTTTAGATATTGTATTATCTACACATGTTTATCATTATCTTGGCTTTTACTGATAGTGATAAAAGTGATTGAAAAAAAAATCTTTTTTTTTCATTGAATCTGTCAATAAAAAAAAAAGAATTTTTGTCTCACAATTCCAATGTAAAATGAAGATATGGACTGGGATAGTACACTTTCGAATGTATTGCCATATTTCATATAAAGAAAAATATGTAGGTTAGTTATTGATATCTTGTATACCAATATGTTGTAGGCAATTCACAAACTTTATTAAGTACGATATCGAGAAATCTGTCACTGAGATATGGCTCTCAGTGTGTGTTCCACCGTTTTTATAATGGGGAGTGGTCAGAGGTATCTTTCGAACTGGTGCCACCGTTACGTTTCCACTATCCCACCTCCCGCCAAAGGAGTAAAACCTATTCCCGTATCCATAGGTCTTGTAAGACCGCGGGAATCACGTTCATACCTTCCTCGAACCTGCGAGGTGTGGAATGGTCTTCCTCCTCCTTTGCGCTATGACATGAGGTTGTTTAAATGGCGTACCAACAGGGCTCTCAAAGGTTGGCAACGCAGGCAGTTCATCTGATTTGCAGATGTGCATGGGCAACGATGATCATCTCCCATCAAGTGTCTTGTCTAATCGTTTGCCTCCAACTCTAAATAAAAAAACAACATGCAAAATGCACTTTTTTGTTCTGTTTTTGTAGTACAAAGTGACGAACAAGTCGTGCGCCTGGTGGAAGGCAACACGCCTATCCATAACAGTTGTATTGCCACTCAGAGCTTTAAATCGCAAAGATCACACTCCCACCCTAAGACATAATTGACAAGACCCATGTGCCTGTAATTTCACCAGTATCCTCATGCGTCAACATCTGAACTCAGTAATGCTCACACTACTGCTTGGCAGCAGAAATAGGTAAGGTGGCAGCACTTCTTTGGACGAACTCTTTCACAAGGAGCTCTACTGCTACTTATTGCACTACGCACGCGTCTTTAGTGTGAAAGAGATGCAACAAAAAATTTCAACTTTTGGGAAAACGCAAATATGTGTGAAAACGTCATAACTTCAATAACCCTCCTTCTGACGCAGTCAGTTAAAAGGTCCTTTCCATATTATTTTATTTATTATTCTTGAAGTACTAAAGGCAATGGCCTTGTTAGTCCTAGAAAATAATGATAAAGATAAAACATTCAGTTTATTCTATATTCTCAAAAAATATTTGTGATTATTTTAATATTTAATTATTGAACAACTTCAAAAGGTCACTTTTCTATTAAGCTGTTTGCTGTCATTTGACTTTGCAAGAATTAAGTATCTTTAATTTTCATCAGCTAAACAAGTTGTTATGACCTCGTCAAGATTAAACCGTTTTAATTGTGACAGTCCTCTAAGTAATAAAGTAAGTCATGAAAACGTTGGAACGAAAACGGCTAAATTACAAATTCATCACTTTTTCACCAACGGCGTTGGCGTGTTGCCTTTGCAGATACAGATTCAACACTAAATGCGACGTTTACTTACCGACGCGGGAGTGGAATTCCAAACATATTAAAGCAACCCATATAAAAAGTCTGTCAAAGTGTGTGTCGAACCTTAATGAGTTAGTTCCAAATTAACAACTTTATAAACAATGATTTTTATAGTCGTTTTTCGGCACTTTTTGAATTAAGTCATTGTTATTGTAAAGGTGCGATATTTGTTTCAAATTTAATACAGCCTACGGTGTTACTCGTGAACAAGCATTCCAAAACTTGCACATGACCTGTTTACAACTGAATTCGCAGTGAAACAATGGAAATCGATAACTTATTATCTTGTCCGTAGTTGGCACTGTTTATCAATGTGACAACCAATATAATGAGCCTTTTAAAATGCGCACGTACGTGTTCAATTCACCAATATTTATTCGCTCTTTCAAATAAACTGATTTAATGAAGTAAATTATTGTGCTTCGTTATTTCTTTAATTACTATGAAACGTTATTTATGTAGTATTTTGCAGATATCTTCATGAGCTAGGCTGGAGTGTGTAGTGAGAACAATAAGACGGTTTGTATGAAAAGATTGATGAATGTAAGTAGCGATAGTCTCTGCTTATCTCAATGGAAATATAACATTAAGAATAAATAAATAATAAATGTTAGACAACGTCGCATACGTTGCTCCGATCCCAAAGTAAGTACCTAAAGAACTCGGGTTATGGAAACCGGAAACAACGACGATACCACAAACACCCAGACCCGACACAATATAGAAAAGTTAATTTTACTACTTTGACCTGGCTGGGGATCGAATCCGGGATCTCGGAAATGACGTCATTATGAAAACCGGTGTTCAAACCACTCGACCATGGAGATCGTCACGAGTGTAATATACTTTCTTACATATTATTATGTAAGTAAGTCTCTTGTCTTATTAAAGTAATATGTTAATTAAGAAAATGAGACAAAGAAGTAATAGTTTTTACTGTGACTAGTTATTTTTATATCATTTCTTCAAAGTACACTTTAGGACACACTTTTGGACTCTATAAAAACATACACGTATTTTTTTGAAATATTAGATGGAAAGCATTCTGATGTAGTAGGTACCTTCCATAACGTTATTTCTGTTGTAAAAATGGCATAAAACTCACTTAAAACCTACAAGCACTCATAACACATGGCGTAGCAACAAACTTACACGTGTTGATGGAAAAACTAACAACTATCGCAGTCGTTCGTCTGTTTCAACGTGTGTCGCATGACAGTGCAACAATCAACGGCACGTATAACATTGTATTATCGTACCCAGCCTACATAAGTTGTTTCCCGTTTTTCGTCATTATTTTGCTTTACGCTTTGACTCCTTGCGGATCTTCAAGGGTGC
Source organism: Hyposmocoma kahamanoa (assembly GCF_003589595.1). NCBI lineage: Eukaryota > Metazoa > Arthropoda > Insecta > Lepidoptera > Cosmopterigidae > Hyposmocoma > Hyposmocoma kahamanoa. The sequence continues at coordinate 13,967,786 of NW_020653852.1, read as the reverse complement.
GTTGCCATGACAACGCGGACTTGGATTCGGTGAAAATGCGACGTGAAGCGTACAGATTATCCCGAAATTTAATGTACTGGTAGCAAGAGTGGCAACTTTTTAGGAATACAAAAAATATACAATAAAAGATAAGCTACGTTTTAACGCTCGCCGCCATGTTGTGGCATTTAAAAAATAAAAACTAATTATAATGTCATCAACCGTGGCGTTAACGCCAAGTTTTAGTGTCAAAAGTAATTGCCGAATTTTTGTGTTTTTGTTATAATTAATGTTGGTACATAAAATAATATCAAAAATAAATAAAAGTAAAATAAAACCGTAATAGCTTAGTTAGAAAAACTATTGCTTGCCTTGTTTTCTTTCCTGGTTCAATTTCAGAAGACTGTGGTTATTTTAGTAAAATATCAAATACAATGGAATAAAACATAGTTCAAAAAAATCCACTCGAAATAAGTGTGATGTTCTCTAAATACCAATGCAGGGCACCGTAATGGTTTTCGGGTTAACCCTCTCTTTAGAAGAGATCCGTCGTGTCCTACGTATAATTTTCATGTCATCGCACTCGCATTTTATCTCCATATACCAACTTATCTCTTGTGAAGTGTGTAATAAGATGTACAGTGATATATTACGACGGACAGGTAACTTCCGACGTTCCTGAGGTGGAACCTTGTTTAGCAAATAGTTGTCTAACAACATTGTGTTATGAACTCAGTTGTAAGTTGATTTGTTCATTAGATGAATTCTCTAAATTATTGTTATTATTAAAACAAAGATCAAACAAACAGAAAGAAGAATTCCTTCGATCTAGCTAGATTCGAACCACCTACCTGGGCTTTCCGGGGCTATCGCTCTCGCAAGTGAGCTGTGGAACTAGTCAACAGACCTTACGAATTTTTCTTTATAGCAGATCTTTGCTGTTAGTTTTAACAGCTTTTTGCCTGTAGAAATCTATAAAAGTTTTTTCCTCACAGACGGATCAAAAGATTTTTTTTGTGTTGGTTCGATAATTTTATAATAACAAACTAGAGAAGTATTTTCACGAAACAATAAATGAATATTACGGTAGCTATAGTAAGAACACATGATATTCAATAAGGATAAATATTTACACACTTTCAATTATCTTGAGGTGTTAATCTAATTTTAATTAAAAACACATGAACATTTTTTAACACGTCACCAAATGCCCGATCACGCGTTATCGCGTGGACGTCACTATCATGTTTCTAAGCGGAATAGTATAGCGACCACCACATAAGAATTTAATTTGCCTTGGAAAAGAACGTGTTAAGAGCCATTGTCTACTAAAGCAGAGGAAAACAGGTCTGTTTTGTCAATCGATAGTATTTCGTTCGTTTTAACATAATACCGGTCTTGTATAAAATAATAGACACAATAGTGTTAACACCATGGGTAGCTCATATACATATGTACCATTTATTAAAATGCTGTTCTCCACTCTTTTATGATAATGAACTTAAACAAGACACTTAAATCAGTATTGAGAAGCGTAGTGAATTATATTGTACGCCTTAAAATTTCCGTGTTTAATAGAGACATAGGGGTTAAAAATATTATTGACATAATTTCTTATAAGGGATATCAATAATATTAATAAAAGAAGCTGAGTCCGTATCATAACTTTTAATTTTAAAGATTTTTTTATAACACCAAGTGACTAAACGAGCAAATATTGCATCTGGTGGTAAACGATGCGCCACGTCGTAGTGCCACTCAGAGCTTGTAATAGCAAATATGTTAGGGGTATTGTTACTGCGCCTGTTACCCTATGATATAAAATTGACACGCCCCATGTGTCTAGTTTCATCAGCACCCTTATTCTTCAAAACCAGAACGCAGTAATGCTCACATTACCGCTTGGCGGCAGAAATAAATAAGGTGGCAGTACATCCCTGGACAAACTTCTTCACAACAAAGTTCTTCTGCTACTAAAGTAAAAGTCAGTACTGTGTACCTACTGAACTTGAAACATCACTTTTCAAAATTTTTGTATCTTGTCTGTATTAAGGTAGGCTAAGATTATTTCATGTAAATCGGTTGCGAAATAAAAAAGATAATCGAAGCGTTCCTCGCATGCATTTGATTTCATTATTTATTATTAATTGTTAATTTTTATTGTACTGGTTTTGAGGCAGTTCCTTTTAGTTTACATGTAAGCCATTTGTTGATAAAAATTCGATTAATACTTGCCCGTGCCGTGGCGGCAACTATCTGCTAACACATCCTTTTGTGGGGTCTGGATGTTACCTGGCCGGACAGCAATCAATCAATAAGTAATAATTACTGTATTATTTCTGTAGTATTTTTAATAAAAAAATTAAAATCATATTTATTATAACACTTTACATTAGACCACCACGTATTCATTCTTACTTCGTACTTCTACATCTCGTAGCACGAGCTACGATGCCCACCTTGTCATAAATAACGCATTTTCGTTTCGAGATATCGGCACCTCAAGTTTTTTTAGCATAACGAGTAAAAAAATAACAATTACGAAATTACACATTGATTTGCAACATTTGAAATAAATATACTCATTAGAATATTTCTTTAAATTGTTAGAGACAAGTCTTGCACAGCAAAAAAAGAAGGACCACTAAGAACAATAATTTGTCGTTAGAGAAAAGCCTTGGAATATTTCTGCATCAGCTCTACACGCCCCTATAGTGGCTGCAAAATGTTGTAAAATGATAATGTTCTAGATAATCGCGTTTATCTGATCTCTACTTCCCTGTGTTATTTCGTGATTAAGTTCTACCGAGAATCGCACCGGGACAACCTCGCTCTCATAGCTTTAACTGAACCATAGAGGTCGTGTAAAACGTAATCAATTCAAGGAAGCATGCCTAATTAAATCCTAAGCCGGCTGAGCCGAAAGGCTGCTAAGAGTTAAACAACGTCGCGGATACAATTACCGGCCTCGAAACATTTCTTATAGGCATTCGTTGTCAGACTGCGATGCTCAAAGTTTGCCATGAAAATTCATTACACGTCTTTTATGATGATAAGGCAGAAAGTATTCACTAATACACTAAAACTAAGTATATATTTATCTGCAATGAATAGCATGAAACTTTTACTACCGTATATTTTTGTGAAAACACTTCACTAGTTGGTATTATTGTATTACTGATACAGAGACCGCACAAACATAAAGTTAAAAATATCTTCAATGTGACTGTACTCCGACTGTATTGATTTAAGAGATAGTCAGTCAGTCAACCGTGACCATAGGACCTGTAAAGGGCTCGAAACGTTGGTTTGTTCGAAAAAAACACGTATACGCGATTTAAACCCAGAAAAATAGTTTCATTTTCTATGTATAACAATCGCAAAAACCTAAGAACTTGATGATTCCAATTATACATTTAATTTTAAGTAAAACATTGTATTCTATTAAACCTTTTCGTATGTTTTTTCTCGCAATCGAAGTGAAAAGTAAAGACGCAAGCAATAACAAAGAAGCAAGACGAAAAGTCAATATAAACCTTCGTAATAATAGACACCCTCGCTAAAGCTCTGGTATCTGACCAATTCGGGTATATATTGGCTAGTTTTAGTCCCTCGATAAAAATATACTATTTAATTTCTTATTTTTTTGTAGCAGTAGACTTTCTCGTGAAAGAGTTCGGCCAGGGAAGTACTGTCGACCTATTTCTGCCGCCAAGCGGTAATGTGCGTATTACTGCGTTCCGGTTTTGAAGGGTAGGAGAGCTGGTGAAATTACAGGCACATGGGACTTGTCAACTTTTGTCTCAGAGTGTCGGGCGCAGTGGCAGTGCCCCTGAGATCTTCGAGATTTTAAGCTTTAAAAGTGGCACTACAACTGTCATGGACACGCGTGTAGCTTACCATCAGGCGCACGACTTGTTCGTCCCGTCACTTGGTATTATAAAAAAAAACTAAACTTTTTTCCAGGCGTGGGTGATTTGTGACGTCAAGAATTCTTGAAAACAAAAATTGCTTCAGTATATCAATCTCATAAACTTGTATGTATGTATTAACATTAATGTTTATATCGTCATCCATTGACGTCATGCATTGAGCATCGCAGTCTTCAGGACACGAAGCAAGGATCGAGCGCCCGAGGCGTTTGCTAAACACAAAATCCCCCGCCCCACCTCACGTCTGGCCCACCCGCTCACTGTTCTTAAATCTCAATTAAGGTTAAAACCGTGTCTCGGAGGCCGCCACGTACACTGAATTAAATTAATGGCCTCACATATTGCAACTGCGGCCCGCGATCTCTCTTGAATTAATTGCACTTTTTATTTAGGGATCTGTGGATTTTTTCCATTTGCTCGTGGTTTTTGTTCATGCTTTTTAATGCTGGTGTTATGTTTGTGTAATTGTATTTGATTAGTTACAAATTTGCTTTTGTATTGGATTTATATTCCATTCAAGGAGATGTTTAAAAAGACAAAAATAATTGCAGAACCATTTTTTGTTTTAACTTTTATTTATTTTGCATACACATTTACAAACCGTTTTAAAAATATTCCTATAAATCCTAGTCGAATTTGGTCAGCTTCATGAATAAGAAACCACTACCATTACCCTTTAAAGGAAACAATGTCCAGTGGTAGCAAGTCAATGTATTTTTTGTTGATTAGTAGATTAATTTTATAAAATACTAGCTGGTGCCCACGACGTCGTATGCATAGAATAAGTACTTTGACTAGCCTACTATACTATACTACAACAAATATTCATTACAAAAGGCATAAATATGAATTTTTACATTCCTTACTCGTGAAAGGATTGGTTCTCCATACAAAATTTCATTCCCAATTTCACCCTCTTTAAGACTTATTTTTGCAGACAAAAATAGTCTATATCCTTCTCCTAGGTCTCATGTATCTCTATAATAAAATCCAACGAATTTAGTTCGTTGTTTAGGCGTGAAAATGTTACAGATAAAATTACTTTCGTATTTATAACATTACTTTAAATTTTATTAAGTTCTTTAATTTGGTATTTACCACCATTTCGGCAGCGATTGCTGAATTAATTATCATCAATGAAATTATAAAAACAACTAATGCTCATCGGTTCTTGAGATCATTGAATATCTCAAGAATCTCAAGAACCCAATTCCTAAAAGTCTCGTCTCTTTACCTTTTTTGTTCTCCATTACGCTTTCAGGTTAAATGTTTTATTAGCAGGCCATTGTATTTGTTTATTTAGATGTAAGTGGTGGGACGGAATTACTTCTTTGTTTAGTCATTGCGCCGGTGGTCGTTGGCTTAAGGGCACATTCGTTACACGAAGACCTCATTTACTTCTAATTGTTTTCTTTCTAGAATTATGGTTCTTTTGTTTGCTTTCTTTTTTGTTCCATTTTATCTGTTCATTATTACAATCGAGATAGTTTATAAGAGCTTAAGCATGTGGTAACAGTGTTTTTTCTTCTTTTCTCCCAGAATCCTGTAGTCTGAAGTAATACAAATGTGAGAGTAAAACATCATATTGACGAAATAATATGTATTTTTTTATCATACCGAGTGATGGGACGAAGAAGTCGTACAAAGTGCAAAGATCTAAGCGGCACTGTCATTGCGCCCGTCACCTTGAGACAGAAGTTGACAAGTCCCATGTACCTGTAATTTCACCAGCACCCTTGCCCTTCAAACCGGGGTCGCAGTATTGCTCACATTCGGTATTGCTTGGCAGATAAGGTGGCAGTGCTTCCCTGGATGAACTCTCACAAGCTCGCTCTACTGCTACCAAATATAGATACAAAGAAATTTTTTTGATAATTAAATAAAAATTCTTAGCCAGTTGACTCGGCCAGCACACATTTTATTGTAATCAGCAACGATATAACTTCATTTATTATGAAGTTAATTGATTTTAATAATTTCCGTTTTTATTTCTTTCTTTAATAATGCGCCGTATTACTTTGTGATGTTTACATCAGTGGTTTTACTTTAGCTATTTTCTACACTCCCTGAAATTATCAAAATTGAATTCCATGTATTATTGTAAATTAATAGTGGTAGTAATAAAATTTTTCGTCCTTTGGATGAAAAATTGGGGAATTTTTAGCTTTAAAATTCCCCGAACAATCAAACAAAACGTGCCAAAATTATTAAAGGTGCATTAATTAAGACGTTTTTATCCAACAAACCTAATATAATATTCTCAAAGCAAAGATGTTAAAGGCACTTAATATCTTTAGGGGTTCATACAAAATTCGTTGTATCTAATTCTGGGCTTATCTTGCCATCTGTAATCTCGTATCTCGTTTGCCCTTGCCTCGAGATACCTCGAATACTTCTCCCCCTCTCATCACCAACGTACTAACATAGGGAGGCGACGATACTCTAACTTATTCAAAGAAGTATTTAAAAACATGTTCTATATATCAAGAACTGTGAAAATTTGTAACTTAAACATATAACAACTGAACAGATTTGGATGAAATATTTGGCTACGTAGAACGGCTTCAGTAGCTTTACTAGTGAACGGAAACGCAATTATTCAACGCGTAGTTAAATTTATACGATCTCAAAACCTATTCCCTTTTTTTATAATATCAAAGTGACGGGACATACAAGTAGTACGTCCTATGGTAAGCTACACGCCCGTCCATAACAGTTGCAGTGGCACTCAGAGCTTTAAATCGCAAAGATCTAAGGGACACTGTCACTGCGCCCATCAACCTGAGACATAAGTTGACAAGTCCCATGGGTATGTAATTTCACCAGCACCCTTAGTTTTTTTTCCACTTTAGATAAATAAGGTCTTTTGTACCATGATTCAGTCTAGTAGGTTTTATAACCTAGTCAACACGCAATATTATACTGTGTCTAACTCAAACTCAACTCCCTGCTAAGCACGTCTTCTGAAGAAAGAAAACAGCCCGTATTGTTATAATTTATTTTCTACATAGATAAATAGTTCAGTCCTCACTGCACATTGCCTCAAATACCTCTTGCCTTCTTGACTTCTTGTGGGGTTCATAATACCCTATTAGTCGTGCGACCACAGAACATGTTGTAAGTACGCTTGTTCAAATTGTCATACTTTGAACAACGCTGCGGCACATAATATCTTTAGTTAAGCAAAAAAGTGTTTCAAACTTTGTTTAATTTTATCACTCTTCCTGTAGTACTAAATATACAGGATAAAACAATTGTTACATCATGTTATTTTATTTCACAAAAACACAATTTGAAAAATAACACAAATAATATTGTTTTAGAAAACCTAATGAAGAACATAATTACAACTTTTAATTACATTTCCCTTATTTCTATATTTACAAATGTCGAGTATAGCGTGAAGGTATATCCCTGGGGAGAACGGTGTCGGGTTCACTGGAGCGAGTAATAAATCTGTTGACAATCTTTAATTCGTCGACGGCACATCGGGCCTTAATAAAAACCTTCCCTCACCGCCCTCTAAGAATACGAAAATCGATATCTTTTTTGAAATACGAAGTATAATAAAACTTATTACAGAATATAAATATGTCCGTATACAATTATTTATTTCTTAAACGTCGTTTCGTGCATTCGAAAGTATTCGACTTGAAAAAAATAAGAAATTTTTTTGAGTAGGTACAGTATGTTATAGTACTCACTAGTCTGTCCAAAACTGGAGGATTTGTAACTACGCTACACAGTCAGTAAAAGTGCTATTCAAAACAGAGAAAGCGGCTGCTCCTATATAACGCATTTAAAAGACAAGATAAGACATAGTAGGCGTACAAGTTTTAGTCCTCAGCCAACCCGTATATAAGCTGTAAAATCCACAAAACCATCACTAAAGCAAATGGCCGAATAAAATGCCACCAGTTGCTTTTACAGCCAGCAGACAGAAACTATCTGGTAAACTGGTAATAACATCGTATAAAATGCAGAGAACACTAAAATGCACGTGTGTTCACGGCGCATGCTCGTTCACGAATGACAGGCATCCGGTGCAAATTACATGTTGCGTTCCTAATGTGGGTAGATAGACAATACGAATTACGTTAATCGGCTGCCTCTAATTTGTGCATTGCCTGGGAGGAATAGGGCTTGTGTTTGCGGTTAGGACTGTTTGCAAGCATTCAACTAAGGTGAAATCCAGGATAAGGAACAAATGAAGCTCTAAATATTTAAGGTTTTGCGGTTAGATTCTCAAGCCAGACAGTAATATGTTTTTCTTTTTTATTAAATTACATTAATCGTAGAAGTAAAATATTAATGTTAAGAAAGTAATCAATCAGGTAGCATCAATTATTACAGATTTTGATTGGTTAGTTCCGTATTTTATTTATTTGATTAATGAAGAGATAAAAAAATCGCTTTTATAATTAATGATACTAAAATAATTGTGTTTGCGGACTTGCTAGTGTAAAATACATTCAAAACTTCGTTTCTTTCACGAAGAATTTCGATAATTAAGAATTTTCCTTGAAGAAAATACGATGAAATTTGATTAAACGGCTAGATAATGTGAAAATACATATCATATAATTGCACCTGAATTACGTAAAGGTAAGTACAAGTTTCATGATCATCATCAACCCAGTGCTTATCCCTCTGCTAAAGGGTTTAGGCTGTAATCCGCCATCGTCCAATATGGTTTGGGAACTTCATATGCTTTCCACGGGCTGTGAACTTTCACCATTAGCAACAGGTATTGCTACGAGGCGTTCACAAATGTACGTAAATTTGAAATTAAAGAAAAGTATAGGTGCATACCACCTCAATTCGAACCTCAATGGACCTTTCAGAGCTGTGGTAGCCTGGTGGGAAGACTGTTCATTACTTTTAGTGTAGGGAATGAAACTATTTTTTTCGGATGTAAATCGCGAATCTTTGTTTTTTCAAACTAATCAAAGTTTCAGACCTTTTACAGGTCTCATGGTCACGGCTGACTGAGATGGTAAAGTCATCAACCAGTTATGACTTTGTTTTTCAGTACTGTTACAAAAAATATTAATTCAATGTCTTATTTTTAAATTTTTCAGACATACATTCCAATTTACGCTACACACTTGTTTTACGAATTAATTTTATTTTAACAATATAACATTCTTACATTTAATTTTATTATTAAATAATAATGGTGATTAGAATCAATTAAAACCATACTAACTAGTACTGCAGTCTTATGTCTGCTTTTGATTTTTCATCAGAGGAAATACTAGATTTCTAAACTGGTGGTACGAAAAAACCACCTTCCCTGTTGAAATTAGGAATTTTTTTAATTTCAATGGTCTCTCGCAACATCCTGGGTAGATAACGGACTTTGTAAGGACTTTGCTTCTTTTACTCTTAGTGGTAACGGTTAACAATTTAAACAAAGCCATTGTATGCATCTATATTATTGACTTTATGTCAGTATGCAACATGACACTGCAATGGGCGCTTAATAACTATAATTTAATGCAGCTGTTCTACGGATACAATTGCCCGATAGAACGGCAATGTCAAAGCTCAAAGTGGATAATGTAACAATGCACAATTTTGTAGGTGAGATGTAAAGAACCTTAAGCGCCAAATAGTAATTTTTACTAAACAGCGTTAAAGAGAATGAAGCTCTTAATTAGGCATAAAAAAATAAATTTAAAGGTCAAATAAAATATGTTAAATAAAAAACAAAAGATGATAAGATTTAAATCTTTTACTATTGCGCGATATTTAGTATTCTAAAGCAATGTTCAAACATAGCCTATTCATAGACACTAAGGGCGCGTTCCCATTATGTCATAATGTTTTATTTATCGTTGGACGACAGTCGCGTCTAGCCTGTTCCTATATCACGACTGTCTGTCGTGACTGTGCTAATTTTATCGTTGAACAACTGTCGTGTCTAGCTGTTCCCACTAGATCGTGACGATAATTTATCTGTTGACGGCAGCCGCCTTGAGTATTGCACGACAGAACGGTTTAAAGTTGCGATTATCTGTCGTCAAATTTTTATCGTGACGTTTTATTTATCGTAGGACGACAGTCGTTCTTGCTTTTCCCACAGACACGACAGTTTGTCGTAATTGTGTTTTACTATATGTGAACATCTTTATTTAAATATACAAGTCGCTATACTTTAAGCTGCGCGACTGTCTGTCGTCACGACATAATGGGAACGCGCCCTAACAGCGTTTACCGTAAAATTAAATAGTAGAATAAGTACGGGATGTCCTGTTTCGCTATATGGATCTCAATTAACCAACTACGAGTTATACAGTGCGAGTAGTTACCGCTTTTCCATAGAGAAGTATCGACATCGTACTGACGAAATATAATGATTTAAATTGAACATTTTATATTGAATGAATATAATCACTACGGCAAAAAAGTACTGACGTTTTTGTGTGCGGCACTATTTACGTACTGTCCATGAATGTCCATTTAACAATGATCCTTTATCTTTCACCTATAGAATTTAGATCATAATAGTAAATATCAACTTATCGATAAGTGCTTCTAGCAGGAAGTGTAGACAGTAACTTACGACCTCGGTAATATTTGACAATAAAGAAGTAACATTTTTTTAACATTTTTCATTACACGGTCGCTAGGGACAATAGACATTATAAAAGTGGTGAAGGTACCGGTTTTTATCGTCTTTGCATGACAAAATATTGAAGTAAAAGACGAACGTTTATGTTTATATAGATTGTTTTTTTTAAATAGGACAGTAAGTCGAAATCCGAAACCATGGAAGATACCAGGAAACTGTCATCGGAACCATTAAATCTTTTTTATATGAAATATTATTTTATTAAATTTTACCAACTTCAGCTGTCTCGATTTTTTGTCTCATACAATGAAATCATCCTTATAAGAAGCTGAGGCTACCAGTATTAAAAAAATTGTCAATTTTGTTCATTTTGTATGAAAAACATTTTATGAAATTTGACCAACTTGCTGTCCCGATTTTTTCGTCTCTTGCAATGAAATGATCCTATATAAGGATCCGAGTCAATCAGGGCTAAAAAAACGCTTGACCCAAAAATTAATATGCCAAAATTGTTTTCATAAAAATACTTAATGATTCCTAAGGCAGTTTCCTGTATCTTCTACGGTTTCGGATTTCTCCATATAACCCATTAAAAAAAAACACTCCGTGTAGTTATTGCTTGATTCCATGTTTAGTAAAAGAAATTATTCACTTAAGTCTAAAAGACTTTAAAAGATACTATCGAAATAATTGCTTTTTATTATTAAATGATGTTTGTCTACGTTCTTTCAAAAATTTAATACAATTTACCACACAGACTCCTCGGGGATCGCGGAAACTAAACGCAATCTTAAAATGTGAAAGTTTTTGAACTGAGTTTCGACTGGCGTACGTGGAAGGGTCTTGGTTGTCTTCGCCTTAAGTTATTTTCAGATTCTTTCCCGTGAGACATGGTGCTGTGTACATATTTTAGTGTATATATAAGTTAACGTGAAAGGTAGATCACAATACCATTTTACTTGAAAGGGTCGTAACGAGAATTGTCATCATTTAATAAATAGAAGTACAAGTTTTCGTTCTACGGTTAACCTATGTTAAAGCAGGGTTCGATATTATCAAGATATTTATTTTCTTTGATAATTATCATTATAATTATCTGATCCGTGTATGTATCTGATAATTATCTGTGCCCATTCATAGTTTTGTGTCTTTAAATTTCGACTAAAAATGACAAAGAGCGAGAAAACTAAATAAACACGAAAAACTTTGGGAACACTATTTGGTTTGTGACTTTTTTGAGTTGATATTTGACAAGTTTGGATACGTCTCTGATACAAACACCCGGCACGACATTGTTAGCGGTTTGTTCCAATAAATTTTATAAATATTAATAATATTCAATACACACACACTCACAGCCACGCACTAGGGAAACCTATGTATGTATGTATCGCGGGTGCCATGGACATACACATGGTAGACAACCACAAATTACACCTAAACGATAAATTAATGTAGGCCATACAAACGTTTCTTTCGGTCCGGAAATCGAACACGGGACCTCTGCGTGGCAGTCCAGCATGGTAACCGTTCGGCCACAGAGGCAGTTAAAATAATTAAAATAGTAAAAAAATATTAAAATTAAATATCAATGCATGAATTAATTATCAATGCATATTTATAAACGTAATTATGATTGATAAGTAATTATCAATAATATTTATCACTTCGAACCATGTGTTAAAGTTTCACTAAAAAGGTGTTTGCTGGTTAACAAAACCTTAGATTCACTATAAAAGGATTTGATAAAATTAAGCTTCATAACTAACACGTTGTTGCAATGTCGAGCCTTATTTCTATATTCGACATGATAATCAGCCAAAACTTCCACATATTTCCCCATTTCGAGTGCTCCGTGGCTGAGCGTAACACGTTGACGTATTTATTATTTATTTGGGAATTCTCGCGGCGCGCCGAGGCGACGCGTTGCGCGAGGAATTATGATAAAATAACTCATCTTCAACGACATATTGACTCGGCACACACAAACGAAAGCAGGGTTGCTAAGACAACTGAAATATGCCCCCTATGTTTGGTAAGATCTATTTGGAACATTGTCGATCTAGTTTGACTAGAGTTTATAAATTAAACAGCCGCTTTTCCTAGATACTAATCTGCAATGGTAATTTTGTGAATGTATACCAGTAATTCATGACCCGGACCTATTTGTAATAATGTAAGTGGATGCCAGGAAAACGTGCCAATTCAATAAGCGTTTCACGAATATTATGGTAGGTACTGTTATTAAGTCATCAAGTCTAAGGAATTTCCTATACTATGAGTACAAGAGTAACGAATTTCACTCTAGGGCTCCCAAACGAAAACCTAGAACTTAAATCTTAACTAAGTTTTGATTATACCTACCATACTTTTTGGTTATAAGGGAAGCGCACTATTACATATGCAAGCTAGCCTGCTTTATCAATCAGGTCCTGATCCCAGATCAGCCCGTTGACACAGACTTCATCCGGTTTTCAAAAGGCTTTGAACAAGCACCCCCGGGTGCTATTGAAAACCTAGAACATCAAGACCGGTACCAATTTAGAAAAGTTCATATCCGAAAAGTGAATCTAAGATCCGAGAACAGCGCCGTCCTTTTAAAGCGTTAGTTAGAAATAAAAACTAATGTCGCAAATTGGTCTTGCCGGGAATCGAACTCGGTACCTCCGGGACCGGGAGCCCACAGGCCAAACAGGCCGCTATAGACCGTCTACAATAAAGTACGTATAAGGAAAATGCAATGTACTAAGAAACATTACGTAACCGTCGACAACCCTGTCCCTTTCGGGAATTGCATCCATCGATACATTTATCTCACCTTGTTTGGGTCTGAAATGGACGTTTCTCGAAGTTGTGAATTGGATAGCTCTCGAACCACAGACAGGTTGTTCCGAAGTTAAACAAAAGAGTTACGATATTGCCCGTAATACGGGGTGGACTTTGACATGCCCAAGCAATCGGATTGGAATACATTTCATAGTTTTCTTTGCATAATACTTTGTCCGTTTGATATGCTTTGTTTTACTGTACGCTCCCGCAAAATGTTACAAAATAATTTATAAAAAATAAATTTTACCTATGCGAACTTTGATAGTTTGTCAATTTCGAAAAAATTCTTACCACCCTATGGTTAGGTAGAGCTCTTCATAAAACGTGATTTTTTTTGCACCGCAAAATGCAAAATCTGCAACAATATACCCCAAAAAGAACGTAACACACAAAAGCAATCACGAGCAACAAAAGATACCAAACCCCCGCTGTTTATTATTCACGAAGAAAGGCTACTATTTCAATAACGGACGATTTCATTCAATACGGTTACCTCATAACATTTTTATTGTACAGCTTCACCGACAGGGGGTAAAGGGTACACGCCAATATTGCTTATGACGACTGTCCTTATAGCCGAAAAGTCTATTTCCTTAAAGACTATACTATCAACTCATATTTTATAACATCTCCGGATATCCTGGAAGAAGAGATTTTTGGGGCACAATTTTCCATTACAACGCAATTATAACGCAATGCAAAATTTATAAACAAAAATGTAGAAGGCAATTCAGGAAAGAGGATACATTAAGATAATATTACATACATTTTTTTTACATATCTGTCAACTAAATTTGTTTACCAGCCCCAATACCAACTTTACGTTACCGAGACGTGGTCACTCAACTATGAGCATCATAAGAAAGCTCAAAATCACTCAAAAGGCTATGAAGAGGGCTGTGCTCGGAGTTTCGCTGCGAATTTGAATCGTATATTTATTAAGGGCAGTAGAAGGGCCACATGGCTCACAGAGCAGATAACCGGTAGGGCCAAAGAGTTTTAGAGTAGCGACCACGTACCCGAAAACATAGCGTGGGTAGACCACTCGCAAAGTAGACCGATGAACTGGTAAAAGTTGTGGGAGTCCGCTGGATGCAAGCAGTGCAAAACTGGTCGGTGTGATAATCTTTGAGGGAGGCCTATGTCCAGAAGTGGATGTTTCTCTGCTAAAATGATGATGGTAACCAATCATTAAAATTACGGCTAGCCCAATCTCAATATAAACAAAATGTAATGATCACACTTGTACCAAAAAAGACATAAGGGATCTTTGCTGCCAATATCTTGGGGTTATCCCATAATCTATGTCACCGATGCGAAGTTGTTCTTTTATCTGTTGACCCGATAGAGTCCCCTCCCCTCTTGGATCTCACCTAAACTGGTCGTGTGAAATATAGTCGTTTTTATTGTTAAATAAATTAAATTTCTGTTACCGTAAAATCGTTGCATATATTAGGAGTGCATAAACAATTAAAGACAGAGAACTAACTTGCTGGGACACCGTAACATTTATGCGCGAAAACTGTGAGTACCCTGCACTGACTAAAAACTTAATAAGTGTAAGTGAACCAAAGTACTCATCCCAAGTGCATAATAACACCGGCAGGAAAGGGATAACAATATTGCACTCAAACACCACCTTTACACAGGCACGTAACAATATCGGAAGTTCAAGTAAGATTGGACGGAAAGCAGATTTGTTCCAAATCGTCGATACCATCCAGATTACGCTGACCCGTGAACTCATAGGTAAAGTCGTTAGTTACGTTGAACTTATAATACCCTGGTCCTTGAGTCAATAACGCAGACCGTTGGACAACGAACTAATAATGCCGCTAAAGAGAACTCCACCGCCTAAGTCACATAGTGCATCATCCCCTATTACGACTACGTCTCCCCGTGCGGGATCGGAGCCGAATCTATCGAGCATTAACAAGCCGCGCGATTGCAACAACTTGAGTGTCAGTCAACGTCTCCCAAAACGGAAAAGACAGTGCGAGTGTGACATTGACTGCCTTGAAGGTAACTTGGAAAAAATGTTTGATAGTAAGATGTCTATTGTATTAAAATCCATTGATGAATTAAAATCACAAAACTCAACTATAACAGATTCCATTGAATTCGTCACAAAGCAATATGACACAATAATGCTTGAACTTCAATCTCTACGAGAAGAACGTCGTGAAAATATAAAGTACATCCAACAATTAGAGACAAAAATTGAAAATCTAGAGCGTAAATACAAATCCAGTTCTTTGGAAATAAAAAATGTACCAAAAGATGGACCTGAAACAAAGGAAGACTTAGTTAACATAGTAATTAAAACTGGAAATCTTTTAAGTGCGCCTATCCAGCCTGGTGACGTTCGTGATATATTTCGGATAAACACAAAAAATGAATCAAACAAACCTATTGTGGTCGAATTAAATAGTGTGTTGGTAAGAGACAAATTTCTCCATAAAATCAAGGAGTACAATATCAATAACCCGAGTCGCAAATTTTCCACCAAACATCTAAATTATAGTGGTGAAGAAAAACAAATCTATATCTCCGAAAGTCTCACTTTGAAAACTAGGAAGCTTTTCTTCTCGTCACGTGAATTTGCTAAGGAGAATGGATACGACTTCTGCTGGGTAAATCATGGAATTGTCTATTTGCGGAAAACAAATGGCTCTCGATATATCCGGATTGAGAATGAAGAAGATCTGAAAAACTTGAAAAAGTGACTAGTTTTTCAAAATTTTTTACTTATGTTAGGAAATATCTCTTGTTTAGTACTTATATACTTCTTAGGTAATTTTTTTGTTAAAAGCAATATATCGTATTATTATAAATTAATTGTTAAGATCGCTTACTTGATACAGAGAAGAAATTGTATTACTGAACAGGACGACACCAGCATTATACTCTATTGTACAACTAATATCAATGCACTGCTGATAACTGACGTACCTCAATATTTGATAAGACCACAATTACAATTGCATTTATGCACGAACAAACAAATTAACAACATAAATACACGGTTCTTAAACTTTGTTAAAATATACGGTAATTATACACGCAACACATTCAAATATTTATATGTTTCTAACTATATAACGTTCATTTACAATATGCTAACAGTGAACTGTTACCTTACAACTAAATTTTACTTAATAACATCCAAAAGTGGATAAAACAAGTCAAATATCGGAAGAACTTGAAAATATTCTGGACTTTAAAGTAATTCAATGTGATGTTGAGGAAGTTAAGAAAAATGCCTTCCCCTCACAGTCCTGCTTATCTATTATTACTCAAAATATTCGTAGCATAAATTGTAACTTTCTCAATTTAGAAACACTTCTACATAGGACTGGAATTAATTTTGATATCATATTGCTAACAGAGTGCTGGCTTCAGTCGTCACCGGTTATTCCAAACCTTGCTGGTTATTCGGGTATTGCAACAAAAAATAATAATAATCAAAATGATGGTGTTGTTATTTATATAAACAATGAAATCCCTTACTCAGTTTCAGAACCAGAATTTAATAATGGAAATTGTTTACTGGTAAAAATTAGAAATGACACTGTAATCGTAGGTTTGTATAGGTCGCCATCTTTTAGTAGTATTGATGAATTCCTTATTTCTCTAAATAAATTATTAACTACCATAGCATACATTAAAAATATTATTTTGATTGGAGATATCAACATAGCAATTAACCTAGAAAAGAGGGATGGTGCTTCAGAAAAATACCTGAACTTAGCAGCATATCATGGACTTCTACCGTCACATACATCGATAACACGTGATTTAAGTAGTACGTGTATCGACCACGTGATAGTAAAAACAACAAAAGTGTTTAGAACAGTCATTCCAGAATCCTCCATAACGGATCACAAGGCTGTTTTGTTCTTTCTCCATCACAAAAAAATATTTGTTACTCCACCTAAGTATCATAAGAAATTAAATTATCCTGGACTTGAAGATGACATTTCAAATATTGCATTGAATCCAATATATCAATCTAATGATCCTAACTTCTGTATTAATTACCTCATTAAAAACTTGCAAACGGCATTAAACAAAAATACCGTAATCACGAAAGTTTCAAGACGAAAAAGATTAATAAAACCATGGTTAACTCAGGGACTACTAAGGTGCATGAGACATAGAGATCGATTACATAAAAAATCAAAACGTACGCCAGAAAACGAAGAATTAAAGATAACCTATACTCGCTATAGAAATTTTTGTAATGCTTTATTAAAAAAGATAAAAAGAGCCTATGATCGTGAACAAGTAAATAAAGCAGGCAACAATAACAAAAAAATATGGGATGCAATCAAAAATATAACTAATACAAACAAAACAACAGAATATCCTAAGGAACTTTTGAACATCTCAAGCACACCTGAAAAATCTGTTAATGTAATAAATGATTGTTTTGCAAGTGTGGGTAGTGAATTAGCGCAAGCAATACTCCTAACTAGTAATGTGAAAAATGACTGTACAGCTGGAGCATATATGGCATCCCCGAAAAACTCTCTTGTTTTGCTGGAAACAGATGTGAATGAAGTTAAACGGTTAACATTAAGTTTAAAAACAAATTGTTCTGTCGGTTGGGATGGTATTTCTAACAAGTTGCTAAAAGACTTTATACATATTTTGGCTCCGCCTATTGCTTATATTTTCAATATATGCTTACAGTATGGCATATTCCCGAGAGCACTTAAAAAAGCTGTCATTCGCCCGATACATAAGGGAGGTAACAAGGATGTTATAAGTAATTATCGGCCTATTTCAATTTTACCGGCTCTATCCAAAATTCTAGAAAAGATTATTAATATTAGACTAGTGAACTTTTTAGAAAAGTCAGGCTTTTTAGTACACACTCAGTATGGTTTTAGAAGTGGTAAGGCTACTGATGATGCAGTCCATGAGTTAACAGAATATATTCAAAGGAATCTGGACACTGGTAACAAATGCCTTGCCATTTTCTTAGACCTGGCAAAGGCATTTGATACTGTATCGGTCCCACTATTATTGAAAAAACTAGATCAGGCAGGTGTAAGGGGATTGCAGTGGAAGTTACTGGAGGATTACCTTAGTGATCGTCTCCAATGCGTTCAAGTGGGTAACTATACAAGCTTAGATCTGCCAGTTTCCTATGGCGTTCCTCAGGGCAGTATTTTAGGTCCAACTCTCTTCCTTCTGTATGTTAACGACATTGGTCAAAATATATCACCGGAATCTGGGCGGTTAATATCCTATGCGGACGATACTGTACTTATGTTCGCTGATAAAACTTGGGCTAAGACGTACGACCTGGCACAAAAGGGACTTAATAATGTTACAAAATGGTTACGCAATAATGTTTTAACTCTGAACGCCGAAAAAACACAATACATCTGTTTCTCCATTCGTAATCCCAGCAAAATTCCTAACGATCTATGTATTAAGGCACATACATCCTTACATGATAATAACGGAAAATGTAATTGTAGTATCTTGAAGCAGGTTGAAGTGGTTAAATACCTGGGAGTATTTCTTGACCAAAATTTGAGTTTTAAAAATCATATAAAAATTTTGAGCGGTAAAATTCGAAAGCTTATTTATATATTTAAACATTTAAGACATGCTGTAAACTATAAAATTCTGAAACAAGTCTACTTTGCTCTATGTCAATCATTGATAACACATTGTATTTCTGTTTGGGGAACTGCTAATAGAACGACTTTGATGCCCATTGAAGTAGCCCAGCGTGCCGTACTTAAAGTAAGCACTTTTTGTTCTTATTATTTTTCAACTGCAGCCCTCTATGAAAAATGTGAAGTGTTGACTGTTAGGCAATTGGCTGTACTTTCACTTATACTCAAACAGCACAAAAAACTTGTGTATGACCCCAAAGTTGAAGACAAGCGCAGAAATCATAAAGTTTGTACACAATCTCGCCGTTTTCGAACCACATTTGCACAAAAATCATATGCTTTTCTGGGACCACATTTGTATAACAAAGTAAATAAGATAATTGGAATATATAATTTAAACAATAATAAATGTAAATGCGTTCTTAAAAAATGGCTCCAAACTTTGTCTTATAATGATACTGAAAACCTTTTGAGTGTCGTCTCATAAATAATTTTTATTCAACATTATTGTATATATTTAGCATTATTGTACAATGTTACACCTACAAAAATTACTGTACACGTAACTAATCAGTTGTTCTGATACTCTGTGGATTGAGAAGCGACATAAATATTCTTAATTGGTGATTATAGCGTATTTTACACCTTGTAATATTTTCTTTCTTGTACTTGTATTACTGAGAGGTGGGAACCTGGTGGCCTGACGCACAGGCATTTTTATGCTTAGTTTAGGCATCAGTCTCCCACAAAATTATTGTTCTTAAAAATTAAACTTGTGAACTAATCTTTAGCTATATTTTGTGGAAGAAAAATAAACTTTATTATTATTATAAAGCCCCTAAAGAAAGTCCCTAACAGCCGCTAATAGACAATATACACTCTGTTCATTTCGAACGTTTCTAATAGATACAATATCACCGCAGTAGCGAGTTTGTTCCCAACTCAATAATCGCACTTGCCAAGGAGTTTGTAAGTCACTTAGCTCCAACGAGTTTTGTTACTCCACGATTGTGTGGCTATGAGAACCGTCGTACGCAACATGTAAACTAAAATATACAATTTCTCACTTTACAAGTATTGCAATAAAGGTCGCGTAAATATTTGACATTGAGAAATAATGAAGGCGATAACAAATGAAATTGCAGCGAATTAAAGCTAACTGTAATATTAATTAGGCTGCGTTAAAATGAATTACTGAAAATAATCACAGAATATACCGACAAAATTAATTGTATTCTTCTTTTTTGTCGTATCTATGACATACGCTAGACTATTGAGGCTCAGAACTCTGCCACGCCGACGGAGTCACTAGAAGCCGCCATTAAATCCTCAACCGTACAGGTGTTAGGACGTGATGTGAGAAGGCCACAGTTCGCATCGCATCGCACAAACAATCCAGGTTAAAACCTTTGAAATTGAAATTCCCAACTGAACAAATTGTCCTTAATCCGGCCAAACAATTCGAAGCCTATATAAAGACTTTCAGATCGGTCAAGGGAATTCGTGTTCAGGATGAAGACATTCAGAAGACGGGACAAAGGTAAGGTCTTTTAAGCATATTTAGCAAATAATCAAGAACTTGTCCAAATCACAATTCGACTAAAACAAAACTGCCTTCGTAATAATAGACTAAATTTCCGAAAGAAATGCTAAATTACCGATATATATCCTATATTGTCACTCATAATACTATTTTCATGTGATGTAATAGTTTAACAAGTTTAAATTTACAAAATGTCGCTTTTAAATTTATAATAGGTGATTTACAATAAAAATAGTTATAGATTTCGCCTAAAATGTAAAATAAGAAAGATTTTTCGGAACTTTCAGGATTTCTTACGGTGATTCGGTATTTCTATTTGCGCAAAACTTTTCTGTAGCTTAATAAATATTATAGTAATATTCTGAATTTAAATAAGCTCATTTTTTATTTATTGTTAGTCTTTGTTATTGCTATTAGAGTTGCCAAGTATAACGTTCCATTTCGGTAAATAGCTCGTTTAAATATTGTTATTTTTGTTCGCCTTATGACGACCATTCAAGACCAATGTGGAGCAGAGAACCAATAAATCAATATCATATTTCGTTAATTTGACATCTCTCCGCCGCTTACACAAAATTACGAAATACTATTGGTTTCTGAAACACAAATTCTATCTCCGTTTTTGATAGATAAAGGGGTTTAGTTCTGATTGGACTTTGTAACTTTGGACAAAGCGATCGGTTTTGAGGAATTTTTGTTTTCCGACGTTATACGAGTAGTTTGCATTAACAATAATAGAGTACATAAATATTAATAGTTATATTTGTAGTTTCGATAGGGAATTATGAGTTAGACTATTTTCGGTAACTGAGTCAGTGAAAGTTGAATTCTTTATTTCCTAATTGGATAGGATAAAAGAAGTAAACTCGTCATATAACCTATAACCCTGAGAAGATAGGAGACTAATTTCATGACATTGTGAGATTGCAATTAGGCTTGCAACTGTTCATACAAACATATCCACACATTCCATTATATTTGTCTTTAATTCAACGGAATGGGATGAAGCGGAAAACATCTTTAAAAAGTTTTAAAGACCGTTCACAAACAACTCATTAACCATTTAAGGTTTAATTCTGTCTACAAAGTGTTAACCGTAAAAATCTCCTAAAAATGCACATAAAGTTTTATTCGTGAGATTAGAGCTGCTATCGGCAGTAAAGGGGAGATAAACAGAAATCTAAACAGGGGCGGGCTTAGATATTTGATATGATAATTGCTCAATATAAAATTTTACCAACCGGTAGACACATGATCCACTCTTTCTAGTATTAAAAATGTCGGAGAGGATTTACTGTGTACTTGATGTCAAGATAAAATGCAAGCAGTGAACACCATCGCTTATTGTAGGTCATTTGAGATTGCTACTTTTTACAATCCATGAAAAGAA
Source organism: Hyposmocoma kahamanoa (assembly GCF_003589595.1). Lineage (NCBI taxonomy): Eukaryota > Metazoa > Arthropoda > Insecta > Lepidoptera > Cosmopterigidae > Hyposmocoma > Hyposmocoma kahamanoa. The sequence goes on along the minus strand of NW_020653852.1, from coordinate 13,945,900 downwards.
AGACAAATTAATAAGTGACGTGAAGAGAAATGGTTACCGATGGACATAATGTACCGACGGGCTATACGACCCCGAAGCGATGCGAAGCGACACTCAACCATACGTCAATACCCGCAAATAGGTAAGCGAGATTTAAAGAAAGAGCGCAAAGATAATTGTGTTTTTACGCCACAAAGCGCACTTAAATCTATATAAAATTCTTAACCATTTGATCCTTAAAAAAGTACTTAGCATAAACGAGTCTGTACGAAAAGATTGAAGCGAGTAAAGAAATGTATAGAAGTATACCAAGAATGTAGTTAATCGGGCTCCGTAGTATTCGCCAAACGCTTTGGCAAACGAGTGTGGTAGTATGTATGTATAATATTGTGTAACATGTTAATACATGTTAATTCCATACATTTGTACTTTGTTACTCTAATACTCATATTATGCTTAATTCACTATTACATACATACACAATGACACACAAACACACACACACACAGATATTTACTATAAACACCTAATCTTAAATCACTGTTAAGTAAAATCAATTACACTTAACAGTCACAATTAGATATTCCTGTATTTGTAATGTGAAAGAGCGGGACCCCTACGAGTATATAGTTATTTAGAAGGGATTTTGAACCCTGGATTGTAAGCTAGGCCTAAGTAAAAGTGAATAAACATTTTTATTACTATTTTTTTAATTTCTAACTACGGCCCTGTGCCACCACTGTA
>NW_020653852.1:13852053-13945167 GCF_003589595.1 Hyposmocoma kahamanoa | reverse complement strand
ATTACTATTTTTTTAATTTCTAACTACGGCCCTGTGCCACCACTGTAACGCATACACAGCCTGTAAACTATTTTCCATGTCAGCAAAAGCGCGTTTATGAACTCGAAAGTTTAGTGGAGTCGAGATCTGCCATAAAGCGAGTGAAGCGAGGTGATAAAGTACGCCAGCTTGCGGTTTAAATTCACCTCTTTAACGAGTGCTCTTTTGAATTATTTCACGGCGTTTAAGATGGATGGAACACACATGTTCACAGACGCAGCGGTGGACTTAGAGCTCCTTGTGAAAGAGCTCGTTCAGTGACGTACTGCCACCTTACGCATTTCTGGCGCCAAGCAGTAATGTGACCATGAGTGCGTTTGGGTTTTGAAGGATAAGTGTGCTGGTGAAATTACAGGCACACACGACTTTTCAATTTGTGCCTGAGGGTGACAGGCACAGTGCACTGCCTTAAAATTAAAACATTTGAGCGGCACTGCGACTTTTATGGACAGGCGTGTCACTTACCACCAGGCACACGACTTGTTCATCCCGTCACTTGGTATCATACGCGTATGAAAAAAAAATGTTGTACAGCAACGAATAACTTTCAATGATTTATTTAAAACGCTTTGTCTATCAGATGTTTGAGGCCGATACGAAGAAAATCGGGTCACGTTATTTCTTTGAGTAGAACTCGTCTGGATAATAGGTACTACCGTCCTGTGTTTACCGTAAAGCAGCACTCCGTGTGTTGGATTAATGCGTACAAAGAGACAGAGTAATCACAGGCCTACGCGAGTTAAGATCTTATGTCACCGGAAAAAGAATGAAATTTCCAACATTAAAGCATTACATTCTTATGCACGCAAACGTCTTTAGGTGGTAGTAATTATGATTGTTTGCCGTGTATGAATGCCAGAAAAAAAACAGTACGATGATAATTCGTGGTTCCACCGCTGTGGCATGTAGACGTTTTATGCTTTAAGTCGTCATGCGTCCTAGAGACACACTGTGTTTTTGACATTTTGGTCTTTTTATTAATGTTTATATATTTTTTAAATTTCTGTACAACTTTTTTTAAAATGATGTTTGAAAACAGCCACGCATTATAGAAAGCGTGTGGCTCTAGGACGTTACTGTACTAAAATCGTTGTGAACACCGTATGTCGCTAGGACGAGTAATAGGTTAAATCTAAAATTACAGTCCTATTGTGATCGCCACAGACCACGATCGCTATCCTAGGAGTAGAGCGGTGCCCAGTTTCAGTTAATTTTACGTTTGTACCGAGCATGTTGTCGGTGTCGTTTTATTAAATTCGGACAGTGTTAATTTTTAGTATTAAACATATTTGGTTATTGTGGTTGCTGTACAAAATGGTTTTATAGTTTATGTACAATACATATTGCGTAACATATTTTAGGAAATGTGTTCACCGCGCAGCAGATCGAAACAAAGTAACGTATATGGCACCTGTAAACAAAAACAAAACCAATATATACATGTATAGAGGTTAGCGTGAATGAAGGAAGCGGAACATAATATGGATCATAACAAATGAAGATCTGATTCTGCCTCCTCTGTGCCTGCGTTCTTAGAGCCTATGCACACAGCGTATTTTATACGAGCCGACGACTCGCGTTTCACGCGTAGTGAATCGATTCAAACGCGCGCAAACATCGCGTTGCCATGAAGAAGTTTATACACTCCACTGGGGTTCACACTAAGAATTTCATGTAGTTGTTGCATTTCAAAAACTAATTGAATTTAACAAACAAAACTTAAATGAAAAAACTATCTCTTATCAAAATGCGCGATACATACGCGCGACTTCAGCGTGTCTGAGACGCGAATACACGCAGATTACGACGCGTAAGCGCGTGTCGTCGGCGCGTATAAAATACGTCGTGTGCATAAATAGGCTCTTGGATTCATTTAGACACGCATCTTTTGTTAAATAAAAATTAATGTATTGAATTCAATCCACGTTTCATAAGAAATACTTCGAAATGGTTTATTGAATTTTTACATATTGAATGGAGGGACAGCTTTCTTTGTAAGTAAAGTAGTAAGATGTAAAACAATTTAGTGTAAAAAAGTCTTAGCATAGTACAACGGATCGAGTTCTTAGGGTTTCGCGATTGTTACACATAGGAAATGAAATTATTTTTCCGGATTTAAATGGTCCCATTGTCAACCGTGACCATGGGACCTGTAAAGGGCCCGAAACGTCGGTTTGTTTGAAAAAACAAATATACGCGATTTAAATCCGGAAAAATAGTTTCATTTCATATAGTACTACGTAATTTTTAAAACAACCCGGCTGTCATTAAGCTATGAATGCTTATATTTGTGTCAAATTACAACCTTGATACTATTTACTAAATCTATGCTTGATACTGAATTGATTCATTAATTGTTCCGTCTGCTCTGTTTTTCAATTTAAAACCAAAAAACAAACCACTAAACCTTCTATTGCAACAACTATCTGTCTATTTCAAGTCAATATTTTCTTAAACAAAATTCAAACGTAATGGAACAGAATAGCTACGACGGTGCTTCGCATTCATCTTATTCCAATTTCGAACACAGTTTGCAACCGTATTGGATGGTTTGGCTTCCTACCGGCTGCCGATTTCCGCCCGCGTGGACTCCATTTCCGTTTCTATAGGACGTGGTCCATACATAGTCTTTGCTATATCTGTTATGGTATTATTCCTTGCAAATAGCTAATAAAAGGTGATCTTAGCTTGTTAAACTAAAATTACTAATCACGTACTTATTAAATAATGAAAAAACGAAGTTTTGCCCCGAGTACTATGCACACAACTGGTTCATTACAATTCGTACCATTGATATAATAATAAAGCTCTATGTAATATGTTAAAAGTGCTTTTATCACTTGAACATCGTAAACATGATACAAAATACATGAAACAAATTATGTATATGTGAAATTTTATAGCTCTTCTATATAGGTAAGCATAATAAAGTTTTCGATTAATTTTTTTCCTATAATCTTTCTAAACCTCTGTCCTGAAAAGTGGTCATTGTGCAGATATGGCCTTATTACATCATGGGTGTAAATTCTTTATTTCAAGTACAAATGTAAGATAGTTTTACTAATTGGTTTGAAAGTAGATAAAAAGGTTGGAAAATACACAATCTTATTCAGTACCCAGTTAGTCATATGTTGTAATTTAAAGTTATATTTAAAAGTCAAAGTTGATAGATATAAATTAAATCACGTTCGTTTTAATTGGGTTACATCAATCATAATGATATTGAAAGTATATCATTAAGTATTTACTGTAATTTCTGAAAATTAAAAAAGATATAAAGTTTTTGCTCCTGCTGCCACTGTAAAAGAATAAAAAAAGAGTTAAACAATATTTTCCTTACGCAAACCAGATTGAATTACCACGGTTGAATGGATCCGTGATCCTCCAATTTTATTTTCATACGTCTCGTTGACTTTTCAAGAGGCGTGTTTTATTGTCCGCTACTATCGTAATAACTGACGTTACCTCACTTGTCCTCACATGTTTTACCCTGTGTCCATTATTCTGGTACCTATCCCCTGCTTTATCCTAAGTACACCTATACGTAATATTATTGAGTGATCAGTTGCAAAATTTCTCTGAATCAACTTGTCTTTTTCGTATAATTGGGTACTTAACCTATCCAATTGCACTTGTATTTTATTCTTATTTTTCCTCCGTCAGTAAACAACGGAAAAAGAAATTATATTATGTATCTGATAATAGAAATACATACATCCATGATGCTTGATACATTTAGAGACAAATATTAGTACAGTACACCAAAAAGGGCGCAAGCCGTATTATATCGCAAATCAAACATATACCTCACGTAGAATAAATGGGTAATTTGACACCCTTTTGCCCCATTTCTTCACTTGCCTTCGATGTTCAATTCCATAGCACAGAGTTCCTTGAGTGAAGAAGAGTTGGTAGATATTTTGGCATTCAATAGGTACAAAAATCTATCAATAATTACAACTAGGGATAATTTTATGCAATACTTATTGTTTTGAATATCATGTTTTTATATTTTTTGTGAAAATACTCCACTAGTTTGTCCTTATTATTGATACAAAGATCGAAAAATTTCTGGTTGAATAAAGAAAAACTTCCATAGGTTTATCACAGATGGCGCTACGGAAAATAGCTGTTTAAATAAAAAATACAAAGATCGAAAACCAACTCATTGAGAAATTTGTGAGGTCTGCTGATTCGTTACGTAGCTCAGTTGGGAAAACGGTTAGCGCCGGTCTGGCAAACAAATGCTGGTCCGAGTACAACCGATTCGAAGGAATTTTTCGTTGTATTTATTCGATCTTTGTATCAATAATAACATCCAATTTATGCAATTAATTATTATTGTTTTTCCAAATAGAAATCTGGGGGCCTACCATAGACTTTTCAAAAACAATCTTATTTCAATGTAAGCGAAAAGCATATTCATACCATGACAAACCTGTCAATCAAGTTTTTTTTTTTTAAATATTGGTTTCGGCATCGGAATAAATCCATCAAGCCAAATCTTCAATTTTTACTAAAGTGATTGAAAGAATGAATGATTTCCCAATATTGTCTATTCCTTACTAAAAATAGGAAAGAATTACGCTATATGAACTGTATATTGCCATCTCTTTCTTTTTTGATATTTCGAATCGTCTTTTCGTAGTTATAATGTTTAAGTACTTAATGCTATATACGTTCAGAGAATATTAATTGTTAAAAAAAGAAAAGTATATACTAATAAAATCTATTAAAATGACGTCGTTTTCAATTAATTTTCTGTATTTTCATGAAGAAAAATAAATGAAACAAGCTGAGTCTTGATAGTTACGTTGCGAATTCGGAAATATAGTCTATTGTCAACTGTTAGTGTCGCCAAGGAGCATATAGATGTCGCTGTTATAATTTTACGAAATAAACATCGCCTATTTTTATTTAACGAGAAATTATTTCCTATGTACTATTAAATAAAAAATAAACAAAATATTGAAGAGATTTATGTAAATAAATAAGTTCAACATAACTTTTAATCACTACAAATCAATACTTAGACAATAAATTCGAAAATAATATTGTTTCCACTGCGTCCGAGTAACTATTTCAATATTGCTAAAATTTGACATAAGAACAATACTACTTTAATGTTAAAGTCACGTCATAGTACGAACTGAGTGTATGAATAATCACAAAGCTGCAATAAAACATCATAATTTTAACATTATAATAAGCTTACTTTAAACGCGCCATGGTACGAAAAGTCAATGTAAGGTTAACGTAATATTATTTTAAGAGGTTGTGGTAGGCCCCCAGGGACCTACATCCAAGTCGGCTTCAAAACGAAATATCTTGGTCTCACACTGGACAGTCCATGGAGATTCCGACAGCATTTCTCTGCGCTAGCGCCAAAACTGGCTGTGACGGCGTCAGTGCTTGGTCGACTATTGCCCAACCTGAAAGGCCCGGGAGAAGGGTGCCGTCGCCTCTTTGCAGGGGTGATCAGGTCCATGGCTCTCTATGGGGCTCCTATATGGGCTGAAGCTCTGAATGCCCAGACCAGGACGCTGTTGCGGAGGCCGCAAAGGGTCATGGCGATCAGAGTTGCGAGGGCGTATCGCACCGTGTCTTACGAACCCCCCATGGGACCTAGAGGCAGAGGTCTTAAAGGCCGTATTCACCCACAGGGCCGACGCCAGGAGGGAAGGGGCAGACCTGTACCCCGAAGATGTCCACAGGTGGAGACTGAATGCGAGGCGGGAGCTATTCCGAAAATGGAAAAGACGGCTGGAGGACCCGACTGCTGGAGTCCGTACAGTAGAGGCAGTGCGGCCAATTCTTAAGAAATGGGTGGAGGGGCGGAAGGGGCCGCTCACCTATCGACTGGTACAGGTGCTCTCGGGGCATGGATGCTTCGGGAGATGCCAGTACAAGATCGCTGGGAGAGAGCCGACCCCTATCTACCATCAGTGTAGCAGCACACGTTGGCGGAATGCCCATAGTGGGCAGAGGAGCGGGCGGCAATGGTCGCTGTGGTGGGACACGATCTCTCACTACCGGCAGTAGTCAAGTCTATGATCGGAAGCGAGAGGTCGTTAGAGGCGGTGAGCTCCTTCTGTGAGGTTGTAATAACATGGAAGGAGACGGCGTAGCGGATTAGAGAGGATGACGTCCTCGCTGATCCCCGCCGGCGAAAGACGACAGGGCGGAGGCGCCGCGCGAAAATGCGCCTTTTCCCGCCGTTATGGGACTCGAGTGACGAGTCGGGGATTACTCGTCGCCCGTAACATCCGTCTCAAGGGTAGGGCGACTTCCACGTATTCCAGGAAGCCGCCCCCAGGTGCACCAGTGGCAAGGGCCACTTGAGAGGGTTCGCGCGCCAAACAAAGGCCGCGAACGTCCGCTTTTTGGGGGTCGTGGGTAATGGGTAACCGGTACCATAACCCCCACTAAGCGGCTGGTTGGAACACCCCGGAGTTTTAGTGGGTAGGCTTCCTTTCTGGAAAAGAGTCCCACATAACCCCGCGCCTCGCCGGGCGCGGTGGTATGCGTAACGCATTTCTCCAGGTTAAAAAAAAAGCCCCCAGGCACAATAAACTACTAATAACTTGTGCATCCAAACTGCTTTTTTACGGCACACGATTTGCTTATTTTAAGTCGGAGTACAACTCGTGCAAGTGCACCGGCAGTGTCCTCCATGTTTCTTACTACATATTAGATAAGCTTTAATTAGTTAAAGTTTATGAACTCCATTAAGTGCAGGAAGATGTCGTACTTCGGCCACGTTATGAGGTTTAGAACAATAAATACAAATTACTCCAGCTCATCATCCAACGCAAAATAGCAGGAATACGAAGTGTTGGTCCTGGTTGAAAAATTTGATGGAATGGTTCAGCTGCAGTACCACCTCGCTCCTTAGAGCGGCAGCCTCTAAAGTCAGTATTGCCATGATGTTGTTAAACCTCCGACAGGAGAGGAGCCCTAAGAAGAAGAATCTAATTAAAAGAAAGATATGAGATCTAAAACATTTTAGCTACAACGTGTCTGTAGCCACAGAAGATACTTTGCGCAAGTCGATCAATCATCGACGGTTGTTTTGTGAACTCTTTCATTTATCTAATGTGTATCTCGTGAGCACGGCGAACCGTGTTTGCAGGGCGTGGCGGTCTTGATGAATTAATCGGTCGAAACTCAAGTGCATTGCGTCACAATATTACTTTTTGAGGAAGCCTTCTAATATTAGATTAAGCGAAGTATCTCGAATGTTTTACGCTTTGTTTGTGTTGAATATTAACGCCGGTGATGTCATTGCTTATTAATTATCCTTAGGGATAGTAAATTAGTTTACTGTCGCTAAGAGGACACGGTAGGTCAAATTTAATAATAATAAACACACTGACGAATAAATACATCAGCATAGTGGAGGAATCCAATTTTTACTCTTCAAAAATAAATACTAATTGAAAGGTATGAATGTAGTCTAATTACAAATTAAACATTAAAAAAGTTAAATTTAGGAGAGCTGAGAAGAGAGAATTGAAAATTGGGCATGGGCATTGCTCGATAGTACAAAATTGGGGGGATTTTGTAAATTTTTGTCAATGATTTTAAATTTAATCAAAAAATTCTGCATTACTACATATTATTTTCACGTTATTTAGATAATGCAAGAGACGCATTATGATGAAATTTAGTAGCGGTAGAACTCCTAGTGAAAGAGTTCACCCAGGGTAGTACTGCCCACTTACCTATTTCTGCCGCCAAGCAATAACGTCAGTATCACTGTGTTCCAGTTTTGAAGGGTGAGGTTACTGGTAAAATTACAGGCACGCGGGACTTATCAACTTATATCTCAGGGTGACAGACGCAGTGGCCGTGCAGATCTTTGCGATTTAATGCTCTGAACGGCACTGCGACTGTTATGAATTACCATCAGGCGCACGACTTGTTCGTCCCGTCAGTTAATATCATAAAAAAAAAAGAAAAATGATGCTTTACGCCGTAGAAATGCTGAAACGCGTGAGCACTCAATGCATTCTTACGACGGCCTTTGACACTCAGCAAAGCGTAATCTCTAAAGTCTGGACCTCAAATAGCATTACTGGTGACTTTACGACACAAAGACAAAATAAAACACAAACGTCGCTGATATTCAGCCCAATGACACAGCTCACCAACTCGTGGACTAACTGCTATCACAACACCAGGCGGTTATCAATGACCCAACTGCCAGGAAAAGTAGGTTTGGTAGCAGTAGAGGTCCTTGAGAAAGAGTTCGACCAGTAAGTACTGCCACCTTACCCATTTCTGCCGCGTAATGTGAGCATTGCTGTTTTTCGGTTTTGAAGGTTAAGGGTGCCGGTGAAATTACAGACTCATGGAACTTGTCAACTTATGTCTCAGGGTAATAGTGTCACTCAGATATTTTCGATTTAAAGCTCTGAGTGCACTGCAATTGTTATGGTCAGGCGTGTTGCTTAACAGCAGGCGCACGACTTGTTCGTCCTGTCACCTTATATTATAAAAAAAAAGTTCTCAAATATTTAATAACAAAGGTCCTATAAAGTCAATGTCTATAATGACTAAGTGCAGTAAACTGTCCGTCTGACACGACATAACAAACATTTTGCAATTGTTAAAAGTAAAGGCAGACGAACACTCTATGTAAAGGCGGGTAATGCTGTTACCAGGTACTTATAAATCAAAGGCAGCCAGTAACACGATTCTCAGTTTGAAAAGCATTAAATGTCTTCTCGTGACATTTCCATTAAGTATTTTTTTAAGAAATTTGAGGCAACAAAGTGCAGCAACGTAAGCCTCCGTCAGGCTTAATGTTGTTTCGGCTTAACCAGATCTGAAATGCGCTGGCTTAATCCACTTAGAATAACAACGGAGCTAATGTAATGCCTTGCCGCACTGTTTCTTATTGCGTCTTGATACTTAGGATTAAAGACATTCAGTTTTCATTCGATTTGTTTACCTACAGTAGAATACAGCGAAGTTGCATGACAGGATGCCATTCAAACAAAAATGTCAAGTAATTGACGAAATACTATTCTGTGTGAGGGGAAGTGTATTAGCCCGTAACGGATAATATATAGTGACTAACTTGAATAGAACAAAACGTTCGAAGGCCCAAATTATTAATCCACTTCCAGTGAAACGATATTGATGACATTTTTTTGTTAGAAAATTAAATCTTAACTGATTAAATAGTATTAATAGCAGTTAATTGTTTAACCTTAACCATTTGTAATCTTCACGGACAGAAGCTCTTATCTTTTTTTTATAATATCAATTGACGGGGTAAACAAGACACGCACCTGATGGTAAGCTACACGCCTGTCCATAACAGTTGCAGTGCCACTCAGAGATTTAAATCCCAAAGATCTGAGGGCATTGCAGTGGCGCCCGTCACCCTAAGACATAAGTTGTCAAGTCTCATGTGCCTGTAATTTCACCAGCACCCTTGCCCTTCAAAACCGGAACACAGTAATGCTGACATTACTGCTTGGTGGTAGAAATAGATGAGGTGGGAGTACTTCCCTGGACGAACTCTTTCACAACCTCGACTGCTACTATATTATCTCTAAAAAAGAGAAAACGTAAAATAAAGAAATGATCACACAGCAAATTTTCTTCTAATCCGTCTACAACACTGCATCCATATTAATCAGCAGAATTCAACAGAAGTGCCTCGCAAAATTTGCACGGCAATGTTTACTGAATGAAATCTCCTCTGAATTTTAAGTGAAATTAGTTCTGAGTTAAAGTTGGATGTCCCTAGGGCCCGCCATTTTAAACTCACGTGAGCATTTCTAACTTGGGCTGAAGTTTTTAGAGCCAATCCAAATTTGAATAGCACTTTTGAGTTTTAAGCTGTCAGGATGTTTGTGTTATTTGCCGTAATAGGATAGTTTTGTTTATTGACTTTTAGTATCCCGAACTAAAGTCACCTAACTATCAGAATGTAAAGAATTCTAAATGAATTTTATTTTCAAAATATCGATAATACGAGTATATCGCCTATCAAACCAAATACTGTTGTAACTGAAAATTGTGGAATTGAGAAAACACGATTTGAAAATTAAGAGAAAATGCTGAATGGATCTATTTATTATTGAGATGCTTTTTGTGAAATAACTCCACTAGTTTTGTTATGATTATTAATAATCGAACAAATCGAACACATAGAAAAAAAAAATTTCCTCAACACCCCATTGGGTCGAGGCAAAAAAAAATTCAGTATGTTCGACCTTTGTACTAATAATGATAACATGATATTTAGTTAATTAATCCTTTTTTAAACGAAAAGATATATTTATTGCTTTCATTCAGTAATTTTTTGAAGTTTCTAATCATATTTCCTCAATTCCGCAATTTTGATTTACGACTGTATTTGATTTCACATGCGACATATTGATGGCTTTCTAGAACAGCGGCCTATCTCAAAAGCATATAATTATTCAAAAATATTGTTGAAATAAATGAGATATGTCTGCCGCGACAAGTTGACTAATCGTAGAGCATCCCGATGTTGTAAAGAGATTATTTTAACCAATGAAAAGATCGGTGTCTCATTCACAATAAAATTGAGAATTTTCTGAATAAAACTCAATTTACATTGTCGCGGAACGGAACGGAAGCGACTTTCTCTAACTATAGCACAATTAATTTTTTAATTGTGTAACGTAATAGCCGAAAACCAGGTCGCGTGCCTTCCGGAAGGTTCTCCCGAGTCTCGGAAATTCTCACAGCAACCGTAACGTATCTAGTTTGTACGTTTAGGAGCAGTAGTTCCTAAACGTACAATCCTTGTGAAAGAGTTCGTCTAGGGAAGTACTGTCACCGTACCTATTTCTGCCACCAAACAGTAATGTGTGCATTACTGCTTGGTTGACTTACCATCAGGCGCACGACTTGTTTTTCCCGTCACTTAATATCATAAAAATAGCGTTACTCCTTTGACATAAAGTTCATTATGCTTTGTACAATTTTGTTACAAAAATTTACTTCGATTCCGTTCCGCGGCAATATAAATGGATTTTAAATCTCAGTAATAAGTCAAAAAAGGAACAATTTTGAATTGGATCCACTATTCTTGAAGTGTGCACGAAAAGAGCCTCCCCGGACGACGTAACCATTCCTTTCCTGTACATCTGGCGCAACCCGGCCACAATCGGTGAGTACCTACCCTACACCGATTGGCAAATTCTTTCGCCACGAAGGCAAACATTATAGTGTATGCCACCGATACGATAAGATTAAGAGCGATGCAGCTACCCGGAAATAATAGGGGTTAAAGTATGAAATTGCCGATTTGTACTGAAAATCTAAATTGTTTATTTTTTAAATTTTTAACAAATTTATTTAATCAAAATAGTTGCCATTATTATGTATACATTGCTGCCATCTAATGGGAAGGTTATTAATGCCTTTGCGATAAAACTCCGACGATCTAGACTGCACAAACTGTGTGGAAGCATTTTGTACTGCCTCCTGGGAAGAAAACTTCTTGTCACGTAGATAATTGTCCAAATCACGAAAAAAATGGTAGTCCGTTGGAGCAAGGTCTGGTGAATACGGAGGATGACGAATGGTTTCTAACTGCAGTTCCTGAAGGGTCAAAATGGTTTCTCGTGCTGTGTGAGGTCTCGCGTTGTCGTGGAGCAATAATGGTGAAGATCGATTCATGAGTCGGGGCTGTTTTACTGCTAGTTTTGTCAACATGGTTCGGAGTTCGGCACAATAGACATCTGCCGTTATTGCTTGACCAGATCGGAGAAAACTATAGTGAATAACACCATGCTGCGACCACCAAACAGTTACCATTACCTTTTTATTGGTAAGTTTTGCTTTAGGACACTGTTGTGGCGTTTGACCTGGGGTCAGCCATTGCATTTTTCTTTTCCGGTTATCATAAAGAATCCACTTTTCATCACATGTTACAATTCGATCCAATATTCCTTCATTTCTGTACCGGTTCAACAAGGCAACACAAGTTTCAACACGCGTTTCTTTCTGCAGATCAGTCAAATCATGAGGCACCCATTTTTCGTATTTTTTTATTTTATTGTTTTGACGCAAGTGAGTCAATATTGTGGGTAAGGTAACGTTAAACCATGCCGCTAATTCCTGGGTAGTTTGACTAGGATCGGCTTCCACTATCTCTCTTAATTCATCGTTATTCACCTGTGTCCTATGTCCTGTATCCACCTGGGCGGTCTTCCTCGTGACTCGTTCTTTAAGTCGAAATTTCCATCACGAAAGCGTTTAAACCAAAATCGCACGGTGCGTTCATTAGTAGACCCCTCTCCAAACGCAGCATTGATATTGCGGGCTGTTTCTGCCGCGTCAGTTCCGCGTCGGAACTCGTATTCAAAAATCACTCGAATTTTCGCAGTATCCATCTTTCTTGTCTAAATTGAATAACAAAAACAATTGAAAGTCGATATTCAAATGTTTCAAATTTAAAAAAAAAAAATCACAGAAACCATTTGAAAAAAGTTTCATTCGAAAACCTCAAACCATGAAGATTCTATGAAAATTCAAAGAACCTATTGCAATAAAACGGCAATTTCATACTTTAACCCCTAATACATATTAAATATCTTAGTCTCTTCTAAATGATACGGTTCTAGATGTAACCAAAAATCACACCATAACATATTATATACACACGTAGTGTGGTTCTGTTTGCGTACTGTTTTTGGTTTCTTTCCAAATCTACCCGTTTAAGAATAAATAATGGAATGATGTGACGTTAAATGTAATGTTTCATTGTATCCACGTTGAGTTGAAAACGAGATCCTTCGTTTTTAAAACAATTATAAATTATGTCATGTTTAACGCCTGTAATGATTACATTGCAGTATTCTCAATTTAGTTTAATATGATAAACAAAGCCGACGTTTTGCGTGGTTTAACCCTCAAAAACTCACGATCAACTTCGCCGCCCGGTGTTCATTAGAACTTAGACTTGTATGAATTTTCAACTTTGCGTAATGAACACTAAAAGGAGGCAAGTTTGAAACGGTTAAAATTTTAATACCCTCGCTTGGTTCGCTGCGGAGTCGGTGGATGCTCCATTGAAGCTAGTCGAAGTTGGAATTTGCACTTTGGATGCAAGCCTATACTTATTTAGTATCATGATGTACAAAGCCGCAGCCCTTTCCTGTATTCACCGAAACGCAAAAGTAATTAGTAATGATGTTTCTCGTAAAAAATTGTTTCCATAACATTTTTAAACGTAACCCAACACTTTAGTGGATTCAGTTATATTAAAAAATCTTCAAAAAATCAGGAAGAATATTAATAGATGTGTAGTTTGTTTTTGTTTACTATTACTGTTACTATTATTTACTATAACTCTAAAACGAACTACCTTACTCATCTATGTACACAACTTAACTTAGTCAAAGAAAAATCTTCAAAAGGCTTATAAGCCGTTTGTCTTCATGTAACATCATAATTTTGTAATTCTTGCGCGGAATTTTACTCATTCCAAAGCCGGTAAAACCAATAATATGTACCCAATTTATTAATAGGAGTACATACCTTTTTTACTACAGGTTATTTAAGTTATCATATAATTTATATGAAGGCAGGTTAACCTGTGTGAAAGTGTGTGGAGTTAGAAATCCAATATCCGGTTCAACTTTGTTTAACAAAATGAACTCTAGATCCGTTTGCCTGCCTTTTCAACTGTTTTCATAAACGCCTGCGTGCTGGTGCTCATAATCGTAGATATTTCGTGTCCTGAACTTTAATATTGAACTGACTTACTTGAAACTTACTTGTTTTGTAATTACTAACTTTGACGAAAACTCAATATATACATTAAGGGTAGAGATTGTACTGTGAACGAAAATGTAACATAATCCAATGCCGTTTAATCGTGTTTATTAAAAATTTATTACCAAAATTATAAGTAAGTAGTTTGTCCAAATTGTGATTTTAGTAGTGAAATAACGTTTTTAATATCCGAATAAGACCTGACTGAAATAAGTCACTTTGCATAATACTTCAATTTACTTAGAAAAAAGCGTTGATTATTCAAAAAGTACAACGAACTCAAAGTGACAGACAGTATTTATTGAGAATGTATCATAAAATCCGGAATAATATGATATTTGTAGAAATAAAAAAGTTTTCATATACTGTTAAAAATTTTTCCAAACAACTGGTGCTGCCACGTTATCCCTAAGTTGCGAAGAGCTAAAATTACGTCTAAGTGTACAGGAAAATGTGTCATTGTACCGTACCATACAGCTTGCTTAGAAAGGCAAACTGTAATATGTAATATTTTGACCCCTGACTCAAAAAGACTAGAGATATAAGTTTGAAATTTTTGTATGTGCATCTGAGTGTCTTATTATTTGAATCCTAATTTTTTTTTAATAATACCACTGTAACTGGAGGAACAAGTCGTGCGCCTGGGGTTGAGAGACACGCCTGTCCATAGGAGTTGCAGTGCCACTCAAAGCTTTAAATCGCAAAGATCTGAGGGGCAGTGCCACTGCACCCGTCAACCTGAGACATAAGTTGGCAATCCCACGTGCCTGTAATTTCACCAGCACCCTTCTTACCTTTCAAACCCAGAACGCAGTAATGGTCACATTCGTTTTTGGCGGCAGAAATAGGCACGGTGTTAGTACTTCCTTGACGGAAGTACAATTTAATTGGAGTGGTTATTAACACTGCGCCAACTTAATTTTTTGGTCATCTTTGTTTTAGTTTTGTTTGTTTCTTTTTTTTTACAAAGTCCGTTTCCTTGTTTTTTTTCGAATTTTAGTTTTTGTTTCTTCATTTTTTATCTCAAAATTCGGGGATCATAGTATTAGTAAATAAAATATGACTGTTTACGTTGAAAATAGAAAATGACTACAAGATTGAGTCGGCATAGTATTCATTAGAGGTATCGATTTGTTCGGTCGTTTAAAAGTCATCAGCTCATTTCCCAGTAAGAATAGGAATCTCATTCAGTTCATTCATTCATTCAATAAATTTTATTTTACTTCCATTTGTCCGGGAGACGTGAAATTTTTACAATGGAAATTCGATGTCATTACAATAATATCGTTACTTTGATCCTACACTACAACCAGAACAATCTGCAGAATATTCAATTCCTCAATTGCTTCAAGCAAAATTGTCGTGTTTGGTCTAATTAAGTCGATTTCGGCGAGTTATTTTAATCATAGTTTAATTTGTATTTATAATTAATAGGATGAAGATTATACTATATTAAAGAGAATATTTGTGTTATTATTTACGAGTACGGATGATGACTTTATTGACTTTGGCCGATGTTCATTACATTAATAGATTAGGTGTAGAGCTCCTTGTGAAAGAGTTCGCCCAGGGAAGTACTGCCACCTTACCTATTTCTACCTATTTCTGCCGCCAAGCGGTAATATGGGCGTTACTGCGTTCCGGTTTTCAAGAGGAAAAAACTAAGTGAAATTACAGGACTTCTCAACTTATGTCGCAGGGTGACGAGGAAAGTATTAATAATAATAACAATAATAACGCACACACTCACCATGGCCCCGCACTAGGGAAACCCTGTGTCGCGGGTGCCATGGACACACACATAGACAACCACAAATTACACCCAAACTCATGAGAGAAATAAATGTAGGCCATACAAATATTTCTCCCGACCCGGGAATCGAACCTGGGACCTCTGCGTGGCAGTCCGCCATGGTAACCGTTCGGCCACAGAGGCAGTTACGTTAAGTTAAAGTGGCAGTGCCCCTCAGATCTTTGCGATTTAAAGCTCTTAGTGGCACTGCAACTGTTATCGACAGGCGTGTTACTTTCCACCAAGCGCACGACTTATTCGTCCCGTCAGTTGGTATCACAAAAAAAATCATCAATGGTGACAACCATTGAATTGAATTTTTCAACTCACGCGTTGTTTAATCTAACTGACCAACTAACTGGAACTTACTTTGACAGTCTTCTTCGTCCTTCGATATTGTCGCAAATGAACGTGCTTGTTAAAGTCAATAAAATTTGAGCCGATTTGAGGATCATAGCGTACTCTTAGTATTATATTTTATCACATAGAAGTCATAAAAATATAACATTAATAATTTATATTTTAGGCCATAGTAGAAGGGAGGGTCTAAAATAAATTAATAACAACAATAACAACGCACGCACTCATAGCCCCGCACTAGAGACACACATAGAACACTACGAATGACTCCCAAACGCACGAGAGAAATAAATGCAGGCCGTACAAATATTTCTCCCGGTCCGTGAATTGAACCCGGGACCTCTGCGTGGCAGACCAGCAAGTTAGCCGTTCGGCCACGGAGGCAGTTATTTTAAAATAATAATAAATTAATAAAATAATATAATATATAAGCACTACATGATACAAATTCTGTATACAGGTGAAAAAATTTATGGCTCTCCTATTTTGAATATAAAATATTTTCAACTAATTTCGTTAGTAGAATCTTTTGCACTTCCTCCTGAAAAGTTGTAATATTGCAGGTGTGGCCTTCTTACACCAACGTTGCTATAGTATGCCCAGAAATGAACTGTATGAATTGACCCAGTAGGTCAAAATAGATTTACTGCGGAACATTGGACCAACAGACATTATGCTTAACATATTTAGTGTTTGCATGGCCCTTTACATTCCATAAAGAATCTCAAGGGCACCCTCCGTGAAGCAAATTCATGTCAAACTGCTATAATGAGTCCAAGCACGAGGGTAACCCTTTGAAGTACCTTCGCAAGGGTTTCGGGTGCTGTTGCAACTTGTAGAATTAAATTCCTATTTCAGTGTCGGATATTAGTTAGTGTGGTGAAGAGATAACTAATAATTTTCTGATCTGTTGTGATTAGTGAGAGTTTAATGATGATATTGTGCTTTGGGTGCAGTAATTAATTATAACAGTGCAAACGCTTTTTATTGCGCACTAAAACAAAATACCTACAGAGATAACGACAGGGTACATTATAGAAATTTTCGTTGGGAAGTGATTTATTTGTTACCCCAAGATATTGTGATTACACCCTGGCTAGCAGTAGATCCCTATTTTAGAACATCCTTAGATTTCATAGCATTATACTAATTTTGGTATACTTATATTTAACGCGTCACTCATCCTTTTTTCTATGATACCAAGTGACGGGACAAACAAGTCGTGCGCTTGGTGGTAAACGACACGCCTGTCCATAGCAGTTGCAGTACCACTTAGAGCTTTAAATCGCAAAGATCTGAGGGGCACTGCCACTGTGCCCGTCACCGTGAGGCATAAGTTGACAAATCCAATGTACCTGAAATTACTGCTTGGCAGCAAAAATAGGTAAGCTTGCAGTACTTCCCTGGACAAACTCTTTCTCTTTACAGACTAGGCTTCCCTGACGAGTTTGGTCAATTTTTTTTTATATATGTTTATATAATTTTTATAAACATATTTGTACGTTACAGATATCGTATGGCTTCAGGATGCTACAACACCAAAATCGGCACACCGTCCATAGGACGCGTGTGAGGTAAAAAAAATAGTTCTCTAGTCACGGTACGTCGCAGTACTGGCCAGGTGCAAAAATTCGAACATGTAACTCGTAGATCAACAAGTGTTGCCAGGTAGGCATGTGGGTGTTTTCGAGCCCGCATGCTCTTATCATAGTAGGCGATACGCGCAGCGACTTCGTAATGAGTGCGATCGATACGGAAATAGGGTTGTCACAGACTAGATAATAGCGGTCGTTTCGAACTACTGTCTAAAGTATTTTATGGTCGTTATTAAATTGTAACTATGTGTCTATTTGTTCCTTAACTTTTTGGTTTTTCTATTGTAGTTTAAAATTGCGGCAATATTAAATCACGATCTGGTAACAATGAACCAAGACAAATGCACGAGAAAGAAAAACGTTGACCCAATAGTATTAACATTTATTACACACACACGCACACCACCACCACCACCACCACACACACACACACACATACACACTTGCACATTAAAATCCCCATCCCATGCATATCCATACATTCGTGCACTTCTCATTCTACTCTCTTTTTAACCGACTTCGAAAAAAGGAGGAGGTTCTCAATTCGACTGTATGTTTTCTTTTTTTTGTGTGTATATTACGCGATAACTCCGGTATTTGTGAACTGATTTTCATGATTCTTTTTTTGTTGAAAAAAAGGTACCTCCATACCTTTGGTCCACCATCGTAACTGATCTTTCGTAACCAGCTACGAACCATAGTGGTCCCATTTCAATTTGAAGAAAATCATCCACCTCTAAGGGTGGCTGCTCACGCATTAACATTAATTTTTATAAATAGCGCCTAAATTTTACTTAAGGAGCAATTATTTTAATAGTTGGTTTTGCTATTCTCCAATTCAATGCGTTTTTCTCTCAATATATGTACTTTGAGTAGTGAGAACCGATTTTTATTATCTCCTGTGTCAAGTCCCGTATAGTGGTGAACTAGGGGATATTTCAATAAAAACTTAGCAAATAGACGTAATTCCACGTACTTTTGAGGACGGTTTTTTTAGTACTCTGTACTGAGATTATTTTATAGTATTTTTCATTTTTCAATTGAGCGTTAAACTTTATTTTACCTGTATAATAACTTGTCCGTATAAAAGAAATTGGATTATATCTCCATGACACTGGAAGGTTGCTGGTATTTAAAGCACAAATTTCCTTTTTTTAAGTGCCAGCTTTCATACGTTCTGATATTGGCTGTACCTTTTATTATGCACTTTCTATATTTTGTAACGTTTAACTTCTATGAATAAATTTATTATTATTATATTTATTTTAAACTCTCGCCTCTCCCGAGGCCTAAAAGATTGATTTTAAAATTTTAAATGGGAGAGGCGGTATTTCCCGGCAATGGCACATTCGGCCGGGGTCAGGGACTCAGGTCCAAGAACTGGCGAACAATACGTGCCGTATCGAGCAGGTCCGTCTTCTGCATTTGTGCTGGAAGCGACACGCCACAGAAATTCAACCGCCTCAAGCTGTTAGAAAGGCTGACTGGAATTAACCCATTTGCGGACAAAACAATTGGGATTATTTCAGTGGAGGCCACTGAAATAATGACAGTTTTCGTGTAAACTCCGGTGAGTCTTCAAAAATGTTCTCACCGGGGAATGCTTCTCGGACAAAGCGCACCACTGTCGGCCTTGTGACGCCTGATCTGAAGCTAGTCAGTTTGCCGATGACGACCCTGGCCCATGCTATACGACCCTCAATTCGCCTCATCCAGGCTGGCTTAGTACTAGTCCTAGGAGTAGTTCTGCCAACCTGGCGGTTACGGTCTTGTTGGCGGCATCCTGACGCCGACAAATTGACACACAGTCATTGCGGCAGCGAAGAGAATTGAGTCTGTCTCCCAAAGGCCTGCGCATTCCTCTAAAAATGAGGGAAGCATGTTGTTAATGGCCCCAACGGCATCACGAACCCTGACACTGAGAGGCACTCGAGGCAACCGTGGCCTTCGCTCAAGAGGCACGTGGCGATATTCCAGGATCGTCTCCTCCAGACTACTCCTCAACGTTTCCAAATCCAGGGCGACTGTTCCCCAATAACTTTCAGTACCACCCGTATCCGGCTGCTGAGCACTAGGTTCCCTGTGAACTTCCCTGCTGGGAACAGAAGAGCGCTCCAGGCTGGGTGGCTCTTCGTCCAGTAGAGGAACAGCCTCGCATCGTAATTGCTCGAGTTCGGCAGCGCTAAAAATTCCTGAGCGCTGTAGGTACCGAACTCGGTCCGCCAGATTTTTTTCTGTGACGGTCAAAGTTGGCTCCAGCCGAAGAAATTCGCGGTACATTACTGCTCGATAACCCGTCCGTCCGGTTACCGAACCTGAGGCCCTAAAATAGGCCCGCATGGCATTTTTATTCATATCAATCGTCCATGCCATACGGCGCCGTACTCCACCAGAGGCGGGTACCGATTGCTGGGACCAAGTTGCCCCAGCCCCTGCCGATACCATGCCACCTGGTGGTGATGGATCGTGAGTAGACTGGCCGGATGGTCGGGCCAGTCTGTCGCGGCTGGGGGCCCGCATACTGCCACGCTCAGCCCCAGCTATTCGCTCATCGTAACTATTGTGGTCCATCATTTACGATGAGCAATTTTACACCCGGGGCTTTAACTCACTTACCCCGGGGAGACCGTTATTTACCCTATTTAACGCTGAGACCAGTTCATTGACACGGTTCTGTACATCAATGAACTCAAGCGCTGACTGTTTGCACTGCTGAAACGGTAAAGTGATATGATATTCACTGCGCCGTTCCACCAGTGGGCGATGAGGTCGCCACATCCCTACGCATTATTATTATTATTATTATAGTCCAAATACTAAAAGACTAATTAATTTATTCAAAAAAGTCATGACACATCATCTTGGAAAAAAATAAAATGAAGAAAAAAAGATCAAAGTAGCAACGGTCAGAAAAACTAAGTGTATTTTCTTTTACAATCGGTTAACCCTACGGTAAGCTTATCAACACTTCAAAATTTAGTGAACGAGCGTCCCTTCATTACTGCATATACGAAACAGACGGAATATAATCTGATAGCACTCCGTACCGCCGGACTCTAAAATCACCTTTTGCATTTGTGTAGACAGATATTAGGTATTCCTTAATTTTATATTATAATAAAAAATTATATATTTTTTAAATTCTAATTCGAATATACTTTTATTTCAAATGTTATAGTTATCGTCACATTGATTAAACACTCACAAGTCCTGAGAAGAATGAGATCTAGTAGTAGTAGAGCTCTTTGTGAAAGAGTTCGTCTAAAGAAATACTGCCACCTTACCTATTTCTGCCGCCAAGCAGTAGTGTGAGCATTACTGACTTCAGATTTTGAAGCGTAAGGGTACTGTTGAAATTACAGGCACATGGATCTTGTCAACTTATATCTGAAGGTGACAAGGCCAGTAGTGCTCTCAGATCTTTGTGATTTAAAGCTCTGGGCGGCACTGCAACTATTATGGACAGGCATGTCGCTTACAACCACGCACGCAACTTGTTCGTTCCGTCATTTTGTATCATAAAAATCCTGAGAATAATGAGGTAGCCGTTAGAGCTCCTTGTGAAAGAGTTTCACAAGGTCCACCCTACCTATTTCTGCATTTTTCAAGTCCATCTTACCTATTTCTGTATTTTTGTATTATCTTTTACAATGTCAGTTGTACAATAAACCTCAGTATTAAATTTTTTAAGCGACTAAAAAAGGAGGAGGTTCTCAATTCGACTGTATGTATGTTACGCGATAACTCATACGGCATTTGTGAACCGATTTTGATGATTCTTTTTAATGGAAAGAGGGTACCTCAGTAGCAGTCCCATTTAAATTTAAAATTGAAGAAAATATTTCACCCCTAAGGGTGCAAATTTTGAATAATAACCGGGATCTTATTATTTAAACGTACGCATTGTCCATAAAGCGAATTTGGTAATTTAGCGAAAACGACAGTCAAGAATAGTTAATTTCTTTTTATTCATATAAACGTCGCCATGGAAAACTTATTATTCTTCTTAACATAATTACTTTTCCATATACAAATATACAGTAACGCTAGTATAAGAATGTAAAATTCTATAAACAAATAACGTTACAATAATGCTTCAGGTTAAATCATCTAATAGTGATCCTTTTCTATTTTCTGTATGATTTTGACTGGCAGCGGAATATCTCACACAATCTAAATGTCTCTTTTTACGGAATATTTGCTTTGACCATTCCATAAAAGGATTTCAAATATAAATACTTAATTTATAAAAGATTTAAACGTGATAATAAAAAATACTGATATTGTTTTTATTCTAAACGTATTTTTTCCATGTATTTGTTTTTTCATGACATGGTCAGCCGTGATCATGGGAGCTAGAGCCCGAAACGTTTATTTGTTTGAAAAAACCGCATAGAAAGAGGAAAAAGAAAAATACTACTTTCATTACCATTGTGCGGTTTTTTTTTAATCGTAAATACCCAAAAAACTCGATTGTTTTTATTTTTTAGTTACGTATATTTATGAAACTTTAGTAGCAATACCGTGCCCGAATGGGGAAAGAAAACATCATGTTAAAGCCTGCATATAGAAGAATGTTCACAGTAACCAAAAGAAATACCCCGTAGATGGCCAGAACAGGTTACAGCAGCTACGCGCAGGACAGCTACGCAATCTTCGTAGAGGAGATCCACCCCTAACAGTGGAACGTATTAAGGTTTGATGATATTGTTTACACACTCATTTTTATATTTAAAAAATCGCTAAAAAAGGAATTATGCTAACAATGTTCATATGAGCTACATATATCTTATACTCGTATATTATTATAGTAGAAATAGAGCTCCTTGTGAAAGAGTGGGAGTTCTGTCGTAAAGCAATAATGTGAGCATTACTGCATTCCGGTTTCGAAGGGTATGATGCAACTATTGGCACGTACGACTAGGCAACTTTTGTCTTTTGGCGTTATAGCAATGCCTCTCAGAGACTTTATATGACTTAAAGCTATGCATTTGCTATGGACAGGCTGGCATGTGATTTAAAGCTATGCATTTGATGTGGACGTATCGCTTTTTTTATTGCATATTTACTATCATAAAAACAAAAAGAAACCTATATTTGATGACCTCCGTGGTGCTCGATAAGGAGGTCCTGGATTCGATTCGCAGTAGAACCAAATTGGTAAATCAATTTTTATAAATTGGCTCAGGGTGTTTTGGGAAGTGCCTAAGAGTGAATCCCGTTGCACTGGTACTCATAGTATAGGGAATATCCTAGTTAGAGATCAAGCAATGGCATTTTTTTATATCAAGTGACGGGACGAACAAGTCGTGCACTTGATGGTAAATGACGGTGTTTCTCGTTGTTACATTGATCTGGCCAGTGGGATACACGCCTATCCATAACTGCGCCCGTCACCCTGAAACGTAAAGTTGACAAATCCCATGTGCCTGTGATTTCACCAGCACCCTTTCTTGACCCTTGTGTGGTTATCCGCGACGTTATTATTATATCTATTATATAATATACTAAATTGTTATTATTACA
This sequence comes from Hyposmocoma kahamanoa, assembly GCF_003589595.1. Taxonomy (NCBI): domain Eukaryota; kingdom Metazoa; phylum Arthropoda; class Insecta; order Lepidoptera; family Cosmopterigidae; genus Hyposmocoma; species Hyposmocoma kahamanoa. Next base: position 13,922,085 of record NW_020653852.1, on the reverse strand, counting down.
TCAGAACGTTCATTTGAAAAAATCTTTTTGAATCGACTTTTGATTTCGATGAAGCGTTCTGATATATGTGGCCAATGGTTCACATTATGAACGTTGTTAACATAATTCATTCTGTTTTTAGCATTCTTCTGAATATATCCATAAGTATAATTTGACAAACGAAAAGGCACTCTAATTCATCTAGTCAACGTTTAGGAGTTTCAAACAGTTAAATATGTTTTGTTATAATCATTAATGCTAAGATCGAACACTAAAAAATGTTTTTTAGATCCGGCTGAATTTGAACAAACGCCTACAGCCGGGCCGATGGGTTTTTTCTTAGAGTTCTATCTATGTATTAATAATTATAACAAACTAATGCATTCCTTTTGTATACGTTTGGCGCACCATACTACTCCTCATCCAACACCCACAAAACAAAACGGTTGGGCCACTGAGGTCGTCAAACACAATTGTGGTTTAGGAATTCGTAATAATCATTTTATTGCAAATTTAAAGAAAACTTTTTTCCATATTTGAAAATTTGACATAAGAAAACCTAATTGCTAATTTAATTCATTTTTTAAATGTATGTGAAAATCAAGCTTATTTATGACCATTTCAGAATGAAGAACCTTTTTAGAAACCACACAACCACGGTGCTTAAACTGTGACAATAGAGAAAAAATATTTGTCAGCAATGCGTTTACTTGGAGCGCATTTTTTAATTACAGACTTATTTTTTAGATACATCAATATCACGTTATAGCACGTAAAGCGTTTAAGGCAATTTTCACATCAATTCTCATTACAACTTCAAGTCACGTTAATAATTTCCAATAACCGTCGCTTTACCATGCTCTCAATTAGAATGTACTCTTCATTCATTACGTGGTAAACAACATAACAAATTCTGTATTTAACGAACTTAAACGCGAAACTCGAACGTCGCTGGCCGCAAAAGCCCCTGCCTCAAGTTAATTAATAATGAAAGTAGCGTTTTCGTCAAAATGCGGACGCCCCGTCATCAGTCTACGCTCCCTTCTGAAATATTAACCCACTGATCTAATGAAAAGTCTCTTCTGACTCGCGCTTTATTTTCGACTTATACATTTACGTCAGTTCATACGAAAAGCAAAAATTTATTAATTTGAGAGATCTATGAGATTTTGGAACGATTTTAATTTTTTAATTTTTATTTTACTTTCGATGCAGATATATTAAATCGCGAACTTGAATGTTATTGGTGTTATTAGTTTTACATATAATAAAAATAAGTCATGAAAAATCATGTACGGGACGAGCAATATTATGACATGATTTTTGGAATAATTTACTAAAGATATAACGTATTTGTAAGTTGTAACAACACAAAACCTTAGAATGAATAAAATTTCCCCGCAGTTTAAATAACTTAAACAGTAAATTATAATTTACTGTTTAAGCCGCAAAAGACCCGGAGTATACAATTAATATTTTCCAAACGGAAAAACCATATTTTCAACGAAAATTTTTGCTAAGACGAGAAATTTTACGGTATTGTTCCCTGATGGGTAATTAACGCGTCAAATTGCTATCTCGGAAGCAGTTAATAGAATACTCATAGCGAGCGGGAGGAGACCGAGAAAAGCTGCCGCCCGTCGCTTCGTGCAACCTGTTGCCGTCGGCACCGCCTTCCGCCCATCGCGATATTTCTTGCTTTTGCTTCAGTTTTGCCATATATTATACCATCTTCATAAGAACAAATACAAAAACTAAATATCCAAAATTTTGTCAATACTCACGACTTTTGATATGCCCAGCCGCAGGAACCAGCAACTTTTATTTATACACAAAAGTAACGACGGAAAACAAAATTGTAACATGTTTTAAAGTTTCCATTTTTTACAAAAATCGAAATAAATAATGAAAACACACTGTAAAAAAATTTTTACAAAATATTTCAATGAAAGTCATAATGCAAAAAAAAAGAAACGAAGGAGGGAAATATTTCGATTTGACAACGCGAGTGGCGGCTGAGTGCACGGTAAAGGTGTATTTACATAGCAGGACACGGGAAGAGACGACCGACTGCGAGAGAGGACTGGAGAGAAGTGAAGTGAGACGCGGCACCGCCAACGCAGCCGTCTATGAAGTGCCACAGCGGGCTGAACGGCGCCGGGCCCCACCCCTAGCGCAGGCGCCCTGCTGATTGCCCAACGCGCATGACCGACATCCTACCGAAAAGTGGAAAAGTGACTCCTCCAGCGTAGATACACCATTATGTACTAAATAAATATTGTATCCTAATAAATATCGGCCTGAGTATACATAATTTTGACCCAGGTGACGATTTTAGTGCATTTTCTGTTTATCTCTTGACAAGTGTATCTCTCTTCACAATTTACAACAAACTAGTTTCATCATACAGCGAATTGTGATTTACGATTTGTGTTGATGGAGCCTCTATATCAGCTTGTCCACATTGTGCTAAACTGGATACCCTAATGACATAATGTTAAACTATCTATCGGAATCGTAATTATTGCTGTAAAGTGTAAACGGACGGTGGCTTTTTGTTACTCTAACTAACGTTACATGACGAGAAATAAAACAGAAATTAAAAAACATTATTAATTTTCAATACGATTGCAAGTGTGATTACGACAAATAATTCATATTTTTTTGTTATATCCGCTGATGTAGCCGAAAACAAGAGAATTTATGAATGTTGTGAGTAGTTCATGGAACAGGACCCTAAGTTCAGATTCAGTTTCAAGGAAGACACGTATCTCGAAAGAATAAGGTATACAAAGATTGTACGCGTAGTCGACACTGACCACGGCGTAGGTGTGAATTCATTGACTTAATAGCGACTTGAATGAAAATATTAATTATGTCGGCATGCTGATTAATCATATTTGTAATTACTGAAGCCATTTTCTTTATTTCATTAAGATAGAGACTTTTTAGAAGATGCAAAAAGATAAAGCAATTAGTGCCAATTTCGGCGTACTGACACAGTACGCTCTCGCCTGGTGTTTGTACTTGTTTTGTATATCTCTTATGGACTACGTTTCATTCTCCAAAATGGGTTCCAAGCAAAGATAATGCTTGGTCTTCCTGCATAATGGCAATCAAGAAATTCTTCAGATGGTCTCAATGTTTTCTGCGCTGAACTGTATCCTGAAAAAATATATATTTTGCAATTGCTTTAATTTTTCATAGCAATGAATACTTGCAATTGCACACTAAGCGAGTGTCTTCCAAAATACTTTCTACCCTCAATCTCCGGCCAGCTTTTGAAGTATGCGTCGAGATTGTTGGCACCTTTAAGTGCTTGTACTACAATAAAAATCGCATCAACAATTACTTATTCTGACCTGTTGTGCTATGATAGCGCGGTTATCGGTTACTTTCGCGATTTGTTTGTATAATTGCGATTAGACCATCATAAGACTCATTGTTTAAAAATATATACTTACGAATCTGCCGTACACCATCCCATCCGGGTTGACACAAAGCAGGAAGACTCACTTGACTTTTCTAATCATTTTTGTATATTTGACGACCGTTGTTGTTGTATGAACACTAGGATCATCCTAACAGGTTCTGTTCCTGAGAATTGGCCCGCTTCTATAATTATTGGTTTAGATTTGTTAGTTGCTTCGGTTTTATTACCAATAATCTGCCAGAAAATCACACCAATCGCGTGATCTCAAACTTGAGAATTCTCTATACTGTGAGTACTAGAGCAACACCCAGACCAGAACCATTTAGAAAAAATCAGGCGGCACCGGCGGGAAACTACCCTCGCTTGCTTCATTTTTATTAAAGTCATACGCAGGATGGCACACTACACTAACAACATCACTTTCTAAAGTCTCATCTACACTAACCACTGACGTAGTACCTGACACTTTTTTCCAGGCGGGGGGTACCGACCATCCACTATCACGATTGAAATTCGAATGACGTCCAATCGCGATAGCTTCACGTACTTTCTGCGGAATGAAATGGTTTTCTCTCGCCAGTACGGACACTTTATCAAAACGAATATAGTCGAATCCGAATCCAATGAGTGTTCCGTCACTGCAGAGCCCCGATTATCCCGATTCTTCATATTACGTGTGGGTTCCGTCAGTCGTGTGGATATGTTACGGCCGGTCTCCCCTATGTAACTGTTGCCACAGGAGCAGGGAATCTTATATACCCCAGGAACATTCAATAGCTCCTTATCCTTCGGTGTATACGTTATTTTAGTTAATATGTTTCAGTGTCACGGTCGTTTTCTATTTAAAAACGTTACTAATCTAAACTAAAATTAATGACTTACGAATATCCATCCTGACTTCACCCCAACACTCTCTTCCATTTCCCCAAACAGCGATTGCATAACTTAAAAGTGACTGAATATAAGCGAAGTAGATATTAATCAAAGCGTTTTTATCTAATAAAGGTTTCAACTTCAATCACACTGGATATTTTGTCAGTTCGTGAATGTGAGAGGTATGACTCAAAGTACTGTCAACAATATAACCCAGAAAAGTGATTTCCTGACAATTTACAAGATTTTTATTTTTCTTTGTGCTGCAATTTATTATTTTTGTTTTTTATTTTGAGTTTAAACTATACCATTTGCAGAAAACGAAGATAGTATTGAGAATTTCGTTTTTCTTTTCCTGTACATTAACGATAATTTTATCGGTTATTCCGACATGTGTATCGTAAGCAAATAAATTGACGAAGTTCTAATCTGGTAATGAACGCGGCAGATCGTTAATATAAATTAAAAATAAGACCGGTCTAAGGATCGATCCCTGTGGCATGCCTATACCGCTACAACTAGGTGTAGGGCATGTTCCCTTCATGGTTACAATTTGTGATCTATTAGAGACCTGATCATACTTAATTCAGCCCCAGTCTCACTGAATAAATAAATAACAATTGTAGTGTCACTAAGAGCTATAATCGCAAAGATATGAAGGCACTGCCTCTTCGCCTGTCACCCTGAGACATAAAGTACACTAGTCCTATTTGCATGTAGTACCACGAGCACACTTAACCCGTTAGCTGCTACTAAAGCAGTAGAGCTGTGAAAGAGTTCGTCCAGAGAAGTACTGCCACTTTACCTATTTCTGCCACCAAGCAGTTATGCCAGCATTACTGTGTTCCGGTCTTGAAGGGTAAGGGTGCTGGTGAAATTACAGGCACATGGGACTTGTCAACTTATGTCTCGGGGTGACGGGCGCAGTAGCAGTGCTCATAATATATGATCTTTGCGATTTAAATCTTTGAGTGGCACTGCAACTGTTATGGATAGGCGTGTCGCTTATCACCAGGTGCACCAGACAAAAATCTTCAAAGCCTTTGCAGCAGAAATAGGTATACTGGCAGTACATCCCTGAACGAACTCGTTGACAAGGAGCTCTAATACTACGAACCCAATTATACCAATATTGCGACGATTTCAATACAGATTTCCTCTTCCCTGTCCCGTAGTATGTTTAATATGTCTACGTAACATTCCTCATAGTTATGCACCTGTGATGATAAATATCAAAAATAGTAAAATAAACAATTTTTAATGTGCTAAAGAACGTTTTATTCTTTTAATTATTTAAATTGTGTATGTACATGTACTATACAAATAATAATAATTTTAAATATGTAGATTTAAAGAAGAAATCGCCGACTACATGTAAAAATAAGATTTATTCCGGTAAGCTTAATAACAAAATCACAGATACAGTGAAGACGCGGCTGTAGTACGTTAACAATAAACCGTCTCAAGGGGTGAAAACGGTCACCGTGAAACCTCTATAGATAGTTTATAGGGTATTCAGACATAGAAACAATGACGAGTCAATCTAGATTCCTACTCTAAAACAATTTTAAAAACTCCTCACCATCACATATATAATTTTGTTAACAACTTGCTTATTTGTTTTACGAACCGACATTATTAAACAGTTTTCAACTTGGTTGTTCATAAATACTCCTAATACAAAACGGTGCAAAAACCGTTAACTTCCGCTTACCGATGTAAAACGTTACTTTATAGATAATTTTTATCTAAAAATATAAAATAGGCTCACCCGCATATTTGTTCTGCAAACACTGGTATGGAGACTTAGGGTCGTATTCCAGAACTGTACTCAATGCTCAAGTCAGGATTTGAGCAGACTTGAGTATGATTTGAAGCACTGGAAATACGACCCTAATGGCAAGGACTTGAGTATGATTTTCAGTGCTCACTGCAATACAACAGACTTGCTTCATCATCTACCCCCTTATATGGTTTAACGGTGTTTTACATTATTTATGTATACTTTTTTCTTAAAACAATAAAATAAATAAAATAAATAAAAATAAATAATGTCCCATTGGTGGGCACGGATCATCTCTCAAGCGAGGATTTATGCCATACAATGCGGGTTGGCGACTTCATACGTTTTCCGAGTGTTGTGAACCTTTTTCGATATGTACGATGTTTTCCTTCACCGAAAAGTTCATGCTAGTAGGTCAAACCACTAAGCTACCAGAGCGATTTATTTGTTATGGTATAAACAGACTTGTTTATATTGTAACAAATATTTAAAACAACCAAAACGTGTCAAACACGGCGTTTTTTACGCCCTGAATAATGCACGCGTTATAACAGACAATCGAGACCAGTTAAAAGCAAGCCAAATATTACCTTGGCGATTTTTCACTGAAGCGAAAATTTGTCAATCTTCACCTTTTATTACTAAAACAATAATTCGCCAATTAAGGTATTCTTCTTCTTATCCTATCGATAGCATACACTATAATACCTGCCATCGTGGAGAAAGGTTTTTCCAATCGGCGGCGTAAGGTACTCGCCATTTTTTGCCCAGGGTGCGCCTGATGCACAGGAAAGGAATGATACATCGTGCGGGGAGGCTCCTTTCGTGCACCCCTTTGTGGTTAAATTATTATGGTTACCCTTTTTTGACACCAATAAAGAGAAAATCTAAAAGCAAAGATAGGGCGCATTCCCATTATATTGTGACGACAGATAGTCGTGCAGTTTAGAAAGTGTCGTGGCTTTTATATTTAAATGAAGTTGTTCACCAATACTAAAACAAGATTAACTGTCATTCCGACGTTTTTGTTACAACGTTACAACGATAGACTGTCACGATTATGGGAAGAGCTAGAACGACAGTCGTCCAACGATAAATAACACGTCACAATAAAAATAAGACGACAGATAATCATAGCTTCAAACGATTCTGACGTGCAAACGACAAGACAGTTGCCGGGAAGCAATAAATTATCTAGTGGGAACAGCTAGACACACTCAACGTCAACGCTCCCAGTCGCTCAACGATAAAATAAACGTCCACGACACTGTCATGACAGATAGTCGTAATATGGGAACAGGCTAGACGCGACAGTCGCCCAACAATAAATGAAACGTTACGACAAAATGGGAACGCGCCCCAATACATATACGACATAAGAACTTATATAACGTACCTGTGAGAAATAAAACAATACAAAGCATTACTTCTTTATGTTACTAACCGAATATATTGAAATAATATTACAGACGTAAACAAAGAATTTATTATAAATTTTATTAATTTCACCTTTTAAGTAAGCCTTATTTTTATCGCAAATCAGTAACTTGCAATTTTTTCATTAGGTAATTTTTTGTGTCTCGGTCAGGATGATTTTCCGCAGCTATTACATCATACAGTTTCTTCAATCCACTTACGTAGCCCGTGAGAAGCTGCCTATTATAACCTCGAGGCACAGCTTGAAACTGGGCCATGACTGCAGTCGATCGGCCGAGGAATACGCGCATCTCAAAACAAAACGGAATACCAAGATCATACGCGTAATCGACGCTGCTACCACAGCGAACCTTTCCATTCATACTCAACATAGATTCATTGACGAAAATCTGGACCACGCCAGCTCTCTGATTTATCCTATTTGTAATTTCATTGGCCAATTTCAGAACTTGCAATTTGTTTGGGATTTTCACATCTGCATAGGCAAAAGGGTGGAGTAACGAATGTCCATTCATACGAATCGATATATACGCCCTCGTTTTATCTTTATATGTTAATAGCGCATCCCTTATGAATACAGTTTCATTCTCAGAAAAGGGTCCACTACCAGGATAATATACCGAAAATTGGCTTTTGATTTTTGGGCATGCACTCCATTGAAAACCAAAGTTCCTAGTCAAATCGACTCCAAAGGCCAAACCATCGTCTGATGGTCTCATATTTTTTTTCCAGGATAGGCGATTCTGAAAAAGCATTTGATAAAGGATAAGGATCAAATATGACCCAGCCCCGGCGCAAAAGAAACCTATGCCAGAATTCTGCTTCCCAAGCAGCACACCCATATCTAAATATATACTATAAGACATCTAATAGAATTTAATTCGATTGAATATTTTAAGAGTTCAAATTCCCTCAAGATATCTCAAAGAAGGTTTCTAGATAATTTAAAGTAAAAGTGGGCACAACTTTATTAATAGATCACAAGAGTGCTTTGAGAAACTATCTGTAGGTAGTGTTAAGAGTCATTCTTATCTTTTTTCTGAAGTAACCCTTCTAGAATGCTACAAGACCATTTGTAGAATGTAGACAGTTTTTATTTAGTCTTGTAGATAGTTTTTAGATAATTTATAGTCTATGATAGTTTTCTTAGTAATGCTATTTTAAAACCAAAATACTAAAGCGTTACAAACATAGGACGCAATTCTCTTAATACTAATAGACTTCATGTTTAATGGCTTACAAAATATAAACTATATAAATTGCAACATGGCGAAATTAGATATAATATTTCTGACTTTTTCGCGCAATGTTTAATCGGTTGGAAAGCGCAAATTGACGTGCGACTTTAAATACATTGTCATAAAAGTAATGCGCTCGCTAAATTTTAAATATTTAAGTATAAAATATAAACTTAATAAAAATACAGTTATCGATTTTCGGTTTTAAATATTTATAGAAAGCTTAAATATACAAAATAACTCACAAAACAAACTATTTCCAAGAAGTTCTAGGCTTTTTCAAGTTAGATTTACTTTTTAAAAAGAAAAGAAAATTTTCTCGGCTACTTCATAGTCATTCTTTAAAAATAAAAATGGCGATAAGAATTTAAAGCTTTTTTCAAAACACTTTTTTTTATAGCTTTCTCTATAGAAAAACTTTAGAATACAAAAAGATTATTTTTACTTGCTGTAGTTTACTTGACCTTGTAGAACTTACACTCCTATGAAGTTTTTATGATTGTCTACAAAACGCGATGTTTCTAAGCGATTTTTTCTTTTGACAGTATTACAAAACCTTTATAAATATTAAGCGCATTATGCAATAAAAAACTTATAAAAACACTAGGTCAAAAAAACAATTGAAAAAATCAAATTTGTCGTAAAAAAGCGTTATTCTGTATAATTATATGGAATGTGTTATATATGACTAGAAAGGTGGATAAATTCCCTATCATATAAATATAAGGAATATTTTAATGACATACCTAACTTATGTTGGAAGAAATAAAATTTTCATTATAAATTTGAGGTTATTTCTTTACGCCAACCACATTTCACACAATGATTTCACTGTATTCCATTGATAGACGGCACAATACACATTCACAACATTGAAGTACAGTAGTTTACGCGCTCATTTCTATTGTTTTTATCATTTCACTACACGGAATTACTTCACAATGTTTATTTATTTGTCAACAAACAAATGCCGGCCATGACCGGCCCGAGCGCGAATTACGACTATTGTATCCAGCGTTGCCAATTTGTAGGGAATTCCCATCAAACGTCCCAAGTCTACCTATTTAAACGTAGTGACATGTAAAGGAATATGAAAAAGCTAAAACTTTGAATTTAAATTGTAATGTCATCGCAGTACTGTCTAATTTTGCTTGCAACAATTGAAAGGCGTAAAAAAAACACCATATTCAGCTTCTACTGGAAACTTACCAAAATGCACCATATGTAGCTTCTAGTGAAAAGTACTTGAACACAGGTATATGGAGTAGCCTTTATTATTTATAAATATATTTTATATGTAAATGTTGAATTTTATACAATGCCATTCATTACGAGCTAGGGTGTCTGATTTTTTTCTTGAGTTTCGAGAATTCTCGTACCCGATTTCTCGAGTCAATCGAGAATTTTTTTTAAAACCGTAAAAAATCAGCTCAATCAACTATTAAACTAAATGTGAACTTTTCGAAACTTGTTTTGGCCTGGGTGTTCTGAGTTGTGCCCCGAAATAAATTCCATCGTTCTTGGTCCCAGGTTCGATTCCCGGTAGAACCAATTTGGGAAACTTTTGTAAATTGGTTCTGCTCTGGGATTCTGTTGTTCTGATATTCATGGGGAGTATGTACAGAGGTTCCCTAGTTTCAGACCAGGTGATTGTCTTACAATAGAATACCAACACCAGAACCATATAGAAAAGTTAATTTGTTAAATTGATCCTACCGGTATCGAACCCGGGAACGTCTCATCCAGTGCCCACAGTGCAAACCGTTAGGCTATCAAGGTTGTACCATTTGTATTATTATGCATTGTTTGCATGTGAAAGCTACAAATTGCTTAAACTTTAAAAAAAATCCTATTTAATTTGCAGTGTCAGTCTGCTTCAATTACCTTCTTTGTTTCTTAAGTTGGTATATTTTGTCATTCATCCAACTTTTGATTTTTAATGCATTTTGGCGGTGTAAGATGTTCTCTGTTAATATTTGTCACTTTCTCCTTAAGTTCAAGCTATGTTTACTGGATAAACTCCTGTATTCTCTCCTTTCTATGCACAGTTCACTCATTGATGTAATCATATACCAAAGCTTTAATAAAAATTTAATAAAATTTGATATAATGCCTAGGCACCAAAAACTAGTTCTAACTAGCAATGTTGACAAAGCTGTTTTTTTTAATTTTCGTAAGCCTTTGCTGGTTATGTACATATCCGATTGTCTGAAATGAGCCGAGCAAACAAATTTGTATATTTTCAGGATAAAATGTTCTTCTCGTCGCGATTCAGCTATTATATTTCTCCATAGTGAGCAAAGTATAGGTAAATATATCTCGAGGAAAACTGAAATAAATACATTTATTATGCAATGCCATAAGAAATGTACCGATGTTTCGATTTTATTAAATTCAAATTCAACGTAAAGCCAAACTTTCATAATCCTGAAAACCGATTCATAATAAAACCGTTATGCTTTAGGGAGTTTTGGATGCTTATTACAAAGAAAAGACTAAGTTTTGTTTGTAGACTAAGTTAGGTTTGTTTTGTAATATTCTAAAAAAAAACCTAAAAAAATACTTTCGGGATTATGGAAATTCATGCAAACGTTATTTCGGGCAAATGTATTTTCGGTCTTCTGATTCGTAACCCCAAGCCGTAGAAAGAGTACAACAATATTTGAAAGTATTACTAACATGTATTAAAAAATATTTTAATAATAACATTAGCATCAAAGCGACTCTATGAAATTTTTGTTCCAAATATTTCAAACGCTTGTATTTGAAACAATTGAAATTGACGTTTTGGGTCTCGTTCAGTCTTTTACGCAAGCTATGAGTCGGAAAGAGACAGTTAGCTATTTGATTATTTTTATTGCTTTTGTAATTTATATTTACGATTAATTTAAATATAAATTAAATACTATATATTTATACTAGTGCATAAAATAACACTTTTAAATGATAACTATGATAACACAATGTAGTACTTACTGAAAATATTTTTACTGCCTCTGTGGCCGAACGGTTATCATGCCGGACTGCCATGCAGAGGTCCCAGGTTCAATTCCCGGGTCGGGAGAAATATTTGTATGGCCTACATTTATTTTTCTCGTGAGTTTGGATGTAATTTGTGGTTGTCTACGTGTGTGTCCATGGCACCCGCGACAGAAGGTTTCCCTAGTGCGGGGCTATGTTGAGTGTGTACGTTATTATTATTATAGTGATTTTTGGGGATTTTGAACAATTGGCATTGGCAACGCTGATTGTATCGAATATATCCAAGGTTTACCACCTCCACCAGATCTTTTAGTATTCTTTACTTTATCCATTTTGCATAAACTCTTACAACGTCCAATAGAGTAAAAACCCTAATTGTAGTATGTTTTTAAATAAAATCTACTGAAGGCGCGCTATAACGTGTTTGTCAATAAGTACAAACACTACAGAATGTCTATAAATTAAATATATCTAGAATAAACTTAAGAACACTAGTGTTTAGAGTATTAATAGGCTTTACTGGATATGTATAGAACAATTTTACTAAAAATAATCAGTTGTTCTACAGATGAACTTAAAATAATGACTATAAGAGTAAATCTTAAGAGAGATTACACTTAATTAAGTTGTTTGGTATTGAGAAGGTTTTAAAATTTGGACTTGAGTGAAATAAATCTATAAGAACAACTTCTTTTTCTAAAACCATTTATAGAGAACTATTATCTAAATCTATACCATATTAAGACTGTTTATAGATATAACAGTTTTAAGGCATTTAAAGTGTGCTCCTTGGGTTGTATTACATAAGTTTAGTAGCAATAGAGCTTCTTGTGAAAGAGTTCGTCCAGGGAAGTACTGCCACCTTACCTATTTCTGCCGCCAAGCAGTAATGTCAGCATTACTGTGTTCCGGTTTTCAAGGGTAAGCGTGCTGATGAAATTACAGGCACATGAGGCTTGTCAATTTATGTCTCAGGGTGACGGGCGCAATGGCAGTGCCCCTCAGATCTTTGCAATTTAAAGCTCTAAGTGGCACTGCAACTGTTATGGACAGGCGTGTAGCTTACCATCAAGGGCACGATTTATTAGTTCCGTCACTTGATATTATACAAGGCGCGGACACGTCCAATATGCAGTGAGAATTATTATAATTCGAGTTTCATGCGGCCCAGGCCGCTGCGCGTAAGTGGCAATGGGTTCCCAGCAAGTCATAGCCAATGAGTTTTTGGCGTTTATCCAACACGCCAACGATATCATGGACGAAGTCAGCATAGTGCAGATCTGCAAATCCGACTTCAACGAGGATGAGATTTGCAGTGGCAAGATGCTGTTGTTCGAGAGTCTCGGCAAACCTGAGCAGATGCGATCTCGCCGGAGGGACGGAGGCGTGAAGAGTCTACAGGATGTTATCGCACTCCTGAAGGAGACTGACCCGGACGACGTGCCTACATTCGTGGCGAAGATGCTGCACAAACTGCCTCCCGTCTCGTTCGACCACGTCGATGTTACCAGGCTGCTGAAGGATATCAATTCCCTGAAGTTAAGCCTAGCCGAGTTGCTTCGGATAACACCATAAGTGAGCTGCTTGCCCAAGTTGCGTTATTAATCGACGCTGCTTCGGTATGTAGGTCACTAGACGTCTCTAATGTAACACGCGTCGTGTGGCGCAAAATGCATCCGTCAGCACAGTGTCGAGTCGGCACAAATGGTTGCGTCACCGATTGCTGCTGCCGTCACGCGTGATGTGCCACCCCCTGCTGCCCGCGCCACCGCCCCGGCGGAAACGTCACCGTCACCCTGTCAGCCCCTGCACGTGCATACGCCGCTGTAACCGCTTCTACCAGCCGACCCGCCATTTCGAAACTCGTGAAGAGTAAAAGTAAGCCCCGTGTGCCTGTCTCCGAAGTTGCAAAACCACAGAGGCAGAGGGATCAATGCGACTAGGACGGCTTCACAAAGGTGGTGAAGAGGAAGAGGAAGCCCACCAGCCTTAACCTGTGGCACAGCACCGAGAGACGACGCTACTGTACCTGTCGTGACTACATTACTCCACGAAGTCTGAGGAGATATTGGAGTACATCAGGCTAAAAGCCAAATACACCTTGAGGGTCGAGCGGTTGGAGTCCCGCCACAACGTAAGTTTTAATTCGTTTGTGGTGAGAGTGCCGACCAAACATCTGTCGGCCTTCATGAAGGAAGAGTGTTGACCGAAGGATGTCATATTTCGGCGATTCCGCGGCCGGTTACTGACACCAGATTGTGCCACACGTCGCCGACTAGTGCAATACGTGTAGATTAGTTGATAGTTTATTTTATTGTCATATTATATTGTATGTATGTTAGTTCTTAAGGTATATATTACATGGGTCATGTGGCCTGAAATAAATGTCTAAATATATAAATAAATAAAATAAAATAAAAAATAGCAATGTTTATCGCTAGGCTACGTATTTGTAGGTCTACATGAGACAATAATTTATAATAAAATGACGACGTCGGTGGCCTAGATCATTATGGGCGCTAGATGAGGAAGTCCCAGATTCTATTCCCGGTAGACCCAATTTTGAAAAAAACTTGTCTAAGCTGGTTTTAGCCTGGGTGTTCAGGGTACTTCCCCAGAGTTAATTTCGTTGCTCTGGTACTCATAGTACCGGGAATTTTCTAGTTTGATACGAGGTTAATTGGAGTGATTGTCTAGCTTATTATTATAATAAATCAATGTAATGATATGTACACACGTGTTGGCTCTATTTCGTAAGATATAATATGCATAGCCTGGCGATAAACATAGCCATTTTTTGTGTAAATGAATGAATTACTGACACCCGCAGTGTTCCAATGTTTTAATGTCTTTATTTTAAACTACAGGTTCCCTTGGATGGCACGAGAGTACGTCTGATAATCCTGACTGAGCTAGATACCATGTATATTCGACCACACCGCATAGGGTGTGTTATTACACGTAAACAATTAATTACAAGATTACAATGTAATATAAAAAAATCATGTCTACCTATTGTTTTTTATTTCTGTTTTCTTCATTTTACTATGTTATTCGTACCTTTATCGGTCACCATATACTTCCTCATAATAGTTTTTGAAGAATATAGAACAAAAACTGTTGAAGGCTTTTGTTTATACATGAATATAAATTATCTAACTCCATGTGCCTGAGCAAAAATAAAATGCAATATTGAATTCTGAGATGGGTTCTTTTGCGCCGGGACTGGGTTAATTTTCTATGGGCTGTGACCCTTCTTTTTAACGCATATAAAATGCTTATTAAATTATCGACAAACAACTATAAAACTTTCAGCAATATCGATAGGCTTAACAACAGTATATAACAAACATATAACAAAGGTACGATAAACAATAGTGAGGGACAGCCAAGTCGTTATTATTCATTAAAATATAACCAACCGTTTCAAAATACTATATAATAATCATGTTTTATTCAACGACCTGAAGCTGTTTCGCAAGGAAACATTTCTGAGTTGTTTTGTAAGATAGATTTCATGACTGATTTTACAAACTTCAAAGTCATGTTTCTCGATGAATATAGTACTCACGTATATGCCGTACTCCATTCCATCCGGGTTGACGCTGGGAAGAATCACCCACTTAACCCTTAAAGACATCTCTGAATTCTCATTGCAAGCAGTTAACTGCTGTATTACAACAAGAGCTAGGATAGTTCCTTTAGGATCTGCGTGTTGTCCCGAGTCTATGAAAATTATTGGTTTCTTTTTCTCTTCATCAAGACTCTTGTTATTTACTTGATTAATTACTACCTAAAATATTATATAAACGTTTTAACGAATTCATAATTATTAACAGTAAAGAAATAAATAAATAGGAGTGCATATTATCCACAGAACAATAAATACAGTTGAAGTGCTTAGTGGGCGTGTCACGTGTGCCAACAGTACGCGGAGTTCCGCACACTAGTGCTCAGTCCGCTATTTTTGCTTTGTACGTTACGATCGCGTCAATTGACTCGCGCAAAATCTCAAAAATGGTGGAAAAATGCCTTATTCTGCTATTTTGGAGTGCAAAAATGATAGTCATATCTACAATGTCATCCATATTGGTTCATATCATCGTTAAATCTTATTTTATTTAATTTTAATAAATTTTCAATTTATGTATTCTGTTTATCGTATTGGATTTTTTGTTATGAGAAACGAAGGTAAACATTATATCGCTGCAATATTGTCGACTTTTTTTGAAAAACGTTAATAGATGTTAATCGTTCGTCGTCATCATGGCAGCACATTAAATGAAATTTAAATATAAAATTAAAACATCGTAACTTGCAATAATAAGTATTGAACTTTCAACGATATGCCAACTAAGTAAAATTTTATTTATATTAACAATCCAGAATTTGTTACATCTTTTTAAATTAGAAACTATGACCAATCATTATCAAGATTAAATAGTGTTTAACATTATGATAGAGTGAATTTTGGCAACAGCGGTTCTGATTATAATGAGGCCATTCCCTTCCACTGCATTTTTTCCTTCGTGGTGTTGCCAACATACACTAGTGAATTTAAAAATATGACGACTTCAAATGAAACTTTACTAAGTACAAAAAAATTACATTATAAAACACATTTGGCATTTTCTGTTTACTTGACAGTTTTTGGAAATGAACTCATATTTTTCGGACTTAAATCGCGTATACTTTTGTGTTTTAAACCTTTACAGATCCCATTACTCACGACTGCGTTAGCCGTGATGTGTAATATAACATACACGATTTCGTTCTGAAATGAAAACACTTTCATTTCCAATGTGTAACAATCGCTAGAACTTAGAAACTCTATATATTTGTTTTTACAAATTTAATACAATCGATGAACAATGATGAGGGTTCTTAAACTCGAGTACCGACGATATTTTTATTTGACTTAATTTATTACGTAATGATTGCATACAATACTTTTTCTATGGATTCATAGAAAAAGTATTGTATGCATCCATTACGTAATAATCCAACACAGCCCAACCAACATTTAAAGATTATTTGTTAACAATCCACGACAACAAACTCAATCGAAAGCCAAACAAACGGTACTAAACAAAAATTAAAGAGATAGTATAAAATTGTCCGTGATTGGCCAAGTAATGCTTATATTTTAACCAATCAGGAGGCAGTAGAGCGTTTGAGTGGCGTCATATTTGATATTTAAATTATAAAAGCATAATACGGCGTTACTTTTTGAAACTCATTATTTAAAGAAAATTGAGATTTTGTGATTTGGTTTACGAAATTATAATTAACAGATTTATAGTATAGAAATAGAAAATTATTTTTTTTCATTAAAAAGATGTTCATGAGAAAGTTAGCAATTAACTATATCATAATAATAATGTCATCGAATGTGATAATAAGCGGTACCGCTATCACTCTTGGAATGGTATTGAAAATTAGATTTGTCCCTGTCTTACCTCAAATAGTGGCCTTCCTTCATAAGTCTTATGATTGCTATGTACTTTTACTAAGTCAGGACAAAATTGTTTTAACGCCTTTAAATATACCATCAGCTAAAATAACAAAAGAATGTAATTAATGCAATAGTTTTCTACAAGCAATTAACTGGTTATACAGGATATTGCTCACAAAATCTTACATCGAACGATAGTTGATGCTCCAGTCGTAGCAAGGAGATCTGGTACTACGTAATGCAAAAGTGAAGGGACATCCTCAGCGAGAAGAAGAATTCAAATCGTCTATTACGGATATTTGATAACAAAAATGTATAAGTAAATAATAAAATAAATAAGTGTTTAATAAACACGGGGATTTTTTAAATGTTTTTTTTAATATGCGCATCAAACTCTTGATACGGTGCGAATTACCTTTGTTTTTCAAAAAACGCGATACATGGGATCGTGGGAAGACATTAAATTATTATACCGTTACCTACGGTCAAACGTGCTCGTCGCATCCTTGTCGTAGACTTAGTATTACAACATTTTTTTTTATAATATCTACCAACGGGTCGAACAATCGCCTGATGGTATGCTACACGCCGGTCCATAACAGTTGCAGTGCCACTTAGAGCTTTAAATCGCAAAGATCTGAGGGGCACTGCCACTGCGACCGTCACCCTGAGACATAAGTTGACAAGTCCCATGTGCCTGTAATTTCACCAGCACCCTTACCCTTCAAAACCGGAACATAGTATTGCTATCATTGCTGCTTGGCAGCAGAAATAGGTAAGGTGGCACTTCCGTGGACGAACTCTTTCGCAAGGAGCTCTATTGAATATAAATAAATAAATATAAATATTATGGAATACAATTACAAACATATTTAATAGAATGCAGCAGTAGTACCAGCATTTATTTAGTCACGTCGTCACTCGTTTGTACATAGGGCGCCTATAAGTTTCCGGAACTGGCCACTTACATAAACAATATTTGAAAAGTAATTACAACATATGAAAATGGAACTCTTTGGTAGTAGAATACAGTTTGTTTCATCTGACTGTCACTTGTTTTTACATTGTGGCGTCATTTTAGAAATTGGTTGTCTACATCACCATGGATTTAACTCGTGAAAATTTTCGTGTTATGATTTTCTACGACTTTAAGTGTAATTTGACAGCTCAGTGGTGCTTCGCTCGGTTTCAAACTGCTTTTGGCGATGAAGCACCATGCAAGACGACTATTTATAACTGGTTTGCAGAATTCAAACGTGTGAATCTCAGTGACGAATTTCGTGACGGTCGCCCGTCCACTGCTGTGATCAACAAAAGCATTGATGCTGTGCGCCGTATGATCAAAACAGGCAGGCATGTGATATACCATGAGATTCGGGCATCTTTAGGCAGAGGCATTAGTCAAATACAATCAATAATATACAAACATTTGGGTGTGAAAAAGCTATGCTCTCGGTGGATCCCACGCAATTTGACTGAGGCTCAAAATACGGATCGCGTCACTTGGTGTAATGCCATGTTACCATATACCAATTTGGTGTGAGACATAGTAACAGGCGACGAAACATGGATTTATAGTTTTGATCCCAAAACAAAGCAGCAATCGTGTAAGGGTATATGGCTCTTTCGAGATGAGCCGAGACCAACCAAAGCGGCGCGCGTGCAAAGTGCCTCTAAGCGGATGATTGTTTTTTCTTTAATAATACTGGACACGTGGCTACTGTTGCTTTGGAGAATCGTTGTACCGTGAACAGTGATTGGTACACGATTTTTTGCCGGAAGTTCACTCGGAAGTTCACAAACTCCGTAAAAATATCATCCGCCGTATCATCTTACACCACGATAATGCCAGTTCTCACACGGCCAGACAGACAAATGAATTTTTGAAGGTGAACAACGTTGACCTTATGATGAGCCAACCCGCGTACAGTTCCGACCTGGCACCTTGTGACTTTTATTTATTTTCAAAAATTAAGAACCAGTTACGCGGTCCACAATTTTTATCACCTGAAGAGGCTGTCGAAGAGTATGAAAAATATGTTTCAGAGATTATCACGGAGGAGTGGCATAAATGTTTTCAAAATTGGTTCATTCGTATGAAAAAGTGCATTAACGCTAAAGAAGAATATTTTGAGAAACAATAAAGTCATTTTTGACCATTTATAGTATTTTTTTCTTATTCATTCCGGAAACTTATAGTGCGCCACACGTACCTATTGTTTCTTGTACCCTGACAAATCCCATATAACTTACATACGCAATTTACTTTACTCCACACACAAGGAGAAACTTAACATAATAATGTTAATAGTTAGCCTATACTCAGGACGTCACACGGCTATGCCACACGGAGGAAAATGCCTTAAATACCGTAAATAGAACATTTTACTGAATGAAGACTTCATTTTTATTTTAAAAACAACTCGAACTGCTTTCAAATATTTTTAAATAATTGCCAGTCTGAACCAGGAATGGCACATGTCAAATGTGAAAAAAAACACTTTTACTACACTGATCGAAAGCCTCAATCATATGGATTATTTTCTTCTAAATAACATAAGATCTTAAATAAAAGGAAGACCACGAAATTAAATTTAAATAATTAGGTACATTTAACTGCAACTTAAGTAACTTAATAAATTTAAATTATATAGTAAATATCTATACAAATTGTCACTGTTTTGATAATTTTGTTTCCTCTTGATTTATTTACCTTTTCATGGTGAATGTTTAAAATAGTACGTCTAAGTTTTGTTTGTAACTCCTGCGCACTTTCATACCGGTTCCTGTAAACTAAATCTTTTACAGGTTTATTTTCCTGAAGAAAATAATTTTGAAATTAATGTTAAATTTCATGGTCTTTATTTTATTTAAGATGCTATGTTATTTAGAAGAAAATAATCCTTATAATTGGGGCTTTCGATCAGTATAGTGAAATTACAGGTGGTTTTTTTTTTCACATTTGGCAGGTGCGATTCCTGGTTCCACTGGCGATTATTTAAAAATCTTTGAATGCAGTTCGAATTGTTTTTAAAATCAAAATGAAGTGTTCTTTCAATAAAATTTTCTATCTACGGTATTTAAGGTACTTTCCCTGCATGGAGCTTAACCATGTGACGCCCTGTGTAAGAATAGTCAGCAAACCGGAGGTTGCTGAAATTCCTGAAGAAGCTGAGGTGGCACGAGTAGGACCCTGCACCCACCACACGCAAAATAGGCGCCTTGACGTCGACTTACGGACACCAGCCTATTACACCAAATATATATAGTCCCACTGCAGGTCTCCTCTAACAACAATAGGACTTGGGCAATAGTTCCCTCGCGGGCTCAACACGATTTGGGCTCACACACAACATTAAATTGTTTTGCAGGTGTGTGTAGATTTCGTCACAATGTTTTCCTTTACCAAAACGCTCATGGTAAATTTCGCACCCGGATCCAAACCCGGATTCGAACCCATAAGCCTCTTACATGAGAGGCGGTAAGTTAAACCTTTAGGCTACCACGGCTTTTTATTATTTTTACTATTAATATTTATACGAAATCCTTCTAACATTATGTATGAAGATGGCAACTGTCCCCATTAATTAGTTACACTTGTTAATTGGCGGAAGTAGCCACCAGTTTTCTGGTGATTAGAGGCTACAACGAAACGAACGAAAACTTCTTAGCGAGGAGTTTCAAAGATAATAAAAATGACATAACGTCGCCTTACTTTGTCAAACTCATATCTTAAAGCACAAAGTAACAGAAATGGACTGTACATACAAATTGTTTGCAACCTGCTTTCACATCACATTTCCTTTTTACATACTGGCTTTTATGTATTCTTAAAGTAATCCAATCCAAATTAACATCCTTGATAAGAAATTTGAAATAAATATAAAGATTGCCATCTCTTGAATAATTACTCTATAAGATACGAGTTTAAGAAAGTAAGGCATTAGTAGTTTTACATTTGTGCCACTCCGCAGGCAATGGTACCTTATGGTCGCTTTAGACCTGTTACACCGTAAGGTACGATTATCTGTGGATACACATTTATTTACTGTGTTCATTCCCGGTGCAACTTCTTCAATACAAGTTTCTTCGTCCTTATCCCGTAGTGTGTTCAACATGTCGACGTAACAACGCCGCATGGATTTGCATCTGAATTAAATTTAATAACTTAAACATATGCATTAAAAAGTGAATAGTGAAGTATTAATTTGCTATAACTTCATATAGTATTTACTACATGCCTGGACACATAATTCGAGCCACCTTGCATTTTCAGTACTTTTTTATGATGCTAAATGATAGGACGAACAAGTCGTGCGCCTGGTAATAAACGACACGTCTGTCGATTGCTGTTGCGGTGCCAGCAAATGCATAGTCATTTCCGTAAGTCATTGTTGAAAATTTGAATTCGTAAAACCGGCTAAAACTTTTTCTTCGATGGTAACAATACTAGGCCCATTTTTAGGTTAGTGTTTCGTATTCTTTAATAATTTTTCGAATATATATCTATATAATATTTCAGGATACTACACTCCAATAATAAATAATACTTCTGATAATATTCTAAAATATTTAAATTTTTCTAATTATTAAAAAATGCAAGATTGCTCGATTTATGTGTATGGAGTGTATTACGAAATATTATTATTGTACGTTGCAAAAAATTATGGACAAGGATATATATTCAAATCTGTAAGACCTTATTGTTTGTTTACATAACACACAACTCATAAATGACAAACTTGTGAAATAAAAAATGGCGTTTATATTTTGGCATTTTTTCAACATTTTACCAAAAAGAAAGAGAAATTAATACCCAACAAAATTATAATTTTTGAAATTATGATGTTTGATTTTTGACAGGCAATAATAACATTCAGTGGCGGATTTGCACTAAGGCCGGGCCTAGGTCGACCAGATTTTAGGGGCGGCCAATCGTGACAAAAAATTCACTGATGATGATCATGAATAAGAAATAGCTCAAAGTACCTAAATATTCTAAACGCTCACGCTTATTGTGGCGGGCCGCACTGCACCGCAGCGTAAAACAATAATCTTCCTAAATCACTTTCGTATATTTTATGCACAAAATAATGAAATGTCAGATATCTATAATGTAATGTATAATTATTACATATTATCACTACCACGGCTTTCTGCCTGTTTGGTCGCGATAAACTCAAAAACTACTGAACAAATTTTCATGTGGTTTCCACCAATAGACAGAGTGATTCATGAGTGAGGTTTAAATGTACAATTTATTTAGTTTTTGTGTAAGTTGGATGAAATATGATGATAAATATTGAAGATGTCAGCAAAAATCATGCCGACTGAGTGTTTTACTGGCGTACGCCCCGCAACCTAACAGAGATATATCAAATCAACGTTCTAGAAAATTGTAGGTCATAAAAAGGCCTACATAAAATCAATCAATCAATCAATCAGCTTATTGCAGTCCACTGCTGAACATAAGCCTCCCCAAGTGTACGCCATAGTGCCCGATCACCCGTTTTCGGCATCCAATCTCTACCAGCGACCTTCTTCAGGTCCTCGGTCCATCTTGCAGGGGGACGTCCTACGTTACGTTTGCCGAGACGTGGTCTCCAGGCGAAAACCCGTATATTCCATCGCTCATCGGTTCTGCAACAGATGTGGCCAGCCCACCGCCACTTCAGCTTGCTACATTTCTGGACGATGTCCACATCTTTAGTCTTATAGATAACTTCGTTCCGGACTTTGTCCCTTAACGAGATACCCAGCATAGACCTTTCCATAGCTTGCTGAGCGACGTGTAGTCTGTGAGCCGGTTTGACCGTCATATTCCACGTCCCGGCTCCGTACGTCACGACCGGTACGACCCATTGGTTGAAAACCCTGGTCTTAAAACTCTGCGACGTAAACTCACTACGTAGTCTACCAGTATATGATAAGTGCCGAGACAGCGGCAGCTGGTCCTGGCTACATGACCTGAGGCCTAAGGCGGCCAAGACTACAAATCCGCCACTGCTAACATCGCCATAATAGTGAGTAAACCTTGGCCAAGGTCTTTTAGGTAAAAATATTTAAGTTTACCCAAGTGGATCAAGGTTTGCCCACTCTTCTAATATTAAATATCTATGCATAAGTATATAAAACACTTACCCACATAAACTTGCATCAAAAACTGGTATCGTAACTAAAAAATAAAAGTACGTATAATCAATAAGTAACACATCCTTTCATGCGAGTGTTTAGGCCATAGTTGCCACACTAGCCTAATGCGGGTTTGGAACTTCACACGTTTTCCGAGGCTTGTGAACCGTCTTCGACTTGCAAGTTTCATCAAGATGTTTTCCTTCACCGAAAATCTCAAAGTAAATTTCAAATACATAAACATAAATTACGAAAACTCAAAGGAGCGAGCCCGGAATCAGTCTCTGCTTGTGAGAGTCAAAACATTAGGATACCACTTTTCATCCGTTTGATCCTTCTGTACAATGTAGATAATCAGTCCACTGAGTCCAAAATCAGGTCAGGACTAGAGGAGAGTGGCCGCTCCTGGAATCGAATGAGGGGGAATCTGGAGCTGGGTATGGCAGCAGAACTGGTGACAAAGCAACCTATTTAAAATCACAGAGGGATCTAGAAAAGATGAACAGAAAAAGAACCAAGATTGGTTCGACGCATCCTCATACAGATATCAAAGTGCAATTGAGAGATACCAGCATAAGTTAAATTCGAAGTCACTGGATGCACATCGCAGTAAAGAAGCGTAACAGAATAGATTTAAAGTTCGTAAACTGAAAGATAAGTGGTGAAGGGAAAAAGCTGCTGCAAAGATTCAAATTACAAGTGGAGTAAAACAAGGTTGTGTCATAGCGCCTACACTCTACCTATAGTTCGCGTAGTGGTTATATAACAGTCGCTCTGCACTGGTGTAGTGATCGAAAATAGTGCAACTAACTGTCCAGACTAATAAAGGTAGATATCTAGGTTTAGAGCAAAATTCAAATTGCAAAAGACGCTGACGATGAGTGCTTCTTGGTCGACAGTATGGCGAATTTTTAAAGCTATATTGAAGTACCACTACATTAATCCTGTCAACGCTGTACGCCTGTGCGCACTTTGAAATGCAATATAATATAGAACTTATTCTCTATTCTCTACCGTTCAAATTCAAAGGAGGAAAATAGTCCGCTTTTTATTTTTTGTTAAAAGAAATGAAACATTATTATGTAGTAGACAATGTTCATATTGTATTGCTCGTTATAATACAGCGCCTGGATGCGGCAATTTCAGACGACAGTCAATTTGTCGGCTCACATGTTCACTGAAGGAACAGTAGTCCTTCTCGTCCTAATTTACAACCATTTTGGATGTACACGATTTGATTGGGTACAATATTTTATGACTTAATAAGTATTACAATTGGAATTCTTTCTGGAGTGGTCTATGGGCTCTACCAGCTGGGAGGGACTGGATAGCAATTTTCCCTTGAATTGGCTGTATATATATATTCGATATTTATTAAATTATACTTTGAAAACTAGAAATAAAAACATAATACATTATGTTTGAGCTTAGAAAATAATAAAATGGTTTGTAATATTCAAAACTAGAAGACAAGGTTTTTACTAAATTATCACATTTTACTTATTTGACCGAATTTTATTGCTATAATATTTTAACTTTTTATTTCTTTATAGGAAGTGATTAGTTAGACTACTTTTTTGCAATACAAATAAAACAAAAACTCTGTACGTACTATCGGTTACACAATGAAACATTTATTCTGGATAATAAAGTCGAGCTGTAATAAAATTAATTAATATTCGGAAAATCTTACCTACTACAAATAAAAATATCCTAAGCATTTTCACTTCAATGCTCAACACTTTTATTGCATACCCATAATATTATAAGGT
Source organism: Hyposmocoma kahamanoa (assembly GCF_003589595.1). NCBI lineage: Eukaryota > Metazoa > Arthropoda > Insecta > Lepidoptera > Cosmopterigidae > Hyposmocoma > Hyposmocoma kahamanoa. The sequence goes on along the minus strand of NW_020653852.1, from coordinate 13,897,001 downwards.
GGTAGGTAACTTCATAACGAAATAAAAAGGTATCAAAAATATATTTCATGACTGTATCCAAATATAACATAAAATTGAATTTCAAAGTATATGTACTTTGATTTCCTGTAAGTTTTATCACAATAAACTCAATCATTTTAAAATTACCTCCTTTATTTTATTAGTTTGCGTCCCAATAATATTCTTCATCAGGGACCAGTCTTGTATCGCAAAGCATAAAAAGTCGTGTTCGATTGCATTCCGGTCTTTTTAGTTAAAAATTGTTCTTCAGTAGACACTCTCCGGTGTTTTCACTTGTATAATCTTTAGTCATGTGCCCGTATTGGACCAGTGAAGAAAAGTCACGCGCTATATACCGGTTCTGAACCAACTGAGGATACAAGCCTTTTTCGGTGATTTCGACAATATTTACTCTAGCGTTGGTTAGCCCCAAATTATAGCTTTCGCAAAACACATATTCCGTTCTTTTTGCGAATAGGTGGTAAATTAATGAAATAAGGAAGAGGTGTTTCTAATGTTTACTAAACCAAAAGAGGAACGGCAAGAGTGGAACTTAATTGTAATTTACCTACTAAATATCTACGAGACTAGAAGCTTGTCCACAAGAAACTCGTTCTTTAATCTCTTTACGTTTTGTTATACCAACCAAGTCCGAAGTAGCTAATTAGTAACGGTCAGGGCCGTCTTAGATATGACAGCACTCCATACACGTCCTTTAGTAGCAGTAGAGCTCCTTGTGAAAGAGTTCGTCCAGGGAAGCACTGCCAGCATACCTATTTCTGCCGCCAAGCAGTAATGTTAGTATTACTGTGTTCCGGTTTTGAAGGGTACGGATGCTGGTGAAATAACAGGCACATGGGACTTGTTGAATATGTCTCAGGCTGATGGGCGCAGAGGCAGTGTCCTTCCGGTCTTTGCGGTTTAAAGCTCTAAGTGGCACTGCAACTGTTATGAACAGGCGTGTCGCTTACCACCAGGCCCACGACTTGTTTGTCCCGTCACTTGGTATTGTAAAAAGAGACCTAACTTGTGTTTGATAAAGATTTAAAAGCTGTTCTGGTGTGAAGTGCTTTCTAAAAAGAATGCCCAGTAGTTTGACAGCAGTTTTCGTTAGGCACTCGATGTAACGAACAACAGAATAAATCCTTTCAAATAAAGGCTTAGGTTGTCAAGATGATCGAGGAAATTACAGCAGTTATATTTGAGTAACGCGATCCGCTGTCTATTCTAAACGTCGAATAGGCGGTAGATGTAGATTGTTATAATTTTAATAGGTCATTTGTTGTGGTGAATATCATTAGTGATTATCTTTGTCATACTTTTACTCCATCTTAACTTAGCTTTCTGACTAGCTTCCTTGTTGGCCGTCAGCAATATATGACCAAAGCTGTACCTACACACATTCTGTACCTTATGCAGCATTATCCTTGCAATGTTGGAATGAACAGCAACCACAAATGAAACAAAATGTATCAGGACCAAAGTTTATTGACAGACTTACCTAAAGATGCATAAATAAGTACTAGAAATGATCGAGATGCGTCACTTACTACATTATATTCAGACATGAATCTAACATGATCGTACAATGTACCTCTTTACTGAGCTGAACTTAACAAGCTCCAAAAAAGGTATCAGGTGATTAGACTGGAGAGATATTCAATTTATTTAAAATTAAACATGGTACAGATCCATTACAGTTCAATTTGCGTAATACTACGATCGAATGTTGGGAACATTTCAAAAAGATCAAATATCACATTCATTTGATACTTATTACGTCGCAATTGTAATAATAAATGGTGCCAGCCAACCACAGCATGGTGTTGAGTTCTGGGAATGAGCCGTCGAAATGCAAAAAGGAGCAATACGGGCCGTTGCGAGAGTGTCACAGAATGCATCAACAATACCTCTTTTCCGGACCATGAAAACACTAACGGTCCCAGCTATGGTATGTTTTCAGGCGTTTCTATATGCCATAGACCACTTGGAGGAGTATTCCAGACTCGGAGATAGACATCGCGACATGCGGGCCTGCTGCGGGCTTTGATACTTGTACTTGGTACTTGGTGTAACGGGCTGGTATCCGCAAGTCAACGTTGAGGCGCCTATTTGGCGTGTGGTGGGTGTAGGGTCCTACTCGTGCTACCCAAGCTCCTCCAGGAATCTCAGCAGCCTCCTCAGTTTGCTGAAGACTTCGGGAAGCGCCCTCGTCACTCCAAGGTACTTAGCCCAGTAGTTGGCCCCGCCAGAGTACTGTAGCAGGATGTGCGCGGCCGTTTCCTCCCCTCCATGCACGTTCTACATAGACGGCTGTCCGTGATACCTAAGTTGAAAAAGTATTCATTGTATGGACCACGACCCGTTAGGTCGGTAATTAGTGTGCGAAGCTCGTGCCTTTTGAGTTTGCTTAATTATTTTTTTTTTTTTTATAATATCAAGTGACAATTTTTTATAATATCAAGTCTCGTTTATCAGGCGCCTGATAAACGAGATAGACTGGCGTTGAGCATTGAGAGTACTTCCCTGGCCTGTCTACAAACCGTAGGGTTGTCAATGTGTTATTATGAGAAGATTTTGTACCTTTGTGTATAGTTGTTCTTGACCATTGGTAGGGGAGGATCATTACGGGTTCTGGTCCCACAGCGTCCGTCTCCGACCCGTTTCTGGCTTGATCACCTGCGCCGTCATTGTCACGTGAGCTTCTGTATCCTTTAATCCACTATAGAGTTACGTAGTTGTGTATACATACCTCCTTTAGTGCTTAATGGCATTCACAAGTAAGCCCTGAGTTAATCTCATAACTGCTCAGCGCCTGCAGGCCTGTATTGACATGCTGTCGAAGAGTATTCGAATGGAGTGATTCTTTACTCTTCTCGCTATTATTGCTTCTGCTGCCAACTTGAAACCATACATTCAGTCTATATATATTAATGTGTTGTGGTCACCAAGCGGTGTTAAAATCCTGATATTGAGGTCTTGTGAGAATACCCCAGTACCTGTTCCTGAATTTATTTCTTGAATCTCGCATTTTTTGTCAAAAATGTATTGTTTTGGGATCTTATCCACAGTCACCTCCAGTAGCGGTTCGTCATTGGCAATAAAATATGACTGCGGCCTATACCGCGTCTGTTGACAAAGACATCCAAGTTAGTACATGTAATGGTACCGGCGGCCTACAACCGACTGCCAGATAACGTGCGAAGTGCACCATCGAGGAATTTGTTCACATTTCTCCGAAAACGTGACTTATTGAGCATTCACTCTACACGTTTAACGATAGTATTGTGTGATGCTATTAGTTGAATGATTCAATTACTGTTAGTAATTTGACGTGCTTAGTTGTAATTTAATTGATAATTTTAATTAACAATTAATTATTATTTTGCTTCAAGAATACCATAAAGCATTATTTAAAAAGAAAAACTACTGTATATGGTTGCTCTCTCGACCTAAGCCGCGCTTTTGACACCATCAAATATGAGCTATTATGGTCAAAAATGTTAAGGGCCGGAGTGCCAAATAGTTTGACATGTCTTTTGAGATTCTGGTATGGGAATCAGATTAACGTGGTGCGCTGGGATGACGCGATCTCTGAGCCGTACAAGTTGCGGGGTTAGACAGGGAGGGTTGACGTCGCCAGTCTTGTTTAACCTTTATGTAAATGATCTGATGGAGGAACTTAGCAGAGCTGCAGTCGGCTGTCATGTCGCAGGAGATTGTGCAAACAACTTTAGTTATGCTGACGATATGGCACTGTTGAGTCCCTCTATTAGTGGAATGAAGAAACTTATTGACATATGTGAACGGTATGCTGTCGCTCATGTTCTTCATTATAACGTGAAAAAGACAGAACTGATGGTGTTTGTCGTATTTATATGACAAAGGGCCAGACATTGTTGCGCCAGTTACGTTACTTGGATCAACGTTAAAAGTAGTTTCTACATTTAAATACCTGGGACACATTATTACAGACAGACTTACGGATGATGAGGACCTTGAGAGCCGGGCTATCTCAGTGAAAAGCAATATGTTGGCGCGGCATTTTGCACGCTGTTCAGACCAGGTGAAAGTCACTCTGTTTCGGGGATACTGTCAGGCGTTTTATGCGAGTCAGCTGTGGTATAATTACACCAAACGATCGATAAACACTTTACGCGTGCAGTACAACAACGCATTTCGAGCCATGTTACGTTTGCCATGGCGCTGTAGCGCGTCTGGCATGTTTGCCCTGAACAGGGTGGATGATTTTTACGCCCCCTTACGAAAGCGTCAATGGTCTTTTGCAGAGAGACTAAATAAGTCCAGTAATGAACTGGTGCAGACTTTGTTTTTAAGATGTGACTATTATATTATATGACTGTTTTTAATGCTCCTAATGTTAATCTTGTTAATTGTATTTTAATTTTATAACTTTTTGACATTTTTAATTAGTAACTTGAATTTAATTTTTAATTTTATTTTATTTATTGCTTTTAAAGTTTTATGACCGTGTAACGTATAATGTAATGTTATGGGATTAATGCCTAAATAAATAAATAATTGAATTCAATTTAATTGATAATAGTTTTATTATTGTTGTTGTGTAGCTTATTATTGTTATTATTATTAAGAATTAAGGCTACTACGGCGACTTATTTAGAAAAGTACGTTTATTCAGAAAAATTTAATAAAGTACGTTTCACAAATTGTTTTACCGAGAAACAGCCAAAGTATTGACACCTATAACGGCTGAGTAGCTGTTTGTTTCAATTTAGATTTCCAGTGTTGTATTTGACTTAAAACAGTATATAATAATTTAATTACTATGAAAATCCTAGTTTGTTAGAACTTTTCGGTAAATTCAATTTTCTCTACAGTAAATGTAGAGAAAATTGAATGCAATTAAACGTGTATAAATAGCAGAATGGATACGTATTTTTAACCATCTTCAAAAAAAAGGAGGAGGTTCTCAATTCGACTGAAGCTTTATTTATGTCTGTTACGCGATAACTCACCTTTTTGTAAACCGATTTCGATGATTCTTGTTTTGTTGGAATGAGGGTACCTCAATATTGACCATTTAAATTTGAAGAAAATATTCCACCTCTATGTGTGGTAAACTAGGGGATGAATCCGGTTCAGCACAGGTAAGAATTATACAATCACTCGTTAAAACAGCATGTTATATTAGTAACAAATATTTTTTACGAAGGAATTTTTTCTGAGTGTTCGATCGATGTATTAATAATTATAACAAACTAGTGAAGAAATTTCACTTAAAAAATAATTGAATATCAATCCAATAAAATTTATACAAATACTTTATTACACTAATAAATACGACAACGGTAAAATAAAACATTATGATCTTTTTTGTCTTTCAAAACTAATGTTCGTTCTTGGAATATGAAACAGAAGTTAAAAATGTGCATTTTTGCTCTTGTCAGTGGTAATTATCTCATATAATTTCTTAAAACCGCTAAGGTAGCCCAAAAGTAAAGAGTTATGGTAACCTCGAGGTAGGGACTGGAACTTAGTCACGACTTCCGTTTCACTTCCAAGGAATACGCGCATCTCGAAAGAGTTGGGAATCCCAAGATCGAAGGCGTAATCGACACTATGCCCGCAGTGCGCTTTTCCGTTCATTGAGAAAATTGACTCAGAGCTAAACAGCTGAATTATACCAGCTCTCTGATTAATCTTTTCCACTATTTTTTCAGCAACTTTCTTATATTGCGCCTCATCGTCAACTTTCACTTTAGTGTACGCGTATGGAAAGAGCAGGGAATGACCATTCTTGCGTACTGATATATATGCTCTAGCCTGATTTTTGTATCGGTTCATCACATCTCTTACGAATCTCGTCTCATTTTCAGAAAAAGGTGACAATCCTGGATACTGTGGGGAGAAACTGTTCCCGCGTTTTTTGCATGCACTCCATTGATGGTCGAAGTTTCGAGACAAGTCTACTCCATGATTCATTTGGTCGTCCGATGGTTTCAAATTCTTTTTCCACTGCACACGATTCTAAAAAATATTTAACTCGCTAATATAGTTTACAGATTTACATTTTTAAATTTACTTGAAATAAAGGGAAACGTCAAACTGAACAGCTATAAAGATAGCTGGCTGGATCGAAAGGAATGAAGAAGTCTACACAGACAAAAGCATAGCTTTTAAATAGAGATAATGTTGATATTTTAAATTGTGATCAAATGGAAAATAGTATTTGTAATATGTACTATTTTAAGCTTTTTCAACTTTCGCCTTTTGTTTATTTGATTCTAAATATCGTTTTAAGAAAACGTTTCTTAGCATTGACTTACAATTATATGGACGTCGGGTCCGCGCTAAAAAGTGTCCGCACTTGTAAGGCGCTAAAATCGTATACAGAGCGCGACACTCCGCTTTAGTCTTCATTTGTTCTACAGACAGCGCGATACTGCGATGACATAACAATTTAAATTTCGAATAGGTTGACTTGGGACATTTTTTTCGTGGTTTTTGTATTAGACCCGTCGTCCATTTATTTGTAAGTCAATGTTTCTTAGCTGAAGTTGACATAGGTAGTACTCACGTATCTGGTATACTCCAATCCGTCCGGGTTAGTGCAGGGTAGAATAACCCACTTGACTTTTTCTATCATATCTTCATATTCAATGCAAGCAGCTAACTGTTGTATGAGGACTAGAACCAAATTTGTAGATTCTGACCCTGCCAATTGACCCGCTTCTATTAAGATTACTGGTTTCGTGTCGTCGTCAACATGTTTGGCAGTATTATTAGTTACTATCACCTTGAATGTAAAAAAAAAATATGCAATCGGATAATACAAGAAAGGGGTAAGCTTCAACATGGGTTTCAATGATAGATTTAGTATATACCTATTAAATACTTTCCAGGATATATAACAGTGCCAATCAGAATTGTTTCATATTTCTTATTTCCCAAATATGTGTTTTATTTATTAATAAAGATAAGTAAGCTTGCTACGAATCTCTTGAAGATTCTGATTTCCAAACAGCATGAGCAAAACATATTTGGTTGTCAGGGTAGAGTTAGTATTTTTTTAACCTATCTTACCTCATAAAGATGTCTGCCTTCATAAGTAACATATTTTTCTTCTACTTTCACTACTTCAGGACAGTACTGCTTCAAAGCCTTTAAAAATATCATAACCTGAAAAAAACTTTGCTTATAACTTTGCGTAAAAAACTTTGCTTTGCTTTGCTTAAATGCATTTATTTTTTAACTTTTTACGGGTTTTATAGATACATCGATGGCAGACTTTTGTAGTACTAGATTAATAATCGCAAAATTAGGTTTCTGATTTCTCGACATATTTTTTTTGTCGAGTTTCATGATTTCTCGCACCACGTTCCACGTTCGAGAAATTTTTAAAAATCTTAAAAAAATCACTTTAATCAACTATAAATATAATAAACAAAATACAATTTACTCGTCTTACTAATTCTCGAGGAGAATTAGAACACAAACCCTAGCTGTAGTCCAATCACAGTTGTGTATAGTTGGGAATGTTTTTGCATGATTATGTGTTTTATGGTGAAATTTATTACTTAAGTTGGTTACAGAAATTATGCAACACTGCACAATATGCAATGTAATATGCAATGCAATATGGAAAGCAATTCAAGGACTACAACAGTCACACTGAGAGATTTTTTGTCTTCAACAGGCATTGAGCTGCAGGTTATACGCGTAAGGAGAAAGACAGCCTGATGTTTTGATACGAAGAATTCATTTGTACGGCTTAACATTGAGGCAGCTCTTTTTCTGAGAATGGATTGAAAGTCATCCGTGTGAGCTTCCGCGAACATACCTGATGCGCTGCAGCGCGATGGTAGCGCCAACCACACTCTAAACGCGTTGTTGTACGTGGGTATAGGTTCTGCGTAGGTACAGTTGCCCCACACATTGCTCGTATAAATATTTGACTTTTACCAAAGTTATACATTTTTAATTATTTGTACATTTCATTTCATAAAACAACAAGTTGAATTACGTAACGTGTTCATAATGTAACCTTTAAATATATGTCCGTCAAAATCAATCTAGTGATTTATGCTCAAACTTGCAAAGATGGTATACCACCAATAACTATTCGACCAAATATTTCTTAACAGGAACGCTATGTGGTTGTTTGTTACATCATGATAATAACATGAAAACGGATTGCGAAACGTTATCAGTACACTGTAACGCCATATTTCTAACTATAACTCTAACGTATAAATGTTGATAAGAAGGAAATATAGTGAAACATTTAGTTATATATTGGTGCACCCTTGGTGTAATAATTCCACATCTACAAACTGACAACTTTGCAAGAGAGAGTTTTAAAGTTGCTACTTTGGATGTATGACCACATAAGGATACGCGCTAAAGTCAAGTTAGTTATATACATACTGATGACGCGCGATGCGTTCGCGCCGCCCCGGCCCGCTAGAGCAGCCCGCGAGGGCTATCTTTGAGATTTGTGACTGGTTGAGAGTTGTAGTTTTTCTTTCAGATTTTGTTTATTTTTTGGGCAAAATGGAGCCAAGTAATTGAACGCATCAAATCATATTCTTAAATACCGCAGAAGACCCCAGCTATATACAATTGATAGTTGCAGAGATTCAGCAAAGTCTACTAAGTAACCTGTGACTCAACTTTGTATGGTGGCCATCTTGGATTTGCCATATTGGAAAATGTTTGGTCCCGACATAACTTGGCCAAGCCTTGACAATTTTTGTTTTAAAACCTTATAAACTATATTTTAGACAAAAGTAATACGTATTCAAGTTATTTTATCCCAAAAGTGATTAATGTAGGTTTCGATGTCATTTCAAAACCTTACCACTTACAGTGCCAGCTCCTGTTGCAACGTTTTCAACGCACGCTTCTTCGTCCTTATCTTTTAGTATGTTCAACATGTCGACGTAACATTTCCTCATAGATTTGCACCTGAATTAAGAATTTTGCGTTTTAAAAATGTACATACCCATACTTAATGGAAATTATTATATATTACCATTGATCACACATACATAGTAACTATCCCTATATATAAAATATCACTATTATATGATATAGTGATACGTTACGGAAGATAAGCAAGACTATGTGAGTGCTAGGAACATGGAATATATAACTAGAAATAGAGACGAAATGTCATTTAATTTGTTTGAAAACTATTCTGCCATATAATTAATGTGACACCTGCGCTCCGATTGGCTAGCCCAAGTTCGAAACAATTGACGGGTGTCGTCAACTGTTTCACTTCAAATCGACCAGTTAACTTAAGCTTTGCTATAATCATTGACTTACAATTCTATAATGGACGTAAATTACATATTTAATATTTAATTACCGATGAAATGTGATTCCGTTTGTTTTGTAATTAGATGTTTTGCTGTTTTTCCCACACCACCGAATAGAACAGCACGGCATTGTTAGAGATATTATCTTTATTACAATAAATACAGAATATTTTTGGAATGTACAGAGACGTACACACAGGTCAGTAGTTGGCCTGTCTATGTTTCAGTGCAAACGAGAGTTGATATTTATAAGAGCTGCTATCGCTAATGTGTTACCAGGAATATATGGCCCTTATTTCGTCTCTATTTCTGGTTATATACTCGATGGTTAGGAATTTGGTTGTTATAAAAAATGCGTCGGTATGTAAACACTTCGATTCAGTCTTCGTTTTGTTGCGCAATTCTAAAATTAAAATAATCTGAGATATTCAAAATGGACAATTTTGAGAACAATTGTCCCCGCCATTTTATGTTAACAGCTTTTGTACAATATAATACAGTAAAAAATACATGAATAACGTATGATGAAGATAAAGGAGAATGAAACTCAACTTTTACAAACTACCTATAAAATGTAAACTTAAGTAATAAGATTATAAACAAAAGTGCTTACCCGCATAAATTTGCATCATAGGCTGGTACAAATACTAAAAAAGAACAGAAAGTCGATATTGTAGAAAGACGAACATGTAGTAACGCTCCCAGAAAAAAATATACAGTCAGGCGGGTTAGAGGAACATAGTTTGTTGAGTCAAATGTTTTGAGCTCTAGGAATAACAGATAAAATATTATAAGAATTTTGAATTGCACTAAACTTGCCTTTGTTTATCAGCTTTACATGTTTTAACAATCATTACTATAAATTCAATCAATACCTACGATGTATTCGCCGAAAACATGCAAATAGTGCTAACGTTTCTCTTCCCTCAAAAGGTGGGATAAGAAAAACTGTCATCTCATTTCTAAGAAAGGTATGTACACCTCGTATTTTCAAGATTTCGCAATTATCAAATAAGTTTTTCCACGTTAAAATTTGGAGCATCGCAGATGAAAATAAACTAAAATCGTTTATACTAATTTGTTTGTGTTTTTGTCGACTGAGAGACTATAGTGCTAAACTCTTTATTTTACCTATGTGTTAACATAATCACAAAAATAAGACTTCAAGTCCATCCCGAAGGTCCTTTTATTCCACAGGACTCTATACAGGATGTAGTCGTAAGTGTGCCCTAGTGATTTCAGATATCTTATATTATAAGAAATATCAAAAACCTTTAAACTGATACCGAAAGTACGTTACCCTATAAGTAAAACGGCATTAAGAATCTCTCTACCTGAAATGGCCTTGATTGATTCCGCATAACAGTGACAGTGTTGAATCGATCACTTGGAAAAAATATATAGTAAAATTGAGGATGTACACTGATTAGTATACGGTGTGAAAAAACGATGCCTAAAAATTTCACGATAGAAAAAAAAAACACAAACTTATCTCGAAATTTTACAAGAAAACTGTTGTATTCAATATATACTTTACCAATACCAATGATTGTTTTATATCAACTGAACTAAATAGAACATGTGTAGTATACAATATACATTTTTCAAATGACCTTAACTTCGTTTGTAAAAAAAATAATTCTGAAATAAAGCCAGTATCCCTGCCACTCGACTCAAGCAAAAGGATCGGTATTTGTACGGAAAATATTTGGATTCGACCTGACGTAGTTTCGACTCTTAATAACTTTTTCAAAATTAAACTAGAAATATCCAAAACTTGAAAGTTAAACGCTCTTAAAAATCATTATTGATAAGTCATACAATAATGTTTAAACGAGTGGACCTCTTAAAGTATGGAAATTAAAGCCTTTCTACGAATGTCATGGCAATGTTGAACGTTAAAATTTTGGATATTTCTAGTTTTTTTAAACTATTAATGTGTGTTGCTCATTAGGTAATGTCCATTCGATATCAGTTGAAAGGTTTTTATATAAAGGTATGTAATAATTGCCAATTAACGATTACACTCTGTATAGTCAACAACAAATGTTATAATTCCACTTAGCGAAAATAATCTTCTTGCTTTACAAACGTTTCTTGAATTGTTATAATTTTGTACTGATTAAACATTTTCCAACATGGACTATTTTAGGCAAAATACTTAATAGCATTTTATTGAATGCGTCCGTATGAGAGTGAGACAATGAATTCTTTAGTAAATTAAATGGAAATAAAGGGCGAGCCTCGTAATAATAGTACCTAAATAAGTACTTCTATATAATAATCAATGTAATATATTCAACAGATTTATATTTCGCTTACCTATAAAAATTAAAATTATTCTATACATTTCCACTTTTTATCACGTGAACAACATAATAACGAAATTGTATTTTTCAATGGCAAGCGTTCATGAAAACGGAAACGCCGAAAAATAAAACTAAAATTTGATTTCGAAACAACTGCTTTTATTATACTACATTTTGTATTACATAAAAATAAACATATTTTATATTAGTAGTACCAAATGCTTTATAGAAAATTGTGTATTTTCTCTAAAGCAGTTCGTGTCTTTACTGATTGACAGACCATCATTACGCTCACTAGAGTACATATTTTATTGGATATTTGTCTGTCAAAATTCGGCTGCTTTGATATATAAAGCGTATTATTAGTAGCGGTTACACGGAACATACAGACACCTCTTTTCACAGAACGCATCCCACGTCCAAAAAAGTCCCGATATCATTTTTTTAATAAGTTTTCCCCATTTATTTGAGTAGACAAAGGTTCTACCTACCGTACAACCTCGTCATATATTAGCATCTTTTCAGGAATGATAATCACATGCGTGTGGAGCTAAACTCATTTGATAAACTATCTTTAAAAAAAAAGGCTCTCTGGCTGCTAAGATTTAACATATTTATAAGATTAAAAAACAAATACTTTTACATTTATTCTAGGTAAACATAAATGAATATTTTATACGAGTCATCAATCAGTATAATTTTATTTAAATGCCATGACAGCCTCATTTTATTATATTATTTTTGACTAAGTAATTGCAGTTGGTGAAAGGTTAATTTATTTTAATATATTATTACTAAAACATCGGAAGAACCAACTGACCCTCAACTTTTTGTATAAATTACTAAATTATGACATAGATCCATCCCTCGTGTCTCTAGGCTGCATAACTACAAATATTTTACAATTGAACTGAGAAAAACCAATTATCGTAGTATGTATTCCAATATGAGAAGATACAACTAAAGTTTTCAAAATTGTGAATACTATAATTTTTAGTGATAAAAAAACAGCTTTAGGCATGACGTCCACAAACAATACAATATTTTAGTAGTAAAGTTAACTGTCTTTAGCTCAGTGTTTTGACTTGCCTGATTTTTACTGTTTTTACTATTTGTAAGTACCAAGAATTGATTAAGGATTAAGTTTCGTATTAATTTAACATAACTACGTTGAAGAAGCTAATTGATGTATAATTTTACGACACAACTCGGCATTTGTTTTTCGAAATTTTTTAATGAAATCTAACACGATCGTCACCGGTCACGTCAAGGATCGCTGTCCAGCACAACTTCTACCTCCGGCAAAATCGCGTCAAAGCTAAATCACAACAAAGCAATTTCGATTGAAGATATAATTTAGTAGACATTTTTACTTTCGTTTTATTAAAACTTTTTAATCAGCTACACTTTGCAATACTAGTTATAAATGTAACAACTTATAGAAGCGACTCACTTTTGATTATTGTTTTTCGATAATGATATGAGATTTGACCTTACTATTGTAATCTGTCAAAACGGCCATCATAGTAACTAATTTTATTTGCAAATTTAATTGAAATTTCTTTATTATAGTCTAGTTATATTAGCCAGACCTGTCATAGTCAAAGTAGAGCTCCTTGTGAAAGATTTCGTCCAGGGAAGTACTGCCACCTTACCTATTTCTGCCGCCAAGCAGTAATGTCAGCATTAGCTTTTAAAGGGTAAGAGTGCTGGTGAAATTACAGGCACAAGGGACTTGTCAACTTCTGTCTCAGGTTGACCGGCACAGTGGCAGTGCCCCTCAGGTCTTTGCGACTTAAAGCTCTAAGTGACACTGCAACTGTTATAGACTGGCGTGTAGCTTACCATCAGGCGCACGACTGGTTCGTCCCGTCACTAGATATTATAAAAAAAAATACTTTCGCTCTTTCAAATACCTTCATATATAATGCTGTGCATATCTATAACTAAAACGTGCTCTGTAACAGTAAAATGATTTGTTTTTATATTTACGAATCGTACTATGTGTTTAGTTGGTAAGCCATGTTAAATAAATAAATTAATTGGGATGTACGAAAGCAACCTTCCCGCACGACGAACCATGCCTTTCCTGTACGTTAATTGGCAAATCCTTTCACTACGTTGGCAAGCATTATAGTGTATGCCATCTATACGATAACAGAAGAATAAATAAATAGTTCAGAAGAAGTTATGAAATATGTCTAAGAATTCTATTTAGTATTATTTTATACAAAATACTCTGTTATTTCTTTGAGCGATAAATTAAAATATATACAATAAAATTATCATTCGCAGTTTGTAATAACAATTGTTCTTTGTTCATAAACCTGGAATTGTTTTATACGGATTAAACAACGGATTTAAACACTTTAACTTCAGTGACGTGCTCTGAATTCTTTCCTTAGATGTTGGGCAAAAGCCTGTAGGCCTTTATAAAAAGGTGGCAGTGTGGAATATAGTTTTGATTCCGGGAAATCAAATTCATGACCATCTGTCAACTCTACAGCATACGCGTAAGGGATACCTGTTTTGTAAGCGTAGTCAATACTAGATCCAGTAGTCAAATATAATTTTGCTGCAGACTTAACTTCAAACGGTTTTGCACCAGCCTTAACCATTGCTCTCTCTACCTTCGTACCCAAAGAATGTATTTTTTCATAATTCTCAATTTTAGCCGCCTCACTCCAGCCCCATGGGTATAAAATCAATTGTCCGTAACTATGAAGATCCATATACAATTTTATTCTATCGTGGTACTTTTCCAACACCTTACGAACAATTTTGGTCTCTGCTTCGGAGAAAGCCGTTGGGCCAATGTAGGTGCCAAAGTTACAAGGATCTTTTACCGCATTAAGCTCGCCCCACTTGTAGTCAAAATTTCTGTTCCCATCAACTCCATGACATTTGGTATTTTTCGATGTTGACCTCGTTTTCCTCCACATCCGTCTCTGTAAAGGAAACAATTTCGAAAATATATTTGTGTAATAAAAACATTCTAATTTCAACAGGGATTTCTCCGTGCCACCAGTTCTTGATGCAGTCTTTCTTATGATAAAAAAACCCAATCAGACAAGACTACAGAGTACAACAGTCAGTAGTAACTAATCAAAAGGTAGTAATTAAACATATTAATAAAAATGTTTTATTTTTACGTCTACTTTCTTTTTAATTAATAAATTTAATTAAGTAAAAATATCATATAGTTCCAATAAAATATTTTGGAAATCTTTTGTAGCCCAAAACGAAAATTTCTTTGGGACATTATAGTCAATAAGGAACGTAAAATAATAACATTTGTAGTTCAGAATAGGGTGTTTTTTTGCATTAATATTAGACATAACTGGTTGATAACTTTTACCACCCCAGTCAGCTATGAATAATAGGAAGTAATACGCGGAAGTAATAAGTAATACGAAAATATAGTTTCATTTGCAATGTATTTATTAATATTTTAATAAATATTAATCAAACTCGATATTTTGGGCACGACACGGCATCCGCATAATAAGTAAGAAACAATTTGACAAAAGATGTGAGAAATCATTGGATCCCAGGGCGGTCGTATGAGGATGGTTGGTGGAGGTGGCGTAGCGATTTATCTACGATGTGACATTGACTGCGAGATCGTAGCACAGTCGGTAACTAGCGCGGACTCTCCTGAATATCTTTTTTTAGAAGTCACTCTTCACCACACTAGGGCCCTACTGGGAGTTTTTTACAGTCCTCACCTAAGAGTTGACTATTTTGAGCAACTAGAGTCGGTTCTGGCTGATCTACGTACCCGCTACGAACATATTATACTCATGGGTGACTTCAATACCTGCCTTGTTAAGCGTGACTGCCGATCGAGGAAGTTGCTTTCACTCTTCCACTCACTTTTTTTGAATTGCCTCGAGTTGTATCCCACTCACTTTCCGCATAATGGTCAACCTTCCCTTCTTGATCTGATCATCACTTCTTCTCCTGAGCTGGTTGATTCTCATGGACAGTTTAATGCTGCTGCTTTTTCTTCACACGATTTAATTTATGCTTCGTTCAAAATTCGTCCACCTAAGCGCAGACATAAAACCTTAATGCTCCGCAATTATGCTAAAATAGACAAAAATGCCCTTTTCGATGATGTGCTGAATTCTGATTGGGAGCTAGTGTTTGGAGCGGAGGACGTGAATGAAATGGTTCAAGCTTTTAACTCCATTATTTTGACCATCTTTGACAAGCATGCTCCTCTTCAAGTTGTCCGAGTCAAACATTTCCCCGCGCCTTGGCTCACGCCAGATATCAAGGAGGTTATGGAGAGGCGCAACAGAGCACGTATCAGATTGCGGAAGAATCCAACCAAAATCAATAGTGAGTCCTACATCGAGTTACGTAACCGCTGCAACAAGCTCTGTAGGAGCGCCAGGCGTAAGCATATTCACTCCACTATCGAAGGTTGTCCGCATACTAAGATGTGGAAATATTTGAAGTCACTGGGTATCGGTAAAGCTGATCATGTCTTTCCCTTCAATGTCGATCTTAACGCGCTGAACGACTACTTTGCATCTTCCCCAGTATGTTTAGATTCTGTCATAAAATCGCGAACTTTATCTGTCCTGGCCAATGCACCTTGTCTTGCTTCAGCTTCTTTTGATTTTGGAAAGGTTACGACAGCAGATGTGTTGAAAATACTTAAGTCTGTCACCACGAAGGCTGTTGGTAATGACGGTTTGAGTCTTGACATGATCACTCTAATACAGGACCTAGTAGCTCCTATCCTAGCTCATATCCTTAATTTTTCCCTTTCCAGTGGTGTGTTTCCCGCTGTATGGAAACAAGCCCATGTAATTCCTCTCCCTAAAAAATCAAATCCTTCTTCTTTCTCCCATTACCGCCCTATCTCCATACTTCCTGTATTGTCCAAAATCCTTGAGCACTATGTCCATAATCGACTCACTAACCACCTCCTACGTTACGATATTTTCAACCATCTGCAGTCTGGTTTTCGAGCGGGCCATAGCACAGTTTCTGCTCTGGTGAAAATCACTGACGACATTCGTCTTAATATAGAAAATAAAAAAGTTACTGTCCTCACTTTATTGGATTTTAGCAGTGCCTTCAGTACTGTTGATTTTAATTTGCTTCTTGCTGTGCTTAGAACTTTAAATCTACCTCCCTTAGCCGAATCCTGGTTTCGTTCGTATTTATTTGATCGTTCCCAGCTCGTAAAGACCGGTGACATGCACTCGGACTGGTGTAGCCTTACGGCTGGCGTTCCGCAGGGTGGGGTTTTATCACCTATACTTTTTTCGGTCTTTATCGGTGGAATTACATCATCACTCACGTCTTCTTTCCATCTCTATGCCGATGACCTTCAAATCTATACTGCAGCCCGTCTTGAAGATGTAGTTACTGCTATCGGCACATTGAATTCCGACCTACAAAAGGTTTCGGTATAGGCTAAGAACTACGGACTTCTTTTAAATGCACAAAAGTCCCAAGCCATAATTATTGGCAGTCGCCATTCCATCTCCAAGTTTGAGTCTATGGTGATGCCCAATTTAGTTCTGAATGACACTATTATTCCTTTTTCCACTTCAGTTAAAAATTTGGGCATCATAATGGATCAGACACTTTCTTGGTCGGAGCATGTCGCCGATGTAAGTCGTAAAATCTTTGCATCACTTCATTCCCTCAAGCGGATGCAGTACTTTCTTCCTCTGTCTACCAAATTTATGCTAATACGCACTCTTCTTTTTCCTATTCTGGACTATGGTGACGTCTCCTATCTTGATCTTTCGGAGGACCTTCTTAATAAATTGGAGCGGCTGCAAAATCAATGTATCAGATTTGTGTTTGGATTAAAAAAGTACGACCACATTTCCAAGTTTAGAGATGAGTTGAAGTTGTTGCCTATTCGTTTACGTAGAAATGCTCACATTTTATGCTTCCTCTATAAAATCCTGTTCCATCCCACTTCACCTAGCTATCTACGTGAGCGTTTTCAATACCGTCAGGCTATGGGTGACCGCCTGCGTTCTGGCACCAATTTGTCCCTCGTCCTTCCACAACACAGTTCCCAAAAATATTCGAACTCGTTCACAGTAAATGCTGCCCGTATGTGGAACCTTCTCCCGGTCGAGGTCAGACAGTCGCCTTCGGTTCGGGTTTTCAAGGGTGCTCTTTTGAAGTTTTGGGATTGTTCAGACTCCACATGTTAGAGCTTTTGAAATATTTATTTACTTTTGATATATTTATTTATAGTTTTATTTTGTACATTCAATTTATTATAGACTTTGTATGTATTAATGTATCAACATTACTTAATATATATATATTCGTATGTACATTTGATTTATTAAATTTATCTGTGTATTTATTGAGTATAGTATATTTCATTTCTTTACTTATCTATTTTTAGTGCCACCCCAAAAACCAACTTTCCTCTCAGATTTTCAAAGGTTAGTTGGAAGAAATCTCTTTATGGGATAAGCTCGCCTTTGTACACAAATATTTAAATTGTTTCTGAAAATTTGTAAGTTACTTTGTGGTACAATAAAGTGTTTAAATAAATAAATAAAATCAAACATACTTGCGTGCGAGAAAATTCATAACCATCGGGGTTAACAACCGGTAGTATATAATAGTCAATGTTATGTAGATCAGCAGCATTAGATGGCTTTACGAGCTGGTGAATAAAATACAAAGCTGTAGCAGGAGCAACCCATTCTCTAGCATGAATACCTGAAAATACAATTAGTTAATAAGAAGAGACAGCAATGGTTTCCAAATTAAACATTCTACTTGAACCTTGGGACCCATTTAGACGGCCTACTACTGGACACATAGGTTTTAGGCCCCTGTCAGGGACACAAAGTGCTGGATGTAAAATAGAAAGACATTTATTAAAACAATGTAAAGAACTTGTCAATATGGGGTTGAAGTTAAACAAAGATGTAAGCGGATACGTACTTAATTAATACTTTTCAATTGCAAAGGATTCTTCGGTACTATTTATTACCTGCATCAATAAATATGATGGGATTTTTTGCCTTAGGATTTTCAGAAATTTTTACCAACTCCATCTGCCTTCCTTCGAAAGATTTTCCCAAATTTTCCACTTTTATTAACTTAGGGTTCTGCTTTGCTAATTTGTTGTACATTTTTTGTATCTGTAGTAAATTTTTTTAAGAAAATCGTTTAATATGAAAAGTTTTAGCCTTTTTTTGTTCTTAATTTATTTGTGGCAACAAGTGGTCACAGATAAAATAGTAGTTATTTACATATTGAGTCAACAGCATATCAACCTATACACTTTTATTCGAATATCGCCTTTAACGAGCAATGTGTCACTTGTTGTGCAGCCTGTACCTCATAAATCGTTGGCCTCAACTTATGAAAATATCATCGTCATTATTTCAGGCGAAAGACGTCCACTGACGATAGACCTCCCATAAAGAACGCCACAACAACCGGTCTTGTGCTGCTTGCATCCAACGGATTCCCGCAACCATCACCAGGTCATCGGTCCACTTTGTGGACGGTCTGCCCACATTGCGTTTTCAGGTACGCGGTCGCCACTCGAGAACTATTTGGCCTTATATGCTGTGTTCTGTGAGCAATGTGCCCCGTGCACTGCCACCTATATTTTGTCATTCTTTGGGCTATGTCGGTTACTATAGCTCTCTTGCGGATATACAAATATAATGAATAATCTTAGTACAGAGTAAGTACTAAAAAACCTACCTCAAAAGTGCGTGGAATTACATCTAAGTATTTGCCAAGTTTTATAGAAATCGGTGCACGAAACCGGATTCAACCCCTAGTTTTTCACCCTCAGAAATAGAATATTTTTTTCAAATTTAAATGGGTCCACTACTGAGGTTCTTTCCAATAAAAAATAATCATCAAAATCGCTTCACAAATGAATTATAGCGTAACAAAAATTCAAAAAAATACAATCGAATTGAGAACCTCCTCCTTTTTTGAAGTCGGTTAAAAGTAACAACATCTGCACCTTCAGACGTGTTATGTAGAGTCATTAAAAATTTTATGGAATCTCTCTATCTCCTTCCTCTCCCGCTCCTGTTATACACAAACTTTTCCCATGATTACTCCGTGGCTGGTGGCGTTCGAGATATTCCAAAAAATATGACTAGCGAAAAAGTCCACGTTACCATAACGACGTTAAAGCGTTGCAAAGAAGCGCCACTTAGTTATCAAATCTATAATACGATTGTCGGCACAGTTGACACCAAATACTCACAGCTTTATACGAGTGATAAGTGAAAACTGGGTCACTGGATTTTAATGTAACTGGTCCTATTTTTTCGTCCAAAAACCTAGAGAACATAGTTTAAATTATTAAATACTTCAACCATAAGGTTAAACAATTACTCGTGTAAATAGGTATTCGTCATAATCATTTGGAAAACATTTGTCTACCGAAATGGAAAGAAGAAAAAGGCTTAAGAAATTAAACTATTTTGCGATAATAAATAATTGTGTGTCGTGTTTTTTTTTTTCAAGCAAACCAACATTTCCAAAACAAAAAAAAAACCAATAACGCGAGTTAGATCAGAGAAATAGTTTCATTTCCTAAGAACTCGATAAGAAAAACGCTTTCACACTTCTAAAATTTGTTCTCTACGCACTCATTGCAAACTAGAAGTTAAATGGCTTGCTTGTTTAATGGGTTGAATTTGAGTCCTACGTGTGAAATAGAAGGCAATGGTAGCTCTTTCCGAATTATAAATTTTGTCCTTTGTAGCCACGAGTAAATGGGCAAAGTTTTATAATTGACATAATTAGGTTATGTCTGTACCATATTCATCATAAATCAATTACCTGCCATAGTTCCTTACTTTAATATGAATTTTCAAGTTATGCTCCTGCGCAAAGTTATTAATAAACTTTAACTTATGTGGTGGCACAAGAACCTCCATTGCTTTTGATACTCCGTCACTGTGTTTTAATATGTCTAATTGTGAATCCACATCGTTTAAATCCTGGAGCAACTTGAATTGTTTCTCATTTATCGGTGTGAGTTGTATAAGTGTATCGCTGCAAAATCGCTTTTTCTATTATCATTGATTCATAAAAAAAGTGGTTTTAGTTATGCACACAAATTAATTCATCATCATCAATTCATCTTCCCGCCTGACAAAATATAGGCACGCATTCATTTTCAACTTCTCCGTATTATCTATAATTATAATAAAGTATTCTTTGATAAAGACGTGCCCTTGGTATAACAAAACATGTCAAAAGTGCTTTTATCACAAGAAAGTCGTAAAATTAATCGAACTACATGATACAAATCAACACATGAACACTAAACCAACTTATGGATCTGTTCTGTTTTTATTTAATTTTTTGTTTCTTTTTTTTTCACAAAATTCGTTTTTTTTCGAATTTTATTTTTTGTTTCTTTACTTTTTTTACAACTTTCGGAGTGCGTAGTATTAGTAAATAAATAACGCAGTTTACAAAATAACAGAAAATGATAGTATCACCGCTAATCTAGCTAAATTATATGAAATATGCAGCGCGCATGTCAAGTACTTTGAACGCTTTCGCCAATGTGACTCCGCGTAACTGTAGTATAGATTTCATTCACATTCATAGTCTAGAGAGTAACAATTTTAACATTATTTATGTTTAATGAAGAATTTTTTCTTCATTAAACTGTTATTACCGTGGCTACATTAGAAGATTAAACCATTACAAAATAATGCTACAGAAAAAAAAAACAGAAAATATATTGCTGTCACTTAGAAAAAAGTTAAACACTGTTTAGTTAAATAAACTAAGCAGTGTTTAACTTTTTTTGAATAAAGGGATGTTTAGTTGTTTTTTATTAGTAAAGCTGTTAAAAAAAAGAGTATCGTACAATCAAAAGCACTTAAAGCTTGATACTTTAAACTTTAGACAGTTCTATCGGTAGCAGCTGTTAAATTTAAATCGCAAGTTAACATGCTCTTGACCCTGCACTAGTATTAAAAATAATGATGAATTATTTTGAGCAATGATTCCTATTATATTTTTTTCAATTAATTTCAATTTACACATTTGACCAACAATTTTTTTCTTTTTATGCAAATGAAATACAAAAAAATTTTGGATACTTGTCAAAAACGACTCTAATGATTACTTCTCATAAGGCTGATTACGTCTGCGAAATTTGCGATTGCAATTAATGTTGCATAAAACAGCGACGACACCTGTAAATACACAATTATTAAGTCATTATTAACTAACGATTTTATTTATTTGGAGTATTTGCTATTTCATATATTACACAGGCTATTTCCAGGTCTGCGGTTTGACCCATCAAACTCTCGAGATTTCTAAAATATTACTTGCATAAATAATTTGGAAACATATTTTTAGACAAATTCCAGACAAACGAGAATAGGTTTCAGTAAGTAAATAAAAAAGAAGGTCAAAGTGAGCTTACTTTAGTTGCAGTAGCGCTCCTTGTGAAAGAGTTCGCCCAAGAAAGTACTGCCACTTTACCTATTTCTGCCGTCAAGCAGTAATGTGAGCAATACTGCGTTCCGATTTTAAAGGTTAAGGGTGCTGGTGAAATTCCAGGCACATGAGACTTTAACTCATGTCTCAGGGTGATGGGCGCAGTTGCTGCGTGCAAAGCTCAGACCTTTGCGATTTAAAGCTCTGAGTGGCACTGCAACTGTTATGGACAAGCATGTTGCTTACCAACAGGCGCACGACTTGTTCGTCCCATCACTTCGTATCAGAAATAAATCGTGAAGAATGGAGGACGCTACATGAACAAGAGCGTGGGTCTTCAATAGGATGATGATGACACACGAAACTCAAAACGTGCTTTCAGGCCAAAAGCACCACAAATCATTTTTTTATAATATGAAGCGAATATGAAATGAATTTCACCAGCACCCTTACCCTTCAAAGCCGGAACACAGTAAAGTTGACATTACTACTTGGCGGCAGAAATGGGTAAGGTGGCAGTACTTCCCTGGACGAACTCTTTCACAAGGAGCTGTACTGCTACTAATTACATATGCATATTAACATACATAACCTTACCTAACGTAACATCACTATAAAGCTCGCCTTATCATAACTAACGTAATCGACTTTTTTAGCGAATTTTAGTTATCAATTAATATCTGGGAGCAGTGAAACGAGAACTACAACCCCCTCTAATCGGCTTTTTAATATCTCATTTAGTTTCAGTTTTATTATTAAGAAAAATCAGTGTCACATTTTTAGGTGACAATAAAACTTCAATTAAATTTGTATTGAATTGATATTCAATTATTTTTTGTGAAATTACTCCACTAGTTTGCTATAATTATTAATACAAAGATTGAACACTTAAAAAAAAAATCCTTCAATCCGGCCGGATTTGAACCGATGTCTTCTAGCACACTGTACCAGACGCTATGCAAACTAAGCCACGGAACGAACCAGTGGACCTCACGAATTTTCCTATGTGCTTGTTGTCAGATCTTTGTATTTGGTTAGCAAACTAGTGGAGTAATTTCACAGAAAATAATTGAATATCAATACAATACAAATTTAATTACAATTAATATCTCATCGACAATCGACATCTCTAAACAGGACTGGTGGCTGTAAAGTTACCCAACTGGTTGACGAATTGCTTTCATAGACTTCTCTTAGATGGCTAAAAAGTCGTTGAAAACCAAATACAAAGCTCCGAAAAACAAACAATAATTGAAATGTCTTATTCCATTTGTTTTTTTACCACTGGCAACTACTGGGATATTTTAAATTCCATTTGTCGCCAGTGGCAACAATAGATTTTTTTATCCCATTTGTCACCACCTGGTAACATATAGGATTTTCTTTTCCCTGAACGATTGAGATTTTTTCATCCCGTTTGTCACCACCTGGTAACATATAGGATTTTCTTTTCCCTGAACGATTGAGATTTTTTCATCCCGTTTGTCACCACCTGGTAACATATGGGATTTTATTTCCCATACAAGGTGACAAGTGGGAATAAGCGAAACTCGTGAGGTCCGCTGGTTCGTTCCGTGGCTTAGTTGGCATAGCGTCTGCCACGGTTTGCTAGAAGACGTCGGATCGGATCCAGCCGAATCGAAGGAAATTTTTTGAAGTGTTCGATCTTTGTATTAATAATTATAATAGAACTTGAGGTTCCAATCTATAATATTAAAATAATGAATTTCAAATCTCAAAAGTCATTAACTCATTACTTATGTCGAGAAGAGCAGTATTTGAAATAGAAAACTACCGTAAGACTCAGACATATTAACTAAAATAACGGATAACTCACGTATTTGAGTCGAATTTTTGCTGTACATGTTTCAAACCAATTCGTGGTCCTTAATCATGAGATTCCGCGGCGGTGACTCGACGGAAACTGCGCACCAAAGTCCTGGCAGCCCTATCACTCAGTACGGCTGCGGGCGCGCGTCGCGAGAAACTACCTTAGTTTGCTTCATTTTTTATCTTTTTTTAATTTAGGTACTGATTTATCCGTTATTTTAGTTAATAAGAGCAATATTAAATACGTAAGCCGTTCAAAATTCGCATTGTAGAAAAATGCTGTATATGCATAGACACGTATTTATGAATTCTGGATCATAAAGAGTCAATATGTAAATAAAGGCAATCGTAACAAGGACAATGTCTGATGCTAAATTGATGTGTCCTTACAAGTGTATTTTCGAATATCAGGGTAATTTTCAGATTAGTTTTCTCTACCTAATTTTAGTGGCAATTTTTATTATTTAAACATTCAAGTATATTATGGTAAAATATTAGATAATATTTTAGGATATCCACTCGAATATTAAATAATACTTCATTATAATATTCTAGAATATTTAAATAATAAAAATCACCACCAAAATTAGGTGAAGAAAACTAACCTGAAAATTACCCATCACCTTTATTTATAGTGTAACAATACTTACTGCACATGAAGAAGGTTAAACGCACCATAATGTTGAAATTCCAAAAAGTAATTTAAAAAAGAAATAATGTTCAGTTTTCAACAAGCCAATTGTTACACGTAAAACATACTGATACTTATTTTAACGTGACATAAAACAATACAAATTGATTTTAAACCTTGAAATTAATATTTTAAGCCTCGATTATGTTACCACCACAACAGGAATTAGTACAATTGAAGTTTATTTGTAATTTTTTTATTAATACATGTTCAAACAAACAATACAATACAATCTGTTACAACATTATTTCTTCAATTTTAGTACGTCTTGATACATATAAAACTTAACGTTTTTTAGTTTGTTTAGCGTTGAGTCGTATCGAACTTTGATTGACGGTTTTGTCCAAAACAATGTAAACATTTGTAGGTATAATCTTGCTGGAACCACGTGATGATTTTGTTGTTCTATTTTGAACATTCAAGTAATTGTGTTACATTACAATTACATACGAAATATTGCGGCATAATTTTAAATATTTCTATATTGATTTTTATTGAATATCATGTTTTTGATGTTATGATGTTTTACTAACATGATATTCCTTTATTCTTTATGAAATTACTACCTAATCTGTTTGGTTATGAGAAGCATATATGTCTCACAGGCATCGCTTAAGGCGACAAAAGCCCAAAAAACCCCCCCATACATAAAGATCTGTACCAAACACTTAGACAAATTCGTAAGGTCTGCTGAGTCGGGGAATATCTCAGTTGGTAGAGCAGTGATCCTAGTTTGGTATGCAGACGCAGGTTAGAGTCAAATCGAAAGAAAGTTTTTTTTTTAATCAAATTTTCATACAAATCAATATTTTAGATTCTTTACATGTACCGATAGTCAGCCGTGATCGTGGAACCCGTGTAAAAACTTAAAAAGGTGGTTTGATTAAAATAATCTTCTAAAAACTCAATGTCTATTATTTTCTCCCGTCAACTGTTAACTATAGAAATGTCATAAATTCAATAGGCCATGTTTCTATAATATACTTTTGGTGGTCTTTGTCATAATCTTATCAATATTACAACGTCTACTTCTTAGATCACTTATCATTACCATTTGACGTAAAAATTGAGACTGGATAAACTTTAATTTCAATTAAAATTTAGAAAATGGTTCTTTTAAAATAGCCTGTGATATTATCATGCTTTGAATAGGTAAGTAATATTGCAAAACAACGTTCACCAAAATATGGCTTTCATTGCTTAATTTACTTTGATTTTGTTCACAATTTTTTATTCTCTTATAAAGAAAAAACAAACAGCTTAAGTATAAACAGATTAATTTCATTTCTGTAATATAGAAGTATTTCTATACTCTTCTCTTATTTGTTCGGCAAACGTCTGTAAGCTTTTGTAAAACGGCGGTAACGTAGAATGAAGCATAGATTCCGGAAAATCAAACTCATATCCGTCAGTCAGCTCTATAGCGTACGAATAAGGAATACCTATATGGTAAGCGTAGTCGGTACTAGATCCAGTAGTCAAATACAATTCAGACGCAGACATGACCTTAAATGGTTGTGATCCGGCCTTTACCATTGCTGCTGCTGCCTTCACACCCAAGGCATGAACGCGTTCGATATTTTCAGGCTTTTCCGCTTTATCCCAACCCCATGGGTATAAAATCAATTGTCCGTAACAATGTAATGTTAGATATAATTTTATTCTATCAAGGTATGTCGTCATCACCTTACGAACAATTGTTGTCTCGGCTTCGGAGAAAGCACTTGGGCCGACGTATGTGGCGAAGTTACAAGGATTTGTCACTGCATTTATTGTAGCCCATTTGTAACCATAGTTTCTGTTACCATCAACTCCAGTACATTTGCTACCTTTTCTCTTTGACCTCGTTTTTCTCCACATTCGTTTCTGCAAATAAATAAATAACGCACACAGTCTTAGCCCTCCTATAGGGACACCCTGTGTCGTGGGTGCCATGGACACACATATAGACAACGACACATTGCACCCAAACTCACGAGACAAATCAATTTAGGCCATACAAATATTTCTTCCGGCCCGGGTATCGAACCCGGGACTTCTTCGTGGCAGACCAGCATGGTAACCGTTCGGCCACGGACTTATATTATGATCTCAAAAACTTGTGGACGGCTAGCTAATTGACCAACTCGCTGACATCCTGACCAAAGGAGTTCCGAAGCCAAGTCTGCAGGGGATTTGTAGAAAACTAGGATTCGGACAACGATCAAGCTTTGAATCAGAGGGGTGTTACAAATGGACTTTTTAAAACATGTGACTCCTTAACTGAGATTCAAGCTTGTCAATAGTTATCAGTTTATGAAACTAATAATTATTCGTTCGTGACATGTGACTTCTTATTTTTTTATTATTGACTGACTTAAAAAACTGTTGCTGTAATATTTTTTCTTATTTTTATCTTTATTTATTTTCCGGTTAAGTATATCTAATGAACTAAATTGGTGGGCACCTCGCATTTCATATTTATTGTGTAAACTTTTAAAAAGTTATAATAACTAATCAGGAAATCTAAAAACTTGAATTTTTGTGAATGTCAGATACGTTAAAAGCACTAAGTACTTACTTTAAACAGTTAGCTAACGTGGGCAAATCTTTGTTTCAGAGAGCACATGGTGTCTGCGATAGTAATCATCTGGCAGGGGAACTTCAGTATATAAAGCAAGTCCTACATGCGAATAAGTTGAAGATTCCACGCCAATGCCGCAGGCCCCATGTGAAACCACCAACAGTCGAGCGAAGACCTGCCATCTTACCTTACGTCAGAGGTGTTACAGACAAGATCGGAAGAGTCCTCAGGCGTGCATCTATCAAGACCCATTTCAAGCCCCTGAGGAAGATTTCTCAGTTCCTGAGACCCGTGAAATGTAACATTCCCTTACAGGATGCAGGAGGTACAAGCTTGACTGTGAGTGCGGTCTCTCTTATATTGGACAAACAAAGCGAAGTATTTGTACCCGCGCCAAAGAACATATAGCTGATGTCAAACACCGTCGCGTAAACAAGTCTGCAGTCTGCGAGCATATCATGGATAAACCTACACATTCAATGAAGTTTGACAAACCCCAGGTCCTTGCAAAAGAAGTCCGTTATCTACCCAGGATGCTGTGAGAGGCCATTGAAATTAAAAAACATCCTAATTTCAACAGGGAAGATAGTTTCTCAGTACCACCAGTTTGGGATCCAGTATTTCCTCTAATGAAAAATCCCAAAAAGACATAAGACTGCAGTACTAATTAATATGTTTTAGTTTATTCTAATTTCTATGATTAATTAATAATAAATTGAACTTAACAAAAAATCAATCAATAAAATAATTTGTAAAACTTAATGTAGCGTTAATTGAAACGTTTTCTTTGTAAAATTAAAAATAAGGTATTTAATTAATAACTATTGTAACTATAGTGAAAAAAATATGGTGGTTTGCATTAATATTAGACATAACTGGTTGAAGACTGTACCACCTCAGTCAACCGTGACCATGGGACCTGTAAAGGGCCCGAAACGTCGGTTTGTTTGAAAAAACAAATATATGCGATTTAAATCCGGAAAAATAGTTTCATTTCCTATGTGTAACAATCGCGAAAACCTAAGAACTCGAAAGAACTTACTTTAGTTCGAGAAAATTCATATCCGTCAGGATTTACTAGCGGTAATATATAATAGTCAACATTGTCAAGATCAGCAGCATTCGTTCGGTCCAGGAGCATATGAATAAAATACAAAGCAGTGGCAGGAGAAACCCACTCCCTAGCGTGAATACCTGACAATAAAAACACATTTAAATATTATTAACTATAGTGTATAAAAACGAAAGATTAGTAACACAGTACAATAGACAAGTATGGTAACTCCATACAAACGTATGAGCAGCGCGTTTAGTATGTGTGCGCGCGATGCATACATTCGCATGATCTCGTGATGCATTCTCGTTGCATAGCGCTGGTTATCCCATGCGCCTTTCGTTACTTTGCGAATGTGTGCGTCCGTACAAGGCGCGCAGCGGGTGTGCACGATACAAGCCGCGCTGCTACGTTTGTATGGAGTTATCATACTTGTCTTATTATGTTAGTACGGATGACATAATTAAAATGAGAAAAAATCTTATAGGTACTAAAATCCCCAAGACACTAGTATCAACATCCCATATCTATTGTGTGATGCTAATTATTTGAACGAAGATGCCCCAAATTGTTCGGGAAGTATCAGTGTTCAGGTAAATCAAAGGTGAACACGAAGACTGAAGGACGGATAATTGTATATTACCTGCATCAATAAATATAACGGGATTATTTGCCTCGGGATTCTTTGAAATTTTTACTAGTTGCAAGTATCTTCCTTCAAAAGATTTTCCCAAAAATTCTAATTGCATTAATTGTGGATACTTTTGCGCGGTGTTTTTACAAAGCTGACGAATCTGTAAATATCCATTTTTGTGAAGCTCTGTTATCGTATATCGTATTTAAATAATAAATACAAGCACGGGAATTTTCAGGTTAGTTTCTCTACCTAATTTCGGCTGCAATTTTTATTATTTTAGTATTTGAATATTTTATCGTGAAATATTAAATAACATTTCTGGATTCCACACTCAAATATACGATTCCAGACTATGTAAATAAAAAATGCCACCGAAATTAGGTTAAGAAAACTAACCTGAATATTACTCAAACCATACTCACAGTTTGATAACTGTTATAATGGTAAATCAGTTTAGTTGACAAAAACTTTGCGCTTTTGTTAGCAATATTTACATCCTTATATCTGAAATAGCCATATAATATATAATAATGCGATTATATGTTTGTTCCCACCAGTAGTAAACAAGTCATAAAATTATTTTGAAAAAAACCACTTTGGTCTGCCCACAATTTGGGCTTTGATCATTTTTCCACAGGTTCATAATGTGGTCATAAACTTCGCCTTACTTAGCAATTCTTTTTTTATTATTAAAAAATAAATGCGCATTTGACTTCCATCTCACCTGATCGAAAGTGACGATGAATATGATGTTGGGTATGCATCTCACTCTCGCCTCGAAAAGGCCCTTTTAAGTTCAGGGAACAAGTCTGCAGGCTGGGAATTCCGCTCCATAAGCGTTCGCCATATAAATATAGAAGCGTAAAGCTTCATACGAATTCTTGGAATGTCCACAACATAGGGATGGAACCCCCAGCCTACGCCTAGTCCCCCTGTGACGGAAAAGAGAAGGCAGAATTAAATCGTGTAATTTCCTCGCACACTCTTCATATCCTATAGAATACTAACAAGCAGGCAACTTGCGGTGGTGTTTAAGGCTCTGCAGCTTCTAGTTTCAACTTTTTGTAGGATGCCAAAATAAAAAAATATATAAATAGTTTTCTGACTAAATATATCATAAATTAAATTACCTTCCGTAATTATTTGCTTTGACATTAGTTTGCAATCTTCGTTTCCGAGCGAATTCTTGGAGAAAGTTCAACTTATTTGGCGGCACAAGTACTTCCAAACTGTTTAATACTCCAGCACTGTGTTTTAATATATCTAATTCTTGATCTATTTCGCCTAGCCTCTTTAGGTCATTGAGTTGATACTCATCATTAGGCGTCAGTAGTATTAATGTATGACTGGAATAAGTTTTATACATACTTCATATTCGATCAATAAAATTGGAAGTAAGTTAATAAATGTTTTACATTTGATGAGTCGAAAAATGAGATCGCTCAAACCGGTCATATTTATACCACACTACCCTCCCTATTACCATCGTTGTAATTTAAAAACACCCGCTATAAAAGTGATGACGCAACATTCAGGTATATTTTTACGCATATTACAAACATGACAAAAAGTATTAAAAATTGTGATGCGATCATGATCATTGAGCAGAACATTGAGAGAAAGAACAGTTTTAAGAGTGGTGAGACATTGTTACAATAGGCTTTATTACACTTGATTGCACCAAATGACTTAAATTGAAATCGACTACGTACTTTTCATAAGGCTCATAATTTATATTGAGAAATCTGCGACTGCAATGAATGTTGCTTAACATAATGATAATACCTGAAAATAGAAGGTATCATTACCTTATTAGGTTATTGTATACAATGGTGTTTTTACTACCATGATATTCTTATATTTTTGTGTTACCGTAACGAATTTAATTAGTACTTGTATTGATTGATTATTATCTTATTTGAAGTACGTAAACGATACGAACTTAGTATTATAATTTGTAAGGATTTTTCATTTTAGTTATAAATTTGAAATTACGATTAAAATAATGTTTAATTGATTTGAAATGATTAAATTCAGCAATATTTTATGCAATCGTGATTGAAGGTTCTTAAAGTTGAGTGTCGTGCTTAGACCACATTACTGCGTTCCGGTTTCAAAGCGTAAGGGTGCTGGTGAAATTACAGGCGCATGGGACTTGTCAACTTATGTCTCAGAGTGATGGGCGCAGTGGGAGTGCCCCTTAGATCTTTGCGATTTGAAGCTCTGAGTGGCACTGCAACTGTTATAGACAGGCGTGTCGCTTATTACCAGGCGCACGACTTATTCGTCCCATCACTTGGTATTATAAAAAAAAATAAAAATAAATGGGACTGATTGACTGATGACGATGATGATGAGTGCGACTTTACGTGCACTGTCGTACAATCTTTGTAGAATATTGCAAACAAAGTTTATGTCATTATATTTGTAGCTTGAACTATGGTGCATTGCTTGGCAATCCATTTTTAAGATTTTATTATTTTTATTCCCTGACACATTTGAACTTAGTCACGATCACAAATTAAATATGACCTCATATTTACAGTATAAAATTACTTACCGTACACGCAGAACGTTAGGCGCACCATAGCGTTTAAATACTAAATAATAATTGATTCTAAATTTATTACAACAAGTAAAACGTACAGCCTCTAACTTTCACATGTCATAAAACAATGCTAATTGATTTCAAACCTTGAAATTAAAAAAGAAGAAATTAAAAAACGGAATAATTTAAAAAGGGTCTCATTTTCTTATACGAAACATACCTACTATATATATTATACATTAATAACTAAATATGTTCACTCATCAAAAGTGTCTACAGATCAAGCACGTTTTTACCAATAAATGAAAATCGGGTTTTTTTAGTAATTTTTTTTTAACACTATTTTTGTGAGTCAATTTAATAAATATTTTAATAAATTTGTATAGATATTTTAACTAACTTTAATAGGATAATTATTAATACAAAGATCGAACACTTAGAACATTCCTTCGATCCGGCCGGATTCGAACCGACGTCTTCTAGCATACTGTGCCAGACGCTATATCAACTAAGCCACGGAACTAACCAGCGGACCTCACGAATTTTTCTATGTGCTTGTCATCTGTCTTTTGTATTTGGTTTTTCAATGACTTTTTAGTCGTAGCGCCATCTATGAGAAATCTATGAAAGTTTTATCACCCAGTTAGATAGGCTAATATTTTAAAAAAATACCTTGATTAATAGACACTTTTTAATTGTGTTTGTAGTAAAATCTCCAAAATTATGCA
Organism: Hyposmocoma kahamanoa; assembly: GCF_003589595.1. Lineage (NCBI taxonomy): Eukaryota > Metazoa > Arthropoda > Insecta > Lepidoptera > Cosmopterigidae > Hyposmocoma > Hyposmocoma kahamanoa. Next base: position 13,864,887 of record NW_020653852.1, on the reverse strand, counting down.
GGGTTTTATTTTCAAAAGTCTGTTTAGTTAACGGTCTTTTTCTCATTAATTTGTTCTAATTTCTTGCTAATACAGGTCTGTCGAGTTCAAGGTTGATTTTGCGTTCTTTTCTTTTCAAATTTCATAAACTTTAGTTGAAGAAGTTGATTTTTTATTTTTTCATTAAACTTTGATTTAATCAATTTTAAACTACAGCAATTTTTCAATTTCCAGCCATTTCTGCTCTATCATAAAATCTAAAAATATAAATGTAATAGTCTAATTTATATTTTTTTCAGTAAAGTTTGAGTAACACTGTATAAGTCGATGTTAAAAAATGTTCATTTAATTGCGACTTATGTGTAACTAAACCATGTGATAAATTTTCAAAAAGGTTCTGGTTTTACAGTATTGTTTTCTACCTAATTTAGCAGAAAGTATGTAGAAAACAGTAGCTATGGCCCTGAAATTTTGCTTTTATAGATGTCACGGTGGTATTTACATTGCTAGATAGTGGTACCTATTGACATTATCTCGCAAATCTACAAATTACTAGGGTGTTTGTTATCAATTTGTACAATTTTGGCTAAAATATACTATAGATTTGAAATAATGTTTCCTTTTTATCTTTATTACTACGTTTTCCTAATGGTACAAAGTTCATCAGAAAAGCGAAGTTTTTAAAAAAAAATTTCTTACCTGCGTAAGTAAAGATTTTTTTATGTATTTATGTTAGAACCAATTAGAAATAGTACATTATTGCAGAGGCCGGGAAGTAAAGGATTGCTGGATGAGTATGAGTTACAAGAACGAGCGCCAGGGAGTACGAGTCAAGCAATCCCCATTCCCGCCGAGGCAAGCACAGTATTTTTCAGAAACAATTTGAGCAAATAATAAAAGACTAAATAGAGGAAGATGTATAATATATGTAAATTTAATAGAAAAAGTAAAAAAAATATTAATTAATATTTAATGTGTTAGGACAATTGCTAAAAGAATATGTTATTGCTTTTCCAGGCACATTAATAGCAATCTGCTGAACTTCTGATGATGTGTTTGAATGAGTATCTATTACTGTATTTTCCTTATCGCTCTTCTCACAAACACTCATTTTCGCGACCAAAATACAAAAAAGACGAAAAAACAAAAGATACCAAAATACTTTAGTTTAAATGTTGCCTACCGCAAGTTTACCGCCATTTTTTTAAGTAGGCTGTACGTACAGGTAGGTATTTTTAATTCTCGCAGATATGAACACAGGATGAGAGTTGGTTGTACGAGCTTTTCTTTTATCTGTTTACGTAGTTCATTATTAGTAGATAGATTTAAAAGTTTAAAGAAGTAATAGATTTTCATACTTACTTTGTAGACCTTGGCCGGGAAGAAGCCGCACGGTCTTCTAAATGACAAACTTTCCGTGTTCGTTTTTTGAAAGTAATGCAAATATTTCCGAACATGTTTGAGAAAATGTTATTGTAACGAAAATTGGGTTAACATGATGTTATTACTTGTTTAAATATAAACTTTGGCTACTATTTCCTATTCTCACTTTTTAGTTCCGGTAAGTGCGCCGGTATGGTAGAGATCCTATGAGAAATGTAATCGACTCGGCAATTTTGTCGGGTTCTGCTTGCGAAACAACCCGACCCTCGTGTTCTGTGGAGATCTATTTTCGACAATTAAGTTTCCAACTCAACAAGAAGTTGGTATAATCAAAATATATTTAAAAATTCCTTATTATAAATAGTCAGTGTGTGCACCGTGTGCACAAACAATACTATACATTTTCCTATTGATAAGCCAGGCTCCTATCGGTGTAAACTCCTTGATTCATTACGTCCCGCATTCAGTTCTTTGACCCTTTTATAACTGCTAACTTTGAAGTTCTTCTTTATTTGTTCACCGTACGCAATTCTTGATCTTTTTGTATTTCTTTTTCTTTATACCTTCCTCCAAATTACAACTTTTATAAATTCGTCACTAAGTAACACATTATTAATTTATGACCGTTTGGAATAAAAGGCTTTTTTTATGATTCCATGTGATGAGACGAACAAGTCGTGCGCCTGATGGTAAGCGACACGCCTATTCATAACAGTTGCAGTGCTAGTTCTGACTGGCACTTTAAACCGCAAAGATTTGATGGGCCATGTTACGGCGCCCGTCACCCTGAGACATAAGTTGACAAGTCCCATGTACCTGTAATTTCACCAGCAACCTTACTTACCCTTCAAAACCGTAAGGCAATAAAGCTCACTTTACTGCTTGGTGGCAGAAATAGATAAGGTGGCAGTACTACCCTGGTCAAACTCCTTCGCATGGAGTACTGCTCTACTACTGCTAGTAGAGGTCTTACATTATTATTATTATTATATTAAAGAAACCCTATTTTATTATACCTCTATATTACTTTGCTGTGTGCTATATAAAGTAAATGTAGAATGTACCAGTTCAAATCAATTTAAATACAACACATACTGTTCATTAGGCTCAAAATAACATTTACGAAATCTGCGACGCCAATTAACGAGTTGTACCATAATGATGAAGTCTGAAAATAGAGATAACATGACAGATAATAATACCTAATCATTTAGTAGGTAATATTACAACAGATCAGATCATAAGCAGTGGACACGATGAACATACAGAGTATAATAAACCTCAGACACAAAACAATGTACTTCAAAAACTCAATAAGTTCAGCTCAGTAAGTTAAATTAAGCATCTGAAAGCGAACAACTCCTCGAAACCAATTTAATTTATCCAAACGCGATTGTTCTACTGTAAATAGTTGGGGAGAAATGATCTGCAGATGGACCTGGTCACATCATCAAATCAAGGTTACCATATATTATTTATTTGTCATCGGATTTCCATTTACAGCATTAAAGTCCATCCGACACTCAGAAGTAAAAAAATATTCATTCTGTGAGTGAGCTCCCAATATGAATTGGGAAAATAGCTAATGATCTTTGAACAGCTGAGCAGATGGATAGGCGTGTTGCTTACCATCAGGCGCACGACTTGTTCGTCCCGTCACTTGATGTTTTAAAAAAAAAAGATAATAATCAAACCTAGAAACCAACCCTATGAAATTAGCCTTCAAATAAAAAACCTCTTTGAGATCAAGCCATCCATTTGGAAGCTACGATGCCACTTATAGACATACACACACAAATATAGACAGAAAAAATAGTCTTCAAACATAAACTCCCTCTTTTTTGCATCGAGGTTTAAAAATTTAGTCTTTTTCTCTACCACTCCAGTCTGTGGATTTAACGCTGGACATCGTTTTTATCTTTGATTACACTGCAAAAATTATCGAAATTACAGATACAACTGATAATATATACTACAAAACGGAAGGTATAACACGGTAAGTTATAGAATATTTTTGTATAATATTGCTAAGGTCATAATAATTTTCGTCCCTTTGTTTTCAAAATCGATCAGAATCGAGAACAGTGTTGCCTAGCGTATACGTCACTAAATGTTAAATTTGGCCAAAGGAATGTACTAGCGGCCGTACCACAAAACTGAATGCATTATACAAAAGTGTGTTCGATCGATATTTATGGCGTATTAACAAAGGATTACAAATATTATTTGTTGATACAAATACTTGAACAAAAGTCATTCTATTTAGAATCGATCAATGGAATGGAATACGCGTGTTTACGCGTATTCCGTTCAATCAATCGATTCAGAGCGAGCGGTTTCCATCACTAAATAGTTCTTGTGACGTCATAGCAGGTACAAAAAATGTGGCACGCTTGGTTTTCATACAAATTGCTGTACTGGCGGCGTGTATCTTAGATATATGTCTGTGTTCGAGACCTTTAGTTGGCACGCGTCTGACGCTAATCAACCACTTCTACTGTATTTAATGTTCTGTGGTATTAACCATACCCCTGAAACTTTGCTTTTGTAGCTGTTACATTGATATTTACATAGCTACGTGTTGGTAATTACATTTTTTCATCAATTTGTAGAATTTTGCTTGAAATATAGGTACTATTGATTTGAAATATTAATATCGAGTTCTTAGGTTTTCGCGATTGTTACACATAGGAAATGAAACTATTTTTCCGGATTTGGGTTTGTTTGAAAAAACAAATATACGCGATTTAAATCCGGAAAAATAGTTTCATTTCCTATTTGAAATATTAATGTTCAATTTTTGTCGTTAAATGAAACCCGAAAATTCGTACGTTTTCTTAATGGTATGCAAATTTCAACTTACTTACTTACTTTGTTCTGGTCACAAAAACAATTTTTGGCAGCGAAGTAATGTTTTTTCATATTTTCATGTTAGAACCAATTAGAAAATGATATTGATAACCCTGAACCAAAAACCGTGTAATCCTAGATTATCTAAGATCTAATTATGTCCTAATAATAAAATTGTGACTGATGGCATGCAAAACATGATTTCTGTTTATTAATATTCAAAAATACTGTTTTCGTAACTCCTCTCATATGTCTGCCATTTCAACTGCCTCTGTGGATGAACGGTTACCATGCTGGACTGCCAGAAATATATGTATGGCCAACATTTATTTCTCTCGTGGGTGTAATTTGTGGTTGTCTATGTGTGTGTCCATGGCACCCGCGATACAGCGTTTCATAGTGCGGGGCTATGAGTGTGTAAGTTATTATTTTCCTCATCAAATCAGCTCAGGGCCAGCATAATATTTTATTTTCATTGGAATTCCATGTACCAAGTTTTATTGAAATCGATTAACGAAAAGTAGGTGAAATTCAGTAAACCGAAGTCATCCCTTAATTTGTCACCTTTAGAGGTAGAAATTTTTTTTCAACATTTGAATTGGACGATATTGAGGCATCCCGACGAAAAGAAAATCATCTTAATCGGTTCACAAATGTCGGAGTAATCGCTTAACATTAACGCAAAAAACACAATCGAATTGAGAACCTCATCCTTTCTCGAAGTTGGTCAAAACGAATGCTCACTCTGAATAAGTGTTATTCAACCCTAACGTGATGATCGCTGCGGTTGCCAATGAAGTTATTAAATCATTATTATTTAATTTTATTTAGTTCAACCATCAAAATTAGTCTTAGGCGAGGGGTGAACCTACGAGTTGTGCATTTTTTGATACTTAGAACAGCTCTTTCAACTTTATCATTGTTTACATGGAAAAATCAAATCCCGATTTCTTTTTTTGTTATAAGCGTTTTAATTTTGAAATGTAATTTAAATTCAATAACATCATAATAAATATACGAAAGTTCAATCAACACAAAAGATACATCAGAAGAACTACCTAGTAGTACTTTTTCAGACTGGATCAAAAATTGGTTCTACAAAAAGTTCTAAAAGCTACCCGTATGACAAGAGATGACAAGAGACATGCGTTCAGCGCGCATATAAAGGAATCACCGTGTTTGTCGATACGTTCGTTCGTATTAAGCCTATCGTATAAAAGTTAGAAAGATGTTGAGTGTTTCACGTCATTAATCCAAGCGAAGCAGACACTCAACATAATCCCGCTCTATGGAAACTCAGTGTCGCGGGTGCCATGGACACACACATAGACAATCACAAATTACACTCAAACTCACGAGAGAGATGAATGTAGGCTATACAAATATGTCTCCCGGCCCGGGAATGAAACCTAGGACCTCTGCGTGGCTGTCCGGCGTGGTAACCGTTAGAGCACGGAGGCAGTTATAGTTGTAAGCGCGCGATACCAAAACGTCTTATCGTCTAAAACGGACCTTATAATCGAAAACCTGAAGCTATTAATGTAGTCTTTATTCTATTTAAATAAACAGAAATAAATGCCTAGTTACAATAAACTCATTATATGTACTATTGTGTGTATTGCCTTCACTACAGGTGTACTATAATTTCTTACAAAATGATTGCTTTTACATTTATACCTGTGAATATTCTCAAGTGCATTGGAAAGCTTTTGCGACAGTCGATCTCTAGCCATTTAGATACTTAAATTCATTGCATTAACAGTTCTATTAATGTTATTAACAATGTAAGGTTATTATACAACTTCTGCGTTATTGGATGACAAAAATCCGTGGTAGTAACCTGTTTACCTCATGGAGGTTGAAAACATAAATATTGTAAATGTTGAAAGTGTACAAATGTTATTTACAAAGAGCAACCCCCAGAGTTTCTTGTTCATTCTTCTACAGCTCATTCTCTAGGCAATCTGCCTTACGAATGAGCTGTAGAGTTTAACCAATCATTGTGACGATTTCAAGTGCAACAATGCTTACCTATGAAGTAAAGATTATTTTGATGTTAATATATCATTGTAACTATTATCGTACAAACAACTACTTAAAGTTTTTCAAAGGTTAAGATGATTATCACACTGCTTCGCGCCACGCAACAGTGTGCTTTTTTAACGTTGTACCGAAGTATCTCACATAGAAAACCCGCACCGTACGTACAACGCGTCTCCGCGCGGGAATGCGGATGCGGTCGTCAAGCGCACTCCGCTGCGTGGTAGACATGGGGAATAGCGTTATATTTCTATCGCCGTGACAGTCGTTCCGGTTCCAAAAAAATCACGGTGATAAATCATCGTGATTTTGTCACGACTGTTACTTCCGTGACCTTGTCACCCCTATAACTTACATCACGATATACGGTTTTAGCCAGCGGCTTCTTTCTAATACTTATAGCCGTTTTTTATACAATGATTTAAGTTTTTACTCCCTTTGTAATAAGTTTCAATTCCATTCAAAAAGTTGATTTTGTATTTAATGTAATTGTGTTTGTTACTTATTTAATGCGAATCTTTGGATTGTTAAAAATAGCAATAAAGTGTAATGTAATTATATTTCTAGTAGAATACACGAAGTAGATTATACATAAATATAAAATACCAACTCTTCCTATAATAAAACAAGTATACAAAAATATTTTACTTTGTTCATAAATAGGTTTATAATAACCGCTGCAGATTTTTTTCATCCGCCCTTTCTAGTAGTAATAAGCACCTACGACCCTTCTGAGTGAGCAAAGAAAGTCATCCTATTTCATTCACTCCCATCGCCGAAATGGCCCGATTTGAAGAGAACTACAACGAGTGGCGCGCTCAGTCACCACGGAACGGAGATCGCGCATTGTCTCAAATACGTATATCGTGATGTGAGTGACGGGGATAGCTATTGGAATGGAGGAACACCTATGTGACTTTGGAACGTCGTCACGGTGATACGTTTGACGGCGGGTCATCGTGATTTTTTCGTCGTGACGTTATTTATCACCCACCTCTACTGCGTGGTGCAGGGCAGTGTGTTAATCGCCTTATACTTAACCTTACTCTTTTCACGTATCTTCCAAATCATTTTAACTATTTAGTTTTTAGTGTGGATCAACTCATGTATGTTCTGCAATAATTTCCCATTGCAATCCAAACTAATATTATAAATGCAAAAGTAACTAACTATGTCTGTTACGTTTTCACGTCAAACCGCTGAACCTAATTTGATTAATTTTGGTATAGAGATAGATCGGACCTAGGAGAAGGACATAGGCATTGTCACAAAAATAAATCTTAAAGTGAGTGAAATAGGGGATGAAAGTTTTTATGGACAACCAATAATTTCTGACGTACCTAAGTAGTACCTACAGTAAGCTACTCGAAGTACAGAATAGTACAGTATATACATATACTGACGGACTCGGTGGCCCAATGGTTAATACTCTGGGCGCTAGATGAAGAGGTCCCGGGTTAAATTCTAGGTTGGACCAATTTGGGAAATTAACTTATCTAAGTAGGTTCCGCAGGTTGTTCTGAAAAGTGGTCCAGAGTGAATTCCATTGCTCTGGTATTCATAGTACAGGATTTCCGTAGTTTGAGACCAGGCGATTGATGTATTTGTTTGACATATCATTATTAACGAGTATATTATACATGTACATAATTCGTGGATTAAAGAAGTTACACGAACATTAATCAATTTATAAATAGCTACATAAAAAGTAAAGTAGCAAAAGGTAGGTACCTATAAAAAAGAACAGCTAAAACAATAATCAAATGAATACATATATTTATTATTGGTTTTATTGTTTTTTAAACAGCTTTTTACTTCCACCTCGACCTTCGACAGACAAGCTATACCGATGATATTGCATTGTTGCGTATATTAATTAATGGAACAGTATATTCAAACAGTTCATAGGCCTCGGGCGACATTTTAGCGCTCACGACTGAGCGTCTTCATACGTGTTCACTCAAGTATTGACACGATCAGTGCCATCGTAAGACGTCGTCGTAGCTTCTTTTGTGGAAAGACTTGAACAGGGTAGCAATGGCTACACCAATGTACAATCAGTGCCTCGAAATTGCCACAGAGGTAGAGCATGTCTGTGGCTCTAGTGAAAAGGGGTACAAGTGAAAGATGCTAACTTTTCAAAGAGACGCGAAAAACAGTTAAAAATTAATACGATATTAAGCGTTAAGTGTTTTTTGCATTTTCTTGTAAAGTTGGTTTTCTTTACTTGTGCCCCTTTTCACTAGAGCCACAAATGATTGCACAATTTTTTTTAAAGTACATCTGATTTATTTTTGTGTGATATTTGAATTATTTGGTTTTTATTTACTTTTCTAAAAATCATTTGATGTTTCAAAAGTATGAATAGCATTTGTCTACTATGACCTACGGACTGAAATAAACAATTAAGTATAATTATAATTACATAACATAATAGTTATGCGGCTTAAGCATACTATTATCAAAATACACCATGTTCTGGAAATTATGTCAGTCTTCACATTTAATTAATTTCACTTACACACTTTGTTTATTTCCTACTGAACTCTTCTCGGATATGATCAGCCATTGCTCTGAAGCCATGATAAAACTTTGGTAATGTATTTATTAACAATTCTTCTGGATATAAAAACTCATGATCGTCAGTTAACTCCATAGTGTACGAGTAAGGCACGCCTGCTGCGCCAAAAGCGTAATCATCGCTGCCTCCAGCGGCTGGATACCATTTCCCGGCCATCATTACTTTAAATGCCATGCCACCAGCTCTTTGCACAGCGTTAGACACTTTATGCGCCAAAGTGTCCAACTTTTTCCACGTCAGAGGCACTGCCTTGTCTGTGTAACCCCATGGGTAAACAAGATACTGTCCATACGAGTGTAAGGAAACGTACAATTTAATTCGATCTTTGTTGTCCATCATGATATTTCCAACGTATCTTGTTTCTGGTTCGGAGAACGGTTTTGGCCCTGCGTAGGTCTCTCGGTTGCAGGGATCCCTAGAGACGCCACTCACTGCCCATTTGAAACCATAATTGCGATTGCCATCCACTCCTAAACAACCTTGATTAAGAGACATAGTTTTCCTCCATAGACGATTCTGCAACATGATACAAATGAAGCACTTGATGAAATGATGTTGCCAAATATAAAAAGTTCTAATTACTACTTTTTAAACAGCAAAAGTAGTTTAAAAATGTGTATTGACATATATAACAAAATAACACTCGAGATTTAATCATTAATCATCAACCCATGTATACATCCCGCTGCTACTCACGGGTCTCCCCTCAGGCGATCAGGTTTTAGGCCTTAGTCAGCCACGCTGACTCAATGCGGGTTAGAGAATTCACACGTTTTCCGAGGGTTATGAAACTTCTTCGACGTGCAGGTTACATTGCGATGTTTTCCGTCACCGAAAAGCTCATGGTAAGTTTCAAATTAAATTTTGCACATAAATTCCAAGAAAGGTTGTAATTTTAGTTCTGGTAAAAGCTACAGAATGAAAAGTACAAACTAGCCTTCATTGCGGCCGGGCAGTGCTCATTTCGGCAACTAATACCTAAATTTTTGTTAATCATTCGCATTTTACTTTACGTATTATTTTATCGCCATGTATGAACTTTTTAACAACCAATAAAATATATAATTGTTTACGCCATTTCTTTGTCGCCAGAGAACGCTTTAGTATTATTACAAAATTGATTACTTATATATATGGATTACTTCTAACCTCTGGGGCGGAGCGCGTGAATTCATATCCGTCAGGGTTGACCACGGGCAGAATGTACCAATCGATGCCATTCAACTCTCTATTCCGGGCTTCAGGATCGTTAACAAGCCGGTTTATGAGATATAAAGCCATTGCAGGAGCTACCCATTCACGGGCATGGATACCTGCAATTACAGTTCAATTACATTATTAAGTAACATGTGATCCCTGCGTTGGAAATTAATTGAAGTTAGTTGTTAGATTATTATCCTTTTCTGTCTAGATGATTAATTGACCAAAAATAAACCAATGACGACTTTACCTGCGTCGATGAAAATAATTGGATTTCTCGCTTTAAAGTTTTTTGATATCTTGACAAGATTCATTCTTTTGCCTTGATAAGTGTTGCCCAGATTTTGCACTTGAATTAAGTCTGGGTGTTGTTTAGCCAATCTTAGTATAGTTGATTCAATCTGAAAACAATTAAATAACCTTCGATACACGAAATATGTATGATAAAAAAAAGATACGCATTTTTTTTGCTTTTTACTTTTTTTAATTAAAGAAAAAGCCGTATGATATGCTATAAAATGTATAATATACTATATTTTGCAAGTCAACAATTAATAGCTACTTCTTTAAAATATAAATTTAAACATTTACAAACAATAACAAAAAGTAGATAAAACAAAGATCTGCAACAAGCACATAGAAAAATTCGTAAGGTGCCTTAGTTGGCATAGCGTCTAGCATAGTTTGCTGGAAAACGCTGGTTCGAATCCAGCCGGATTAAAAGATTTTTCTTAGTGTGTATTAATAATTGTAACAAACTAGTGAATTAATTTCACAAAAATAATTTAATATTGTGGTGAAACGTCGTGACATTCAATATAACCTTAAATATTACATTTTATTAATATACTAATATTATTTTATAGTCTGCATACTTACAACCGCATAAGAATTGTATTGATAAATAAGATTCCCCATTTGCCTTCTTCTTGGTGAGCGTTCTGATAATTCCAGTCGTCTGGAAAATGATAAATTAAAACGATTGTTTAAATCTTAAAAATAGTTTATTTTTCTATTTTATTTTGCGACACACACGTCTGTCACTCTCAGGTTTCATTGAAAACGAACGCCACAGAGAATTATTGCTGTGGCATAAGCTGAATGAAGTCCTTTTACGTACGCCACAACCGCAGAAATGACTGTACAATTTGTAGTCGTTATATTTTGTTTTTTGCTCTATGTCTCTTTTTGTCTTTTATGTTGTTTTTTGTTTTGTATTTTTTATTTTGTTTACTAATTATTATTATTTTGTTTTGTTTGCCTAAGTGTTTTCAATATTTTTTTGTCTATGTATTGTGGCGTTGCAATAAATGTCCATTTTTTTTTCTATTCTAAACATACAAATAATTTACATACAAAAAGGACATATAAAACAAAACCACGTTACCTTCCATAATTTAAAGTCTTGACTTGCGAATGCAGTTTATTAGATGTAATAAAGTTATTTAGAAATTCCATTTTCTCAGGCGGCACCAGGAGGTCGGAACTGTCGTTGAAACCTCTGGTAGCCTTTAGGATTTCAATTTGGTTATCAGGATCATTAAATCCAATAAGGCGTTGAACTTGTTCGTCGTTCCAAGGGTAGACACGTATGAGAGTATGGCTGGAAAGAAATAAGATACAATAAAAAAGTCGTGAAATAATGTACATAGATATTATAAATATTTAAAAGTTTCATGACTTCTGATTACGAACGGAATCATATTTCTACTGTAGAGATAGAAACAGGATAGGCACCAAAACTGCCCCCTGCATGACTCTCTCAACCCGCCTTACAATATTAATTATCCTATGAAAAATAAAATTGACAAACACCGCTACCGCTAAGGTGAACTAAACCGAAATAGACTTTATGATTCAATAACTAACTAATAAAACTAGTTATTTCACAAAATATCTTCAATCTGAAAAACGACATCTGCGTCGGTTGTGACACCTGTAAAGATATCGGCTGCGGTGAGGTTTTTCAAAAATCTCTCACTAGATGTCACTACCAGAGACGAGTACCGAAAGTCAGTACAAAGATCTATAGCAAAAACACAGAGGAGAATTCCGAATTTTCGACGACTAGGTAATTTGACCTGTGACTCAGTTAGTAAGAGCAATGCTACGGTGCAGCATGATCGTGGATTCAAGTCCTACCGGGTCAAAGAAATTTTTCTGTGTTCGATTTTTGTATTAGTAATCATAACAAACTAGTGGAGTTATTTCAAAAAATCTGAAATAATACGATATAGATATTTTGATGTATTTCGACCACAGGGAAAATAGCTTTTTCCGACATTTAAAAATACGAATTCAACTTATTTTTTTAATTAATAGTGAAAACGGAAGACATCAGTAGGGAACTTTGGGCCCAAAACACGATTAACAAACTTCCCTCGATAAAAAAAATCACAAAGTTCTTATTATTAGAGATATTTCAATGAAATTTTCTCTCCCGCGCTTCGCAATAAAGACAGTCAGTGAACTGCGAGCTTTTGAACATTTTTTTATTTCTAAAATATCGTGCAATGAATTTCCACGTGTCTATCTACACTCCAAATCCCACGCCACCACGATACCGTTTCGCCTTAAAGAATTAAAGTATTTGTAGTTGCACCATTAATCACGTTCGCGTCATCCATTCAAAAATAGGGTCAATCTCGTGTCCTTTATAAAACACCGAGGAGATAAACGGAATATAACGGTTGGTGACATGTAAACCAAGATATACATATAACGCTGACAAAAATTTTAATTGTTACTAAAGTTACATTAATTATCTTCATTAGTGTTGTATTGTTCACAACCGTTATACA